>NW_027515935.1:5111250-5422500 GCF_048772815.1 Callospermophilus lateralis | reverse complement strand
GGAGACTCTGAATGGAAAAGTTGCTCATTTTTAGAAAAGAAAAATTAAGATATTTCTCTCATGATAATATACAAAATCTGTTTTTACTTCAGTGAAATGAAAATAACATTAATTATAGACATATTTACAAACTTCATTGCTCTATACAGTTTTTTAAAGTCCTGATTAAATGTATAATAACTCTGAAATTTACAATTGGCTCTTTATTGCTTAATCCAGAGGTTGGCAGTACCAACAAAAAAGCAGAATGACAGAAAGGGTACCACAACTTAATGACTTGGTGAGAATCACATGTGGAAAGAAACTCTCATAACAGAAACCAGGTTGGAAATGCTTGTGGCTCTTGGTGTTGCTCTTCCAGAAAAGTTTTCATTACATTAGTTAGTAGTATTTTTTAAAGGAGGGAAAAAAGAAGCAGAGAATAATCTTTCTTTGGGGGCAAGGACACGTAGGGTTAGGAGGAATCCAGGAAGATGGATAATAGATTACACAGATGTGCAGCTTTCCTCCTGGGAACTTCACCAACCTCTGCCTCTCCCTAGAGCCAACGTGGGTTCTATGCATCTATGATAGATTCAAACTCCAGACCAAACCTACCAGCTTTATGACTTTGTCGTGCTACCTTTCCTCTCTCTGCCACAGTGTCCTTATTTGCAAAACAGGTTATTAGGACCTACTTCATAATGTTGATGATTACATAGGTGATATATGAAAAGCACTTAGAATACTGCAGAGCATGCAGCAAAAGTGTCTGCCTATTAGCTATTTGTATTATTGTTAACATTTATATTTAAAATGCATTGATTTTAAACTAAGTCCAACTAAAGGGTCTTTCCAAATAAAAATCACTGCTTGCATGCCAAATAATTCTTTTTGCTATCATGTCTATGCAAATATGACATTGCTTCTCCTTTCCCATCACATCAGCTACACTTCCACCTCTTGGGGGAGGGGTCACTTACATAACATGGACATTTAAGACACAGGCATGAGTAGAATATAAGCCATCTGTGATAGCTACAAGATTGACAGTCATACAAAGTGCTGGGGATGGATAAAAGGGAGAACAATTTTGTCTAGTGAGGGAAATCAAGGAATACTTAAAGAAGGAGAAATATTCTATCTAAGTTTTGTGGTCTTCACACAGATGGTTTTAAAGGAAAAGTGATAGCAAAGAGTCTACTCCAGGATATGAGAACCAATAGCCTCATGTGAAAGAGACAAAGAAGGGAAATGAGAAGAGATGAGCCTAGAGAGTAGGCCCATATTATGGGGAAAAGAGCAAGTGGGATGAGGGGTGATGTCTAATTTCATATCTTAACTTGATTGGGTTAAGGGGTGTCCAGACATTTGGCTAAATGTGATTCTGGGTGTTTGTGAGGGTATTTCTGGATAATAGTAACATTTGATTTGGTAGATTGAATAAAGCATATTGCCCTCCCTAAAGTGGATGGACCTCATCCAGTCTATTGAAGGCTCAAATAGAAAAAAAAAATGACCCTCAAGTGAAGAATAGAGAATTCTTCCTGCCTAACTGCCTGTAGGCTGGGACATCATTTTTTCTGCCTATAAATTCAAACTGAAACACAGATTCTTCCTAGGTGTTGAGCATTCAGACTGGAACTACACCATCAGCTCTCTTGGTTCCCCAGCCTATGTCCCACTTGGGACTTCTCAGTGTCCCTAATAACATGAATCATTCCTTATAATAAATTCTTTATATACGTTCACCTTATTCTTCAGTTTCTCTGGACAACTTGACTAATATATGTGGGAACATATTCAAGCATCCCTATTCACAGCTCTCTCCCTCAATTGCCTTCTGAGGACATTCTGTGACATCAAATAGATTCTTAGATGTGTCGCTGGGGTCCATAAGTAACACTACAAATTTAAGAAAAAGAGAAGAGAGCCCAGCACAGTGGAACATGCCTGTAATCCCAGCAGCTCAGGAGGCTGAAGCAGAAGGATTTTGAGTTCAAATCCAGCCTCAGAAAAAGCTAGGCACTAAGCAACTCGGTGAGAAACCCCGTCTATAAATAAAATACAAAATAGGGCTGGAGATGTGGCTCAGGGTCAAATTCCCTTTATCCAAAATCTACAGCACCCCCCCACACCATACACACCAAAAAAGAGGAAGAAAAAGAGAAGAGGAAAGATTGATTTCCAAAATTGGTAGCAGTATCAAGCTTCTTTTAAAGAAAAGACTGGACTAAAAGGAACAGGACAAAAGAGAGGTGCACAGAGTTTGGAGTAGCAATTAGCAAAAAGAGATGAGGAAGTAAAGATAGCTTAATGTGTGACTGGAGAAAGAAAGCTGTGTAAAAATGTTTGGAAGATGTTTTGCAGTGAACTGCAATTCTCCCATGCCCAGGGATCTCCTATGAAACCAACACTGCTTTTTGAAGTCAGATTTGTATTTCTTGAGTCACCATGCTGATGGAGGCCTGAAGGGAGGGGCCCAATGGCCCCAATTTATTTGAGTTGTTCAAAATAAGCCTTTCAGAAAAGAGAAAACCACAAGAAACAAAGAAAATAAACTCCTCACTGGAACTCCTTTCAGGAAGAGCATTGTCAGGCAGGATGACATTCAGCTGCATAACAGAAACCCAATAAAAAATGGTATAGTTAAATATGAGATTCTGTTCTCTCTCATAACAATAAGTCCAGAGGTTGATAACTAGGGCAAGAGAAGCAGCAGCTCAAAGCACCCTCAAGGTTGCCCTGCCTTCCACCTGCTCTGCCATTCACCTCCATGGTTACAAGGCAGCTGCTGCCCCAGAAATCACTGTATCTGCCCACATAGGAAGAAGGAGAAAGAGCAAAAGGAAATTGCTAGCTGAGTCTGTCCCTTATATCAGGAAGTCATAGTTTTCACAAAAGCCCTCACTAACCTATCTATATTTCACTGGCTATAAGAAAAGCTTGGGGCTAGGAGCGGTGGCACATGCCTGTAATCCCTGTGAGACCCTGTCTCTAAGTAAAACACAATATAGGGCTGGGCATGTGGCTCAGTGTTGGAGTGCCCCTGAGTTCAATCCCTGGCATGCCCCGCCTCCAAGAAAAAGAAAACCTTAGGAAAAATAATATTTTTATCTGTTGCTAAGGAATGTTGGTGTCCCTCCAAGTTTCATATGTTAAAATCCTAATACCCCCCAAGGTGATGATGTTAGGAGATGGAATCTCTGGGAGGTGATTAGGTGATTAGCCCTCAGGAATGAAATTAGTACCCTTATAAAAGAGGCTACCAAAAGATCTCCCTTCCACTTTCTGCCATATGAGAATATAGCAAAAAGATACCCATCTGTATTAGCTTTTCATGGCTGTGACCAAAATACCTGATAACAATAATTTAGAGAAGGATACATTTATCAGGGGCTAGGAAAGCTGTTCAGCTCATGGCAGCCTGACTGTAGAGAGACAGCAAAAAGCCAGGGACAATATATAGTCCCCAACACATGCCCCACCATGACATATTTTCTCCAGTCATTTGCCTACAATCACCACCCAATAATCCATTCAAATTATTAATCCATCAAATGAATTAATCCACTGATGATTTATAGTTCTCATCATTGCTAAAGGTCATACCTCTGAATTTTCCTGCACTGGAAATAATGTTTTTAAGACATGAACTTTTTAGAGGATATTTCTCAATCCAAACCATAACACCATCTAAGAAGTAGGTCCCCACCAGAAATAGAATCTATTGTTGCCTTGATCTTAGACTTCCTGGCCTTCAAGACTGTGAGACATTTCTGTTGCTTTCAGGTCATGAAGCCTGAGATATTTTGTTATAGCAACCCAATTGGACGAAGGCATCTGTTGTAAGGAAAAGAAAGTGAACAAATATTGAATAGTCAAGTGGAAGAATCTGCCACATCCAAAATATTTATTCGAATGGAATTTCATAGTTAGTCAATTCGGAGAGAGACTAAGAATTTGAGTGGATCCAAACAAGGGAAAGAAGTGTCAAACATGAGAAAGAGAATTCTCAATCACAGTGTTACCTTTCTGTCACTGTGACAAAATACCTGAGTTAATCAACTTAAAAGAAGGCAAGGTTTATTTTGGCTCATACTTTCAGAGGTTCCAATCCCCATGGTGGTTTGGCCCACACGCTTTGGGCATGTGGTGGCATAGTATATTATGGCAGAACAGCATGACAGGTATTACTTTTTGTACTCAGGAAAGTTAACAGAACTAATAACATCTGTGCAGCTTTTCCACAGTTGCAATGTGCAATGTTAGGAGCTTTGTGTAGGGCTCAAGGAGGTCCATTGTTTAAAGTTACTGTTAAGGGGGCAGGCTCAGGAGTCATAGAGATGGTGAAATATTGAGGTTGTCTAGCATGAGAATTCCTCTATCCTTGGAAGCTATGTGCCTGAGATCAAGGTCGAATCTGTGAAGACTCTTGCACAGAGTCTCCTCAGGCAGGGCTTTGTCCTTGCACAGAAACTTTCCCAGGCACTAGGCACACCACAGCCATGAGGTCATCAGAAAACCCCAATCTCAGTCTCTGCTTTCCACATATTATGACATCCCACTTTAATTCTCTCTAAACCTTCAGTGATAGGGTATTTCCCCTCTCCCCACACCCTAAGTAAAAACTCACAAATGCTGATGTTCATAAATTTTTTTCCAAATGAAAACCAGAGAAGTTTCAGAGTTCTGCATGGAATATAAAAAGCTTTTGTGGTTATGGGTGCCAGAAACAGAAAGAAGTAAGCCACCCAAAATGAAAAGATCCATGAAAGTGCTTTACTCAACTATACACATGAAGTATATATATATATTTTTTCATCTATCAACCTTCAGAATTTTTAACATTATACCAGAAACTCACCAAAACTTCAATTCAAAATTTCAACCTATTGCCACAAGTCTGCATTTATTTTCATGGTTTTCTTCAACCCTGAGTCAATCAAGAAATACATTGTTGGCCACCAGCTAAATTCTGTGTGAGTGAGATGTGAAGTTTGAATGCAAACGCTTTTGTTTGCTTAGCTGTATTCTTCCCTGCTGGACATATAGGTGATACATTAACCCAAATAGCAATTTTCCTGTACTTTTATTCTACCACTACATCAAATTACTACAAATTTCATTAATTAAAACAACATACATTTATTATCTTGCAGTTTCCACAGGTCAGGAGTCCTGGCACAGTCTGTCTGAATCCTCTGCTCAGGGTTCTACAGGGCAGCATTCTCATCTGGAGGCTCAACTGGGGAAAGAATCCACCTCCAAGCTTTTCAGGTTGTTAGTGAGATGTGAAGTTTGAATACAATCACTTTTGTTGTTCCCTGGGTTCTCTCCATCTGATAAGGTGACCATTTCATATATTTCATACATAATTTCCTTAGGATTGCTTATGATGAACTTGCCTTTTTGTGGGCAATTGGCTGGAGGACTCCCTCAGGATTTAGATGCTGCCTGGAGTTCTTTGCTATGTGAGCTTTCTTAATAGGGCAGTATGTTCATTTAGCAAGAGAGTCTCTAATCCCAGTCTGCTTAAATGTTGTCCTACACAATGTAACATAACCACCCAAGTGATACCCCATCACCTTTACAACATGATATAACCTAATCCAACATGTTTTTATGTGTGTATTGGAAGCAGTCACAATTCTGCCCACACACAAGGGGAAGGAATTACCCAGGGTGTGAACACTAGGAGACAGGAATCATTGGATGTCATCTTGGCATCTATCTGACACAATTCATATCATACATACAGATTGCCACCTACATGAAAACTCTTCTATAGCAAGGGCACAGATAAAAAGCCCCAAGCATATATATATAAACACCATACCCTTACTGTACATCACAGAGCTTAAGAGAACAATGTATGAAGTTAGACACCTGGTGTCTCAAACACCTATCTCTACATGACTATCTGACTACCTCAAAACTTAGTGGCTTAAAACAATCACCATTTTACCTTGCTAATAATCTATGAGTTAGTTTTTGGACAGGGCCCAGCAGGGATATCAGATCTTTATGATATCTGCTGGAGCTGAAATGCTGAAGATGGCATCTTTACTCACACATCTGGAGTTCAGTCAGGATGACTCCAACAGCTGGGAGCTGGCTGAAACAACCCACTGGGTCATACTTGTAGAGTCTTGGCTCTTGAGGGAAGTCCTCAATATCTACAATATCAGGACCTCTCTCTCTCTCTCTGTGACTTCTTCACATGATCTCTCCCTGGGTTCTCTCGATTGGGGAAGGTGACAATTTCATATAGTGTTTGGACTCTTAGAGGCAGGAAATAGAAATAGTCTGTTTCCTTAAGGTCGGGCTTAGGAGTTCCATAAAGGCAGTTCTGCCACATGCTACTAGTTAAAGCCAGTCTTCATGCCTCCAGTGCCTATTTCCTGTCTTCTAACAATGTCTTGGGTCCTCCAAACCAATGTTAAATACAAGTGGTGATAATGTGCCAGTTCTGATTTTAAAGACACCAGTTCTAATGTTTCCCCATTTAAGATGTTTGTTTTTTGATATTTTTATCAGAATAAAAAAGCTCCCTTCCATCTCTATTTTCTAAATGTTTGTTTTTAATTATAAATGCTTTTGCTGTAAAGTTTGAGATTATTACATTAATTTTTCTCTTTTAATTTATAATTGTGAATTATTTTTTTGAGTTTTCCAATATTAAATCATCCTTGCATATCTGGGATAAATCTAACTGGATTGCTATGTATTGTCTTATTATACAACATTGAATCCCATTTGCTATTTTTAAAGATTATCATATTTATATTCACTAATGAAATTGGCCTATAACTTTTCATTCTCATAATGTATTACTCCTAGGTTTGTTTTGAACATTGGGCAGCATTCTCTCTTTATTACAATAATTATCACACTTTATCTGTTCTTTAAAATTTTTCTTAGAACTTTTCTACAAAGCCAACAATGTTTTCTCTGTGGGAAGATTTTTTTAATTGACAAAAATTATACATTTCTATTATACTGTACAATATATGTACAATATATGCATACATTGTAGAATGGCTAAATCAAGCTAATATATTTTTTGCCTTACATAGTACTATTTGTGCTATTTGTTACACAATGCATATGTTGAAATTTAAACCTAAGGTAGTGGTATTAAGAAGTGGTGTGTTAGCCAGCTTTCTGTTGCTATAAAAAAACAGCTGAGATGATCAGCTTATAAACAGAAAAGATTCATTTTAGTTCACAGTTTGGGAGGTTTCAGTCCATTATGGGTTTGCTTCATTACTTTTGTGTCTGTGGTGAGGCAGCACATCATGACAGTGGAGGGTGTGGTAGAGCAAACACCTGATGGTTGGGAAGCAAAAAAGAGAGAGAGGAAGAGACCAAGGCCCATAGCCTCCTTTAAAGGGCATGCCTCCAATAGGCAGAAAAACTCCCTTTAGGCCCCATTTCTATTGCCTCCCACTGCAGATCAGCTCTTGCTTAACACTTGTGGGGACATTTCAGACCAAATTATAACAAGTGGAACTTTAGGGGAAGTGATTAAGTCATGAAGAATCCATCCTTATGAATGAGATTAATGTCCTTATAAAAGAGGTTCCAGGGAGCTGCCTGGCCCTTCTATCTCTTGGCATGTGAGAACAGTGATTTCACCTTTTGCTTTTTCTACCATGTAAGGACACAGCAACAAGGCACCATCTTGGGAACAGAAAGAAAACCTCATCAGACACTTGATTTGTTGGCAGCTTGATCTTGGACTTCTCAACCTCCAGAACTGTGAGAAATAAAGTTTTGTTGTTTATAAATTACTCAATCTATGAGATAGCATCAAGAATGGACTATACCCTCTAACCTATTGAACTTTGTAGTGAGAACACAAAACGTACTCTTTGTACAGTGAGAACACAAAGACGTTTCCAAGTTTATAATAAATTGCTATGTGTAGTCATCATGTTGTACAAGAGAGTTCTTGAACGTATTACTCTGATGTAACTGACGTTTTATATCCCTGCCTTACCCCAGCACCAATCTACTCTCTTTTTCTATGAGTTTGACTTTTTTAGATTCCACATATAAGTGAGATCAGTTATCTCTGATATACTGTTCCTGGCTTATTTCACTTAACATGTCTTTCAGGCTTATTCATGTTGTCACAAATTACTTCCTTCTTTTTTAAGGCTGAATGATATTCCTTTGTGTATGTGTGTGTTTGTGTGTGAGAGTGAGAGAATATGTGTGCTTCTACACATATCACATTTTCTTTATCCATTCATCCCTTGATGAAAATATAGGTTGATTTCTTACCTAGGCTATTGTGAACATGGGAGTGTACAAATCTCTTTGACATGCTGATTTCCTTTTCTTCACAGTAGTGGGATTACTAGATCATCTAGCAGTTCTATTCTTAATTTTTTTTAGGAGCCTCCATACTGTTTGTATACTGGCTATACTGATTTATACCCCCACCAACAATGTATAATTGTTACCTTATCTTCATATCCTCATCAATAGGTATCTTTCATCCTTTTGATAATAGAATAGAAAGCATCAAATGATAGTGTGATTTTAACTTGTATTTCCATGATTCTTAGGAATGTTGACCCTTTTTCCTTATACCTTTTGGTTATTTCTGTCTTTTGAAAAGTTTCTGTTCAGGACTTTTATTAACTTCAAAAAAATTATTTAAGTTTTCTCCTTTCTTAGTTATTGATAGACCTTTATTTTATTTCTATGTGGTACTGAGAATCAAACCCAGTGCCTCACACATGCTAGGCAAGTGTTCTACCACTGTGCTGTGCTGTAGCTCAGCCCCTTTTGTTGATTTTTAAATATCAGGTTACTTGTTTCTATGGGAAGATTTTATACATTGTTTCAATTATATTAATTATGGCAATAGTTTAAGACTCTTTGAGTTAACTCTTCTAATTATATTTTTCTGAAGTTTTGTTCTTTTCAACATTTACAAAATCATAGGCATTGAGTATTTGATAGGGTTCTCTTAAGAGTGCTTGTTTCTTTCTTCTGTCTTTCCTCATCTCTATTGTCCCACTCTTTTCTTGGCACTGACAATTTGGTGATTGAACCCAGGGGTACTTTACTACTGAACTATGTTCCCAATTCAGTTTATTTTTATTTTGAGACAGAGTCACACTAAATTACACACTGGTTTCAAACTTGCATTCCTCCTGCCTCAGCCACCTGAGTCGCTGGGATTATAAGTCTTATGTTTTAATCTGTTCTTTGTCTTGGTTAAATTCCCCTTTTATTCAGAGAATTAGTTGTATCTTCTTCATTCTCTTGATAAATCTTGTCAGTGGTTTATTTATATTGTTAGTTGTTTTGAAAAACAACTTTTGTCTTTGTTGGTCTCTATAGAATCTTTGTTTTCTATTTCACTTTTAGTCATCTTTCCTTCTATTTTCTTTTGATGTATTGTTCCATTCTTTTGTCAATACCTTAAAATGAGTATTTACCTCATTAATTTTCAAGACTTTGTTAAATTTCCTAAAAGCATTTTTTTTTTTGCATTTCACAGATTTTTCTGAGGCACCAGTTCTAGGAAGTTTTTGTTATTTGTATTTTTTTTAAATTATGAATTATTTTGGTTATAAAATGTTTTTAAAAAGTGTTTTATAGATTTTGAAGTATGCAGAGGGTTAAATTTTTTGTTTCTGTAACCAGCTTCTAACCTACTTGCATTAAGGTCAGACATAATGTTGCATATGATAATTTGTATTTGAAATTTGTTGGGGCTTTCTTTATCTTTTTGTACTGGGGATTGAACTCAGGGGCACTCAACCACTGAGCCACCTCTCCTAGCTTATTTTGTGTGTGTGTGTGTGTGTGTGTGTGGTGCTGGGGATCAAACTAAGGGCCTTATTCATTCAAGGCAAGTGCTCTACCAATTAAGCTGTATCCCCAGCCCCTATTGGGGCTTTCTTAATGGCCTAGTGCATGAATAACTTTTGAAGATATTGGACTAGAGATGTAACATCAGTGGTATAGTCTTGCTAGCATGTTGTGGCTCAGATGTAGAGCTCTTGCTTAACACATGTGAGGCACTGGGTTTGATCCCCAGCACCACAGAAAAAAACCTAAAAAGTAAATTAAAGGTATATATATATTTAAAAAGGGGGGATGTAGCTCAGTGGTAAAGCATCTCTGGGTTCAATCCCCAGGATGGAAAAAAAAAAAAAAACTACTACATTTTTGTCCCATGCCTTTGTGATTAACATATGTTTTTAATAGTGAATGTATTTAGAATTTCTTTTGGTGTAAAGTATAAATTCATATCGAAATTTAATTTTTACAAATAACCAGCCAATTGTCTTAAAGAAATTCTCTCATTAGTTTATCAAATAAGCAATTTTTTATCCTGTTCCAAAACTCCTTTTTTCATATACTACCTACATAGTTAGGCCAAATTCTCCTGCTCCACTGATCAGTTTCTTCACTAAATAACAGAGTGTTATATTATTTCTTAAATACCTGTTAGGGCTAGTTTCTTTCCTCTATCACCTATTATTCTTGATTTTTTAAATACATAATTTAGCTAGTAACTTTTGTATTTTAATTAGCAACTTATTAAACATCATAGTGTAAGTAATTCTTCTAGTGTCTGTCTCTCTTTATTAGACTATAAGCTCCATGATGTCAAGAACTGAGTCTATTCTGTTCACCATTTCCAGAACCCAGCACAAAGTGCACAGCAAGTACTTAAGAAATATTTGAATGGGGCTGGGGTTGTGGCTCAGTGGTAGAGTGCTAACCTAGCACGAATGAGGCACTGGGTTCGATCCTCAGCACCATATAAAAATGAAATAAAGATATTATACCCACTACCTACAACCAAAAAGTGAATATTAAAAAAGAGAAATATTTGAATGAATTAAATAATTGAAGCCAAAATCACAGTGTCCTGTTTTGTAACTATCTGATCATCTGATGAATCCAAAGGAAAAATTTATTCACAATTAAACTTTTCTGTTTATTCTTATTTCCTCATGCTCACACATGTTGATTCCCAGGGTATTCCTTTCAGTAAACTCCCTGCATACAAATTTTCATCTCAGAGTCTGTTTCCCAGGCATCCTAACCTAAGACATGCAGAGAGAGATGACTTGCGCATCCTCAGGAAATAGCCCATGAACCTTATTTTACCCAACAGATATTTAATAAATATTAGGCATCAGATAATTTCGGATTATATTCCATAACAAGTACCTGAAGTTTTCTTTTGAAAATAAAACTTCCATCTATGTACTTATGAAAACTAGGATCCCTAACAAGTTATCAATCCTTGATAAGATGTATTTCGATGATTACCACTGGATGTTTTCTGAACATGCGTTACAAAAAATGCACTGTGCTGGGTACCACTTACATACAGTATCACATTTCATAGTGGCAAGAGATAGATATTACTTCCATTTTACAGAAAAGAAAATAAGTTGTTGTAGACTGGATGCTTGCATTTCCTAAAATTTGTATGTTGAAACCTAACCCCCAATAAGAGAGTAATTGGAGGTAGGACTTTGGAAGGTGATTGGGTCAGGAGGGTATAACCCTCATGAGTGCACTTAGTGCCCTTTCTTTGGCTAGGCACAGGGGTACCAGGGATTGAACTCAGGGGTACTTGAACACTGAGACAGGGTCTCACTGAGTTGCTAAGTGCCTCACTATTGCTGAGGCTGACTTTGAACTCCCCATCCTCCAGCCTCAGCCTCCCAAATTGCTGGGATTATAGGCGTGCACCACTGTGCCTGGCTAGATTCATGCCTTATTAACAGAAGTTCCAGAGAGTGCCCTTGCCCCTTCTGCCACGTGTGGCACAGCCCACATGTGGCACAGCAAGAAGATGGCAATCTATGAACCAGAGAATGCACCCTATCCAGACACCGAAATCTTCTGGCATCTTGATCTCAGACTTCCCAGTCTCTAGAAGTGTGAGAAATAAATTTCTGTTATTTACAAGCCACCCAGTTTATGACATTTAGTTATAACTACATTTTATAAAGTTTATGATATTTAGTTTTAGTTGCCCAAACAAAGACAAGAATGTTCTGAGATCTTATCAGTAATCACATGGCTAGCCAGTAATAAAACTTGTTTGATTTGCTAAAACCAGATCTATGTGACTCTGAAGACAATGCTTTTTTCCCTGCTGTAAAAAAAGCAAAAAAAAATCAAACATTTGGAGCTGGGGTGTGTGTGGCTCAGAGGTAGAGTGCTCACCTATCATGCTTGAAGCACTGGGTTCGATCCTGAGCACCTCATAAATATAAAATAAAGACATTGTGTCTACCTATAACTAAAAAATAAATATTTAAAAAAATCAAATATTTGACATAGTTCTTATCTATTTAGATGGTATTCTAATTACAATTTGTGAGTTTGATCAATTAATGAATCAAAAAGCCTTTAATTGCGAGTTCAAAGCCAGCCTCAGCAAAAAGTGATGCACTAAGCAAAGTAAAACCCTGTCTCTAAATAAAATACAAAATAAGGTTGGGGATGTGACTTAATGGTTGAGTTTGCCCTTGAGTTCAATCCTGGTACAAAAAGAAAAAAAATGCCTTTAAAATTGACACATCAGTAGAGGAATAATTTAGTGTTTTTAATAAAAATGCTACATCAATTAGATAGTGCAGAGAAAAGGCAACTTCAGAGCCACACAAGAAAAGGCTTGAATTGCAGCCACTCTGAGTCTGGCTGAGCACCCTCTGATTCTTTCAGAGCACAAGAGAGCTTGTGAGGTGCTTCTCCAATGTCATCTCCCATTTGCTTCCCTATCTCCTCTGAGGGGCTATCATGAGACAGACAGTTCACTTTTTTCTAGGTTCTGATGATGTCTGAGACTCTCTGCTCTGCCTGCCTCAGAAGAAAGGTGCAGAATATAACATCACTTAGATGCAATTTAGAATTGGCTTCTCCTTAATGGAGTATCCCACAAATTGCATTGCAGTATGTGGTCCCTTTTGTTTTGTTGTGTCCTTTTTGAGGTATGGAATAAAGAACATAGAGTAACTTTTGTTCTTTCCCTGTCTATGTAAGTAATAAACTGACTAAATCTAGAAATAGTTCATTATAACTTTATCACCAAATCAGTCAGGTCATGGCATTAGGGAAAAAAAGGATATCTTGATCGCTGCCTTCCACCATACTTAAAGTCAGTTCACAATGGATTGTAAACCTAAATGTGAATGATAAAATAACAGAGATTCTAATTTCTCAGGACTTCTTTGTGCTGCAGGTGTGGCTCTGTGATAGAGCACTTGCCTAGGGTGTTAGTTAGCCTTTTATCACTGTGACAAATACATGAGAAAAACAACTTGGAGGAAGAAAGGTTTATTCTGGTTCACAGTCACAGAGGTTTCAGTCTTTGGTCAGCCAAGTCTATTTCTCTCGGCCCAAAGTGAAGCAGAACATTGTGGAGAAAGTGGCAGAGGAATGCTTCTCAGCTCATGGCAGCTGAGAACAGATAAAGAAGAGTCAGAAACAAGCTATGAACCCTGAGTGTACACTGCCAGTGACTTATTTCCTCCAACCTTGCCCCAACTGCCTATAGTTTCCACGACCTTCCAGTAGTCCATTCAGCTGCCCATGAATTAATCCATTGATGAGGTCAGAACCCTAATGATTCAAGCACTTTCTGTACTTTCTCAAAGCCCCACCTCTGAACATTGTTGCACTGGGGACCAAGCCTTCAGTACATGAGCTTCTTAGGGACATTTCAGATCCAAACGATAACGCCTAGAATGCACAATGTCCTGGATTCAATTCTTGGAACCACAAAGCAAATGAACAAAAAGTCTACTTTGACCCATGGCTTATTTATCAGTGTGTTGTTTATAAGTGGACACAGTGTCTTTATGTGGTGCTGAGGATCAAACCCAGTGCCTCATTAATGCAAGGTGAGTGCTCTACCTCTGAACCACAGCCCCAGTCCTATATTTCTGTTTTTAATCTTTACTTTAACTCTATTGTGGTTGGAGAACATATGAATATACTTTGCATGATTTCTATTCTTTCAGTTTATTCAGGTGTGTTTTATTGTCCAGAATATTGTCTTATCTAGGTGGCTATTTCATGTGAGCTTGAGAAAAATGTACATTCTGGGGACTGGGATTGTGGCTCAGTGATAGCACGTGCGAGGCCCTGGGTTCAATCCTCAGCACCACATAAAAATAATATAAAGATATTTAAAAATAGAAAAGTACATTCTGTTGTTGTTAGATGAAATATATGTAAACATCAATATCGACCAAGTTGATCGATGCCACTGCTCAGTTCATCTATATCCTTAATGATTTTTTGCCTGCTTTATCTATCAATTATTGAAAGAGACATGTTAAAATATCCAGCTACAATAATGAAGGAAAAACAATCTATAACCCTGTGATTAAGTCTCCGTCTCTTAGTGGGCCCCTGTCATTGGGGCTATGATCCCTTTTTCACTCTTGAGAGAGGAAAGCAAGAGAAGGTTACAGCTTCCTTCCTGTCAGGTAAGGCTACAGTAGTCCTTTCTATTGCTAAATAGCCCCTAATTATGAAAAAAATGCTGTGGGTGTATTTTATTTTTTTTATTGGTTGTTCAAAACATTACAAAGCTCTTGACATATCATATTTCATACATTTGATTCAAGTGGGTTATGAACTCCCATTTTTACCCCGTATACAGATTGTAGAATCACATCGGGTACACATCCATTTCACATTGAACTACATTGTTGACATCACTTCTTGTATGTATCAAGGGCACCTTAAACTCAATGTTGACATTCCCAAAACCAAAATCATTATTTCTTTCACTCCTCAAAATGTGGTCCTCCATCATTACCCTAAGTTTATGTATGAAGACCTGAATGCTGTGAATATATTTTGTATACAACCAGAGATATAAAAAACTGTGCTCTATATGTGTAATATAAACTATGCATCCTGCTGTCCTATATAACAAATTAGAATAATAAATAAATTTTTTTAAAATTTGGTCCTCCTCCAGAAATCTCTGGGTGAATTATACACCATCCATTTGGTTCTACAAGTCAGATACCTATCATGTTTAGCCTCACCTTCTAATTCTACCATATTCAATATTACAAAGTCCTATTCATTTCACCTCCTCCGTATCTCTCAAATCACCTACTCCCCTCTAGATCCACTCCTACTCACACCCTAACCTACTGTCTCTCACATGTCCATAAGTTGAGCTCCAAACACAACTAAATATACACACTATGTCCCCTTCCAACTGTTCTCTACACTTCAAAGTTGTCATTTCTGAACACAAAATCAATCATATCACACATATATCCTGTTTAAAACCCTGATTTGCCTTTGCTTACGGATCAGGACAAAATCCTTAGGATAGTCTATAATGCTCTTCATGATCTAGTCCCTACCTACCTCTCCAGTCTCAATCCATACCATACTCTTCTTTCTAGGAAGAGTATTGTCCCCATTAGGGCACAATCTCTAAAAGTGACAATTTCCCAACAATTTTATTTTAGGATAATTTGTTGACAAGATAGTCTTATGACTGATGAAATTATGTTGGAGAAAATAATGAAAACAAGATGAACAGAGAGTATGTACTTGCTCCAACCTTGACACAGCAACCCCTACATGAACTACGCCCACACACGTACACACAAACACAGTTGTTAGTTATATCTCTGCCTTCACTGTCTGCTCCAGCAATGCTCCCTTTCTCCATAGGAGCTTGGGGTGCAGCCAGGATTCAAACCCCATTTGTTCAACTCCTGAGGCAGTGCATTTTCTAACATTTCACCTTGTCTCACAAGAAGTGTTTCTTTATGTGAATAAGGACACTATAATGGCAAATCTTAAATATATTTAAGTCTCAAAATTTTAGAAAATTCTGGAAAATGTACTCTACTTTCTATTCCCTTTTATATGAAAGATTTCAAACACACACACAAATAAAATAGATAATGGACACCACCACCCCATACATGTCATCCACACTCAATTACCAAAATTTTGGTTTGGATTTTTATATCTCTTCCTTTTTTGTTTTTGGATTTTTCTTTCCTGAGGCATTTCTGAATCAAATATAAAACCACATTTAATTTTACCACTACATGCTTCAATAAGCATGTCTGAAAAATTTGGACACTCTTATCATATTTAACAAAATTAATAATAATTATTTGATATCATCTAATACTAATCCAAAATCAGATTTCCTCAATTGTTTTAAAATCTCTTTTTACGGGTGGTGTGTTTGAATCACAATTGAAACAATAAGTACACATTGTATTTAGTTGTTATATTTTTTAGATCCCTTTCTCTTTTTTTCCCTACACCATTGACTTGCAGAAACCAGGTCAACTGTCCTATAGAATGTCTCAAATTCTGGATTTTTCTGATTGCTTACATGAAACATTTTCTAATTTATCCCTCTCTCCTGCTATTTCTTGTAAAATGAAAATTCATTCTGAATCCTTCATCAGATTGAGATCCAGCTATCTGGGTAAGAACATTTATAGATGGTGCTATGTCCTTTAAGTTGCATCTTATCAAGAAACTCAAAGGGTTCATTGCCCCATTTGTAATTATGCTTAATATCCCTTTATTTTTATCATAGTTTGTGAATATTCATAAATGACAGCCAAATACCTATCATAAACCAGGTATAGTTATGTTCTCAGCATAAAGAAGTAAAGAGTAACATCCTACCTTTGCAATTTTTTGCAAATTATCATTTTAATGATTGCTCTACAAACTATTTTTAATGTTAATATTCATTGTTTAATAAAATTTATATTTAAATATATAAAATTTATATTTAAATAAATATAAAACTTTTATATTTACATGTATATGTAAGCATAATTATTTTTCATCTGTTCCTCGTATTTATTCAATATTGACTGATTTGGGGTATCTGCCTAGACCATTACTCAAATCCCCTTCAGTGAGAACATAATTTCTCCTATCTGTATTCAAATTCCTTGACTGCTGGGAAGGTGGATCAGTGATAAAGTACTACTTGCCAAGCATGTGTGAGGCCCTGGCTTTAACCTCAAGCACCACAAAAAATATATATAAAATTTTAAAAATAAATAAAATCTTTTGGCCATAGCTGCTCAACTGGATATGAACACTCAACCCAAGAGAGCTAAACGTGATCCCTGCATCTGAAAACTCTAAACATAAAGACACTGAAGCAGGTGGAATGACCTAGGTGCTGACAGATTTCCAACTTCTGGTTCTTTCCATTCCTGAGGCCTATTTAATGTTCCATTTCTACTTGGATTTCATAATCTATCCCTGTTTCTTTCTTTCCCTACTTTGTTATTTTCTGTTACTGGAAACCAAAAGAAGTTTGATGAAAACATTGACTATAATCTAGTGTATAAAAAGAGATATTATTAGGGCTGGGATTGTGGCTCAGTGGTAGAGTGCTCGCCTAGTACAGGCAGGACCCGGGTTCGATCCTCAGCACCACATAAAAATAAAGGCATTGTGTTGTGTCCATCTACACCTAAAAAATAAAATATTAAAAAAGAGATATTATATTATTGTCAAATAAAATGAACAGACTTTCTTAATTCCTTTGGACATGAACCTTTTGGCCAGCCCTGGGTGTAAATGAAATAAGTTACAATAGTTAATTGATGCTTATACACTCAAGACCATGCCTTCCAAAATGCTGTACCCTGGCTTGCCAAGATATCTCCCTACCTCCCAAACCATGAATCCCCATTCCTGCAGTTGTATTTTTTGTTTTGTTTGTTTGTTTGTTTGTTGACCCCAGGGACACTTTATCACTGAGCTATCTCCCCAGTCCTTTTTTATTTCTTATTTTGAGACAGGGTCTCACTAAATTACTAAGATTGGCTTCAAGTTTGTGATGTTCCTGCCTCAGACTCCCAAATCACTGGGATTACAGACATGTGCCACCATGCCCATCTTCCTGAAGTCATTTTTTAAGGTTTTTTGGGTTTTTTATTAGTTATTTTTAGTTACACATAATGTTACGATTCATTTTGACATAATTATAAAAACATGAAATATTATTTGCTCTAATTCAGTCTCCAGTACTTCCCCATTCCCTCCCCTCTTCCCTCCACCTGTTCCCTTTGCTCTACTCTACTGATCTGTTTCCTTTTTTTAAAAAAAGTTAGCGTCCAATGGATATACATATACCTAGGAAGGTTAAAGTTAGGTCAGATTCCTTCCACTGTTTTGAAGTCTTTTTTTTTATGGGAAAATAAAGTTGGAAGCATTATCTTTAGATACCAACTATATGTTATCATACAGGAGAAAGGGATCCCAGAATTAGATCTTCCCTTTTCCCTTTCATTTGACATATCAGAAAAATTTGTCATCTTAGCAAAGTGCCATCAGTTTCCTTAAAGATAAGAGAAGGGGCTATGCCAGTAATTATTCCTGAGACGTCAGAGAGCAAAAGGAGGAAGGGGTGTTTTATTATGAAAGAATAAGGTATGAAATTGTCCATATACAATTCAAATTCACCCTTCTTGTTTACTCTCAGGCAAAACAAAAGCTCATTTTTATAGAATTAAAGAAAGAGCATTCAAGAACTTGAACATAAAAACTATCCACTTTTTCCCCCTCTCTGTTTAGTTACACTGCTTTTTTCTCAAGAGGCCGATTTTGTTACCAGATATCATCAGAGCACTAGGTTCTCCCATGCTATTGGGAGATTTGAGACATGAAGAAAAGAGAAGGCAGAAAGAGAGTAAGAAAGTGAAATGGGGTGGGGGGAGACATAATGGGGCAAGAAAAAGGAAAAATAGGTCTTTTCAAAAGATATTTATATTGAAGGGATCAGGCAGATAATACCTGAACCTACCAATCAATCTTATCATCATTAAAAGAGAGTCCTCCCAATATTTTGTGCCTTGCAATGTGATACAACTAGGAAACACATGGTACCACCTAAATATACTAATATTTCCAGCCATACTGTTACTTTAGAGAAAACTAGGAGTATTAAAACAAGTCATTGTATAGCCATTTTACAAGGAAACAATCAGTCAAATCTGGGATGTGGGACATTATGTGGGATAAAGGATCAAATGTTTTCAGGAGGGCAGAAGACTTATTAAAGAGTGATCTCAGGGAATATATCCAGAAGGGAGTGGGACAAACATGATTGGGCAAAGAGAGAAGTTAAACTGCACCATAGTTGAAACAAAGAACTTTGTCAATCCCCAAGGAAATTGTGGCTTTTCAGAGATAACCTGCATGAAGACCACAAGGCTATGCCTTTGAACACTGACAATGGCCTTGCTCATACATGGTAGGTGAGAAAGAGGGGCCAGTGCACCATAGTGTAGGGCACATTTTGGCTCCCTACTCATGCTGCTTACTTGGGCCCTCTCTCCCATTCACGAGCAATTCCAAAAGCACTGCTCCCAAGTTATATTACACTACTGGGCCCAACCAATCTCATGACTTGGTGGTCTGACAAAATCCAGTTTTTAGATACTCCAACACTACCAGGGCCCAGTAACTTAAGAGGAGTTTTTTTGTGAATGATATATAGTTCTCTGCTACAAAGGTTATGTTCTTAAGTCAGAACCCTAGGAATCTATGTTGTGAGTTTTCTATTGAAGTTTGCCATACATTCCTCATGATATCCTTTGCCACTATTTTGTATCATAGTCTGCAGGTCATATGGCCAAATTTGTACAACTGCTTTCATTACAGTCTAGACTTGCTACAGATCCCTTGCCTTCTCAGGGCCCAATTTAAATCTGGCAACCCGGGCTGGGGATGTGGCTCAAGCAGGTAGCACGCTCGTCTGGCATGCATGCTGCCCGGGTTCAATCCTAAAGCAACACAATCAAACAAAGATGTTGTGTCTGCCGAGAACTAAAAAATAAATATTTAAAAATAAATAATTAAATAAATCTGGCAACCCTCCATGTCACTCAGCAAATGGATCAAAATAGTGTATAATACACTGTTCCCAAGCACCCAAAGTGAGCTTCTTTCTTAGTTATAGGAGGGGCAAGTTGCTATCATTTGTCCCTTAGGTTGGAAGGAATGTCTTAGCATATCCACTCCAAGTACTGGGATCTTTAAAATTTCACTGATGTGGTGGATCCTTGGATATTTGTAAGAATTATCTCCCCTCTCTGGAGCACAGATGTCTTAACAAGGTCTCTAAGGAGTTGCCACTTATTGTTCCTTTGGTATAATTAACATGTTATTGATAAAATGTGCTAATATAACATTTTGAAGAATTCCCAGTTGATCTAGGCCATCCAGACTGTATTATGCATTGTGTTGGAGGTTCAAACAAGGAGAGCAACTTTTTCAAACAGGGAGAAAGTTAACAGAGAGAAGTTGACCATTTCTGCTGTCCAAAGAGTTCAGGAGAAACTGATGTCTCATAGTCCTCCACTGCATTGGTCCAGATGTCTCCAACCCTAGTCTCTAGATCACAGTTCTTCCCAGCCAGAGCCTGACTGAAACATCACAAACTTACCAGAGTTGAAAATTCGATCCTCTCTAGAGCTATGTTACTCTTATATTCAAGTCCTTGATCTGATCATTCACTCCTTCTGCTCTCTGGCTGAAGGAGATGAGAAACCCTTTATATGCTACCAAGTAAGCTCTCTAATAATTAAACAAGACTTTAATAATTAAAAAAGACTTTCATGGTCTTTTTCTAATACATCAATAGTCCCCAGCAGAAGCCTTCCAAGTACCCATAGTCTTTATGTTTCCCACTAGCCCCAAGCCTATCAAGCACCTGTGAAACATCTCTCCATTGCTCTCCCTTCCACAGTATCCCCAGTTTACTCCCAGTGAAAGTTTTAAAAATTGCACCTCTACACCATACTGGGGCTATCGGTATTCCACCCACTACCAGTGATGACGTTTGTACTGCCAGCTGGCAGGAAGGTCATCCAGCTCCAAAATCCCATTTTAGATTCTGCTTGCTTGAATGACCCTGTCATCAACCAAGGTCAGTTTTCCTAGAAAATTAACTTTATCTCAGAAATTTTGTTCAGTTATTTTACTGGAGAGGAGCTTCAGGACTCTACATAAAGGGAACATTGGAAACAGGATTGGGAATGGGAGGATACTGAACTGATGCAGTCACAACTAGGTCTCAGGCAATACCACAGGGAGCTCTGGAGCTGGAATGGTCCTTCAGAGTTGTCCCAGACTGAGCAAGAGAACATTTTTACCCTTTAAACCACCTGTCATCAGACACATGCTCTGGCTCATCAGCAGCCCACGCTCCTACAGAAAAGAGTGCTCTGATCATGGAGAAGGAATCTGGGCAGCATACAACAGATCTAATACACCAAATTTCTACTAAAATCAATGGCTAGGGGGAAAAGTTAGAGGGGAATTATTATAAGAGCTTGAAGAGGCCAAATGACCAAAAGTAGTGTGGGCATTTTAACTTTGATCCCAGTCCACACAAACCAGCTATAAAAAGGCATCTTTAAGGTTACTGGAGAAATTTTTATGCAGACTTAGCAAATTAGATGACGTGACAAAATTGTTATGAATTGTGTTTCATGTGATAATGTGGTTATGTAAAAAGACTTTTTGTCCACTTGAAATGCATACTGAAATAAAGGCAGAATTTGCATGACATTATATCAGGAAAATACTGGAGGAGAAGAACAGATATAACAAGATTGTTGATCATTGTTGAAGCTGAGTGATGGGTGATCAATATCAATACTGCCGTAATCTCTACATTTGCTTATAATTTCTACAGTAAAAATATTTAAGGACATGTGATAGGTAATTGTGGTGTGCCACTAACCATTGCTCATAAATACCACATTATCCACTGTTGCCTAGGATCCCTTTCATGTTTTCTACAAATATAGAAACGATGCCCCAATTTAAAATAGTAGATATGAGTTGTAGGGAGCTTCTCTTTAGAACACAACTGGAACCATCAAAAGCAATTAATGACAGAGAAGTTTTGTGTTCATTAAATTATACTTAGAACCTAGCACACTCAGTAGTGTGCTGGATCTATGAATCCAGTGTAGATAGTGAATAAATGTTTGTGAAAATTAAAATACAAGAACTGCTCCATGGGTTCTCCTTCCTGTCACCATCCACCACGGCCTTAGTTTATGTCTATCCTTTAGATTCTCTGAATTCCATCAGAATCTGTGGCTAATGGATAGAGTCATGAGCTCTTGCTATCTTCTTTTTGGCTTTATATGAACACTAGTGTTTCATATATAACTATTATTGCTAAATAATAACCTCCTTCTCTAAAAAAACACAATCCCCCTTCAAAGTGGGTGTTCCACACAAATGAAATGTTAAAGAAGAGCAGTAATAGGTAAAACATGTTTCAGAGAAAGCAAGACAGCAGGAAGTTGGGGAGGGGAAATCTGAGCTCCACTGCAACTGGGTAGAAAAACAGGGAGGAGGGAAAGAGTGAAATCAGGGCAGATTTAAAAACCCTGAGGACCCGTGGGAAAAAAAAGTGTCAGACTTCTGGCCAAGAACTGAAATGTACATCTGCAAAATATGTATAGCCAAGCAACTAACCACTTCAACCTCCCAATATCCTTTCTCTAGGCCCCTTAAGAGCTGTCCTCCCACACTTTCCAGCCCCCACCCCTTTTCCCAGCAAAGTCCAAAATCAGCAATCAGTGTTGACATCAATGCACAAAGGGCTTAGAGCCCCAGGTAAAACAAAAGATGCCTGCAAAAAAGGCAAATGAGAAAGGAACTCAAGAAAAGTTTAGGATGGAAAAATAAACACAGGCAAAACAAACATCCACAGAGAGGAGAAAGAGGGGAAACCAAAGAGACAAGATCAGCCAGAAAAAATAAGAACAAAAATAATGAGAAAAGCCAAGAACACAGGAAAAAAAGCAGGGGGGTGGGGTGGGGTGGGGGTGGAATGGGCTAAAATAAAATAACAGGCACAATCCTCCACAGAAAAGTAGAAAAACTCAGGGACAGAATTAGCATTTGGGGCACAGGACTAAAAGATTTTTTACATAACATTTTGCCTCACGTATTCTTCACACTCTCCATTTTGCAGAGATGAAAACGGAGGCTTAAGGAGTTATTTTCAAAGGTCACACAGATTAAGAATGGTGGAGCTGAATTTAAACACAGTTCTGCAGACTTCAAAACTCATTCTGTCTTGCAAACTATTATTAGGTTTGAGAAATAGGACTTCTAAATTTGGTTGGTTATATTCATTAATACTAATAACCATATGCTAAACTATTTCCTAAACTTGGATAATTTTGGGTATGTGTGTGGTGCTGAGGATCAAACCCAGGGCTTTGTGCATGGTAAGCACTCTATCACTGAGCTACACACCCAATCCTTGGACAATTTCTTAAAATGAATCCTGAATGTTTTCATTCTTTCAAGAACATAATCCTTCCTACCCCATTCTGAAATCTCTCTCACATGAATAAACCATCTAACAGATCCAAGCAGCTAAGGTAAGAGATAACACTGCCCACTTGCTCAGTTCATTCTAAAGCTACCCAACAAATACTCTGCCAGGGTCAGTCTGAGAAGGGCTAGTTACAGGGATAAGTGGGAAAAGTCTGAGGAAGCATGTGACTGAAACTGTCTCCAATATGAAAACATTTGAACTGATAACAAAATGTAGCTACAATGCATGTGTGGATCTGGTGTGTGTTAGAGGGCCTGAATAATATATACCTCATATCCCCATCAGATCACAAGCAGCTAGAAAGAAGATGTCACATACTGTCTTGTCCAAAGCAGGTTCTGTGATACCTTACACTTCAAAGCTACTCAAAACTTATTCAGATAACTGAATGAATACTGGATCTTAGAGCCTTGTGAATTTAGGTTGTATCAAGATATCTTTTCTTGTGCTGGGGATGTAGCTCAATGGTACAGCACTTGCCTAGCATGCCCAAAGCCCTGGTTTGATCCCCAGCACTACAAAAATAAATAAATACATAATCAGGATGACATACATAAGTATCAGAACTAAAGTAGCTCCTTGTTTAACATGAAGGAGAGAAGTGCTGAGTTCTCAGGGGATATCAGAAAGAAGGGCTAACCTGACAGCAATTACAGAGTATTGGTTTTTCTTTATCTCTTAGGTTTCTTCGCAACTAACTTTTCAGTTTTCTCATCCATCAGAGTTCTTATTCCACATTAAGTCATAACAGACACATAAAGAGGATATAGAGTTTGTGCAGAGAAAATGGCTACCAAGTCTGGTCTTCCAGTGGGAATTCTTGAGCCTGCAGAAGTTTGAATCACTTCACAAAGAACTCCTTCTCCAACATGACTTTACAGGCCCCTTGGATTTACTGGTTGGGCTCTGAATACAGTGTTGATTTTCCTGGTTCATAAAGCCAAGCAGAGTTCCTGCTGCCAGACAGGTGTATTTGTTTTTGAATGATAAGGACACTCACTTGCTCTTGATTTAGGCTAATAATAAACACTTCATTCATCATTCTAAGTCTGAACGAGGAAAGAATTAAAAAAAAAAAAACCTCCAGCAACAAAGTCTGTTAATAGAATCCTATTTCTTCCAGAACATACAGCCATATACTAGAGCTGGGTGCTTGCTGGCTGACCCTTCTGTCAAGCAAACCTTCTAAATATTATCTTTGAAAGCCCTCCCCAACCAACAGAGTCCTGACTGAAAGAAATAGATACTTCAAGAGTCAGAAGAAATCAAATAATAAAAAATAGCATATTGGCCCCAAAGAGATATCATAGCAATGTGAAGAGGGATCCAGGAGACCAAAAGAGGAAGGGACTGGACACCAATGTGATAGTCCTTCCTTCCCTCATGTTGACAGAGTTTGAGCCTCTAACGTCAGTTTTCTTCTTTCTAGCAGCTTCTTCTCAACCAATCTCGCTATTGTTTATGTGCTGATGTTTTTTTTTAATTTATATATGACAGAAGAATGCATTACAATTCTTATTACATATATAGAACACAATTTTTCATGTCTCTGGTTGTATACATAGTATATTCACACCAATTCGTGTCTTCATACATGTATTTTGGATAATAATGATCATCACATTCAACCATCATTAAGTACCCCATGTCCCCTCCCTTCCCCTTCCACCCCTCTGCCCTATCTAGAGTTCATCTATTCCTCCCATGCTCCCTCTCCCTACCCCACTATGAATCAGCCTCCTTATATCAAAGAAAACATTTGGCATTTGGATTTTGGGGATTGGCTAACTTCACTTAGCATTATCTTCTCTAACTCCATCCATTTACCTGCTGTTTTTTTTAACCACTGTTAAACACTCAACAGGAGCTTGCTCTGGCTGGAATCTGATGAGACTGGGCACCATGGCCTCAGGTTGGCTCCCTTACAGCTTGAAATACTTGCACTTCTTTGGGTACAACAGGAACAGCTAAGCCCCAGCTGGGGTGAAGGGGTGGAAGATAAAGGTAGTTTCAGGACTGTCTAGGATTGCCCTTTGGCATTGGCCAGCAGTAAGGTTTGGGTTTCTTAGTGGAACACCAATTCTGAGACTTTGACAGCAACCACAGAAAAAATGGTGCAGAAAAATTGGCATGAAAGAGTGCTTGTGTCATTGGGCGTGTGACTCTACCCTGAGGGTTTTAAAGCGTCTACAAATCAAATTAACCCTCCCATTTCTCCAACTGTACATTGTTTTAGTTCCCAAATAATTTTCCTCTGGAATACTTATACCTTTATCTTCCCCACCCACCAGTACTTGAAGAGAATTATTGTCTTTTGAAAGTGAGAAATTGGGCTGGGGTTGTGGCTCAGTGGTAGAGAGCTCGCCTAGCATGCATGAGGCACTGGGTTAGATCCTCAGCACCACATAAATGTAAAATAAAGATATTGTGTCCACCTAAAATTAAAAAGTAAATGTTTTTTAAATGAAAAATTATTTCTAAATTTTTATTTCTAATTCTAGATGGCAAATACATGTGTATTTATTTTAAAAACACTCCTCTGATGTCAAATTATGGGTAAAAAACAAGGAAAGAAAAACAGAAAGAAGGGCTAAACTGACAGCAAGGACTAACCTGAAGATCTTGAAATTTTTACACAATCTGGCTCTTTTCCTTAAACTGAGGACACAGAAAAATTACTATCCAGAAAATTAAACTTATGTTGACAGAGACATGCCTTTCTTGGACAACAGTTTTGTGTATAAAGAGTATGATGTGTTCTGGAGGTGATTACTAAAGTGGCCTGATCTTTAATGAAGAAACTGTGAGGTCACCCCCTATTCTAGGCATAGTTTCTTCATGGATTCCTCATCTTTTTTCTTCATAAATCATATTTATTTTCAGTATATTTATCATACTAATATGGTACAATTAAATATCCAGATAGAAATATCTCCTTGAGATACATGTTGCCCTGCACAGTGGATCACAGCAAAAATCCCAGCTACCGAAGAAGATGAAGCAGGAAGATCACAAGTTCCAGGCCAGCTTGGGCAACTTAGCAAGATTCTGTCTCAAAATACATGGAAATAGAAAAGTCTGGGGATGTAGCTCAGTACCAGAGTGACCCTGAGTTCAATTCCAAGTACCCACCCCCCCAAAAAAAAAATTGCCAAGCCTGTCTTTTGGATAAATTCTTATTTTTCTCATGAAATGGGCCTCTTCACCATTTTGCTCTAAGCCTTTACCCTTTGGCCTGTTGTTCCTTTTTTTTTCCTTCTACCTGTCTGGAATGCAAATATGAGGCCTAGAACTATAGCAGCCATCTTGTCACCCTAAGGTGACCAAAAGGAAGATGACAGTAATGTGGAAAAAAAAATTAAAGAACTGGGGGTGCAGCTCAGTTTTAGAGAACTTATTTTCTACATGTGAGGCCCTGGGTTTGATTCTCAGCATCCTCCCCCACCCCCAAAATGGAATTGCCCTTAAGGAAAACAAACAATGTCCTATAAGATCTAAACCTTGTAGAAGAGTTTTCTTTAGTTTATAACTGAAAGCATATGGAACTGAGTTGATGGATTCTGCCACCTTCCAGAAAACTTGTTCCTGGGATAGCAAGAGGCATTCCCAGCCTCATACCATCCACTGATGATGCCCTAATCAAAACTTAGGCTGCCAAGGAAATAAGTCATGTGCCACGTTTCCCACACCCAACTGATGGACAAGTCCTAGATTGTGAGGTTGACTATTTCTTTTGTTTTCTTCAAATCCTTATTCCTAAAGAAATATATTATTTTTTTCAGATCTTAGGGCTATGTCCAATTCTCTCAGACTAGGCAAACTTGCTACCTTTACCCCCTAGAGAATTACCCAAACATTGGGCCAAACAAACTGAATATAGTCTATGAATCCTGGTAATAATAGCCGTGAAGTTTTTTCAAGAACTAAATCTTCCTCTGCCTGTAGAAATGTCTGGAGACTCTAAAAGAAGAATACTGGCCTTCCCATTAGGTAGAGGGACTGAGAGAAAAGACATGTTTTTTTTCCTATAAGCCTTCAAAGGATAATTTAAGTAAATAATGTTCAGCTAGTTACTGTAGATAAAATCCCTCACCTTGGCATTGCTAAAGTGCAAACCAAGACAGAACAAATTTCTCCTACTCTTAGTCCCCAGGCCTCAGCTTTGTACTGGGCCCCAAAATATTTTCTGTTTTGGAAACCCCAAACCATGCAAAACTCAGTAGATCTGGGGTTTGAACATATGAATAAAACAAGCCAAGTTTCCGCCTGACCTTGGCTAACCTTGAAATCAATCGTTCTTTCAGTGCTGGTCTGGCCAAGAGTAAAGCTTGTGGTTTCGTCTTGGTTTTTACCACAAAACTTTGTGATGAAACAGTAAGAACCCACTGAGATTTGTGCTTCCATTCCTGTCTTGTTTCAAGTTCTTTTTGAAAAATCTGGCTGGTTCAATAGCATATGACTATGTAGCTCTGTGATTTCTCTTCTCTTCTACATGGGCTCAGAACCAAATTCCTACCAGGCAGTTATTTTTTGAAAGCCCAGTGACTAAAACACAGACTAGCATTAAAATACATTCAGTATAAAATCAGGAAGATTCCACAGATCTGGTACAAATCTTCATGATACCACTATTTGACCAACTATAACAACAACTCAAGTAATTTGAAGGACATGGTAAAAGAAGTTGCTGGGAGCTAGGTATTATGGGGAAGGGAACCCAAGAATTGAAAAACGTTGCCCCAGAGTAAATGCACAAGAAACACACCAAACAGGTGTAGCATCCTGAGAGATCCCCCAGTATAGAATAGTTCCATATTTTTTGGCTCACACACCTAAGTTAAACCAGGAAATATATGTAGAGAGAGGCCAAAAACTTGAATGAGCATTCATTAGCAAGAACAAAGTATCTCAATCTCATGTGCTGACTATGCCATTACAGGTATAAGAAAGGAATATCTCCATTTCAATTCTAGTTTGGCATAAATGTTGGTAAAGACAAGAGTGGCAAATGTCATATGATATCATACAAAATAAATTGTTGTTGACTAAAAATCTTTGGAAATATCTCACCAAGCACCCATCAATTTTCATAAAACACCCAAGTTCAACACCATTGTGTTATTAGGGTCCTGAGCTAGACATAACCAGATATAAAAACAGAAAGCTCTAAGGGCCTTGAGCTCCTTCCAAATCTGAATCCTGTTTTGTAGGCTTAAAAATTTAGCCACAAAAACCCATTTACCAAACTTGGTACAAAGAAAGAGAATTTTTGCTTTATCCCAGCAGACTCTTTTGTGAATTATGTATGATGTTTTTCAGAGACAGAAAAAAGAAATCAGGGCAAGAGAGATATATGCTATTAGCTACTGTAAAATCCTCAAAGCAGAAAACAAGTCTCAATATCTCAAGAATATATAAGAATAATCTTTGAATAAGGGATAATGTAGGTACCAACTCTTGGAACTTTAAATTTCTGCAAAAGTGACCCAAGGAGGAAGAGAATAAATCATTCCATTCCCAGGGTACCTTTCCTTCCACCTCTCCCACAAATTGCAATGCATTTTTCCTGTCCTTCCCAAGGCCAATCTGGAAGAAACTTCATGAACATCTTAATTGTCTAAAATGTGTATCTATTTCCCCTAAAGAGCCTTTCTTTCTTCTTGCCCTCAATGGAATTTGTAAGTTGCTCAGATGTGTCTGTAAATCCCCATATCCACTGAATTCCTCCCACAGGCCAAGCTACATGCTCCCTAGGGAGGTTCTGTATGGTAAGAAGCCACCTACCAACTGCCTATGTCACCAACATATAAAATTCAGTGAGCTCATAATGTAAACAGAAGACTATTGATTATATTTTTGGCACTGGTGAGCTTATAAACAATAGGTCAGTGGAATATTTTTGCATTAAGTTTGTTTCCTGACTATATTTTCCTTATAAATCTGCCCACTTTCTCAAAGATCACATTACTTGTTAGGCATTACAGCTGTGCTGTGACCCAAAATCAAATGAGTGTTCTTGGGCATTTTCCATTAAAAGCTGCAAATGACTCACCATTCTTGAGTCAAGGTACAGGAAAGTTTTTGTGTACAGCATCCAGCAGGTGGCACTCATGTCCAAGGCTACACAGAGTTTTCCTAAATTTTTGTTCACAAAAAATATTCGTTACTACTCAGTAAATAGTAGACAGATACCTTTTTAGTAAGAGCTATGAATTTTACTCCTACTATCTTCTTAAGTGAAGATTTGACATTGGATATAAGCAGCCAATTTTTCTTTCTTCCCTCTTACTGTAATCCAAGACTAAAAAAAATTACATATGGAAAATATGGCTTTGTGAGCAATAGTGTTTGGTCTAAAAGATTTCTGCCATCTCTTCCCTGATTTGGCAACATTTGAACTGAGATAAAAAACTCACATATAAATTTAAAGCTTTAAAAAATAAACAAAATGCCAGGTGTGGTGATGTATGTCTGTAATCCCAGCAACTCAGGATGCTTAGTAGCCTGGCATACTGTCCCAGACTCGTAATCCCAGCCACTTAGTAGGTTAAAGCAGGAGGATTGAAAGTTTGAGGTTAGCCTTTGCAATTTAGTGAGACCCTTAACAAACTAGTGAGACCCTGTCTCAAAATTTAAAAGGTAGAGGACTGGGGTATAATGAGAAGTCAATTCTGAGTGTAGTGGGAAATTACTGAAGGACTTAAAGCAGAGAAATAACGTGATCCAAAGCTCATTCTGACTGTATGGAAAATACACTGGAGGAAAAAGAATAGCAGTGGGGAGACCAAATGGGGCATTTGCAAGAATCCAGTAAGGAATTATGATGGCCTGGGCTATACATGGAAATAGTAATTGGAATGGTTATTCTAAAAGTTTAGTTTGCAGAAGAATCACTTGTGGTATTTGTTTAAAATGTAAGTGAGCCCACCAGTGCATCTGGCTGAAGGCATTCTCCAGACCACGCTTATGAAACAGCAATGTAGAAACAGAGTTGGCTAAGACCTTTGCCTCTCTGTTAAGATCACTTTCTAAAAATAACAAGCTCCCACTCTTTAAATTCTATAAATATAGAGTTCCAGCTTTTTCAGGTAAAAAAAAAATCCTTATATCTCAATCTCCTTATAGTCCCATGGTTTTTCATGCAGATTCACCTCAATCTCTCCCAGCATTGCCTGATTCTTCTTTTACTGTTTTCGAGAAAAAGACAGTTCCTGTCACTCACTGTGCCTTCCGTTCCTGAACTTCATTCTCTCATCCACTCAACATTCATGAAGCACTGCATCTAAGCACTTGACACTGAGCTAGAAACTGGTTATAGCAGGATAAATAGAACACACATTCCAAATGATAGATTGTCATCTTCTTCCTCCAGGTTTAGAGTCCCTCAGATGCCATCCCTGCTAGAAAACTTAGCATTACAAAGAAGAAAAGAAGGAATACAAAGGACCAGGCACAGTGTCACTCACCTGTAATCCCAGTCATCTCGGAGGCTGAATTCAAGGTCAATCTCAGCAATTTAGCTAGACCCTGTCTCAAAATAGAAACTAAAAAGGGCTGAGATTATAGCCCAATGGTAAAGCACTCCTGGGTTTAATCCCTGGTATAAAAAAAATTAAAAGGAAAGTAGGTTCAGTAGAAAACAGGAGCTGGAGAATATATAAGAACAAAACTTTGGGAAAATATGACTGATCAGACTCTGCTCAGGTCCTACAAGTGTAGGTCTTAATATGAATCTCTTCCCTGAAGCTTAATTAAATCATGTGAGCAGTCAGCCTCTATACAAAGTCAACATCTAGCAACATGAGGACACTCCAGAGACATTTACTGAATATGCAAAAGAGAAAAGTATTTGTCTAGATTGTTTACAAACCAGTGGGGTAAATTTTTTCTCTTTAAGATGAAGGAGGGAAAGAAACTATGATACCATCTTATGAAGCTGACCAAGATGAAGTCCCTAAACCACCACACATTGGACCCATCTGAAATGTGGACAATTGGAGAATTCATGAGATATTGTTTGGATTTTAGCCTGAGTCCTAGATCCTTTGAGGTTTAATTAATGTGCTAAACCCAAACTTTTCTAAACCCTTCCTGAATAAAGGGTTCATTGAGGGTGTAATTACTTCTTTTGGAAATAACACCAGAAAATTTTTTTAAGGTTAAATATAGTGATGTTTTGTGTGGGCATCAAAGGTGGCGATAAGCTTTAAACATTTCTGCATAGAGCCCTTAAAACAACTGTAATTTAGCAGGTAACTCAGGCTGTTCTCATGGGTTATCTAGAACTTCAAATGGATTTGCTTTTTCCCAGCCATCTTGAACTCCTAACAAGAAAATGAAAAACAAAAAGCCAGATAATTACAATGAAGGAAATTATTATGTGCAACTTCCCCTCATAATAAATTAACTTTGCTGAGATATTGGGTACAGCTAGACTTTCAGGCTGCTAGGGGACTCCTTGGCAGATTTCTGATGGAGATCAAGTTCTGACTAAAAATATAAAAAGGACTGGGTGTAGGAGCATATTCCTGTAATCCCAGCCACTTGGAAGGCTGAGACAAGAGGATTTCAAGTTCAAGTACAGCCTCGGCAACATAGTGAGACCCTATCTCAAAAATAAAAAGAAGGGCTAGGGATGTGGCTCAATGGTAGAGCACCCCTAGGTTAAATTGCCAGTAATGCAAAAAAAATAAATAAATAAAAATACAAAAGGGAATATTTTTTAGTTGGGGGTCTCTTCATGTTATCCAGGCTGGTCTTGAATTCCTGGATTCAGGTCTCTAATGTATTTGAGACTACACATACCACTGGGCTAGGCTAAAAATGAATTTTAATATATAGAAATGGAGACCTCATCACCTTTGAAAGCTTTAGAGTACCTTGACAAACCTATAATTGACTAAGGGTTAGAGAGAAGAGAGTGAAGTTTCTGCCTGATTTAAATTTACAAACTATTTCTAAAATTAGAGCATTCAGTTCAATAGGTGTTGTGCTTTCTGTACTGCAAATGGCCAGCTTCACTGTGTCTGAGGTAGCTGTTGTTTTATGGAACAGTGAGGCGAGTTTTATACAGGCACAGCCTTGGGCACTTGGAAGAATCTGGTTTAAACAGCGTAACTGTAGCTCCCACACATGCTTATGCTTGTTCACCAATACAAAGACAATCTAATCATTTGTTCCAAAAAGATAGCAGTATTTATATTAGATTTGTCTTTTCTGGTTTAATACAGAGTGAAACACCAATAATTTTGCTGAATCTAGTTAGATAAAAATCTTTCTCTCATTACTCTATGAATATTTATCGTGGTTAACACCTTCCTGGGGCACTCTGGCAACATTTTTGTTTTGGGTTTTTTAATGAAAACCATGCCTTGCAAAGGTCTAGAGTCACAGTCTAAAGACAAATATCCTCTTTTTATAATAAAAAATATTTATTGTCCCCAAACAAGAATATAAAGTCTAGTGACGCAGGAGGCTGAGGCAAGATCATAAACTCAAGGCCAGCCTCAACAACTTAGCAAGACCCTGTCTGGGAAAAAAAAAAAAAAACCAGAGATGTAGTGCAATGGTAAAGTGCCCCTGGGTTCAGTCCCCAGTAAAACTAACTAACTAAATAAATAAATAAATAAATAAATAAATAAATAATGTACAACTCATGAAACTAGCCTGCATCTTTGTTATAAAACATGTGATGTTACCATGATGCTTTTCTGTCTGGCTGTGCTTCCCATTTCTCATGGACAATCTGTCTCCAAGGCTACCTGAACAGTGTTCAATTTCTACTAGCACAATCTTATCACAAGAGATGGGTAGGGAGATAAGGCTATCCCATATAAAGTTACATCTGGAGTCCCTGGCCAAATCCTGACTGTGTATACTACTTTTGACCCAAGAACTGTGTTGTGAATTGCTCTTGAATAATATTTTTTAACAATAATGCTTCACTTATTGTTGGAAAGGAGAACTTTCTTTATATTTACCTCGTCAACTCTTTAAAATAAATGTAACCACAACTTTGTGAATTAGTGAGTGGCCATGGGCAGATTTTTTTCTGAGACAACCAGTTTAAATCACACTATCAGGAGGGCAGAGAGACCTTTCACAATGGTGGTTTTCTAACTATTGCTAAATTCTCAAGCTAGAAAAACATTCCCACAAGAGCTAAAGGGGGATGGGAATGTAGCTCAGTGGTAAAGCATTTGTCTAACACATGCCAGACTCTAGATTCTACACTTGGTACCCAGTACCCAGTACCCAGCACTGCAGAGGACTGGATGTACTTTTCTCTATCCCTTTTTTCTTTCATCCATTCCAAACAAAGAAAGCACTGAGTCTGAATTCTCATGAAATGATTATTGTTTTAAAACTTTTATTATCACTGCTTATACACACAAGATCGGCAGTTTTACTTTTCCCACAATTTCATTATAGCAAAATTTCCAGTTTAACTGTAACACTGAGAGCATATCTAAATATTTGGATTCTTCATTTCTGGTAAAAACAAAGGGGCCAAAAGTTTAGCAGAGATCTCTGTGCTGACGTGTCTGCTTTCTACATGCAAGACAATTGACTCCACCAGGCAGCACACATTTACTCAATCATCTAATGCCTTCTAGCATTACATTTTCAAATCTTTTGATAACTTATAAGCACAACTTTATCAGAAAAAAAGGAAAAACATTTGCTGTTACCCCTTTTTTAATTTTAATTTTTATTTTTTGCTCTTACCTCTTTTAATCCAGCTTCATTACCCATTCTAATGTTGCCTGAATTACCCATTATTGATAAATGAAATCAATCATTCAATAAAGATGGGAGTTTATTGCCATCAGTAAAGACAATTGCATTGAATCTACCTGGCATAGTTATAAGAATGTGTGAAATTGAAAGACATATAGAAATAAAGCAGTGCGGGTAGGGGTGGGGATATAGCTCAGTGGTAGAGTGTATGTTTAGTAGGCCCTGATCTTCAGCACCACACAAAAAATAAATAGAAATAAAATTTTTAAAAAATGAAAGAAGGGAAGGAGGGAGAAGGAAACGAGATTTTAAGAGAGGAGTAGAGCTGGCTACAGTGGCACATGCCTGTAATTTCAGCTACTCACAAGGCTGAGACAGGATGCTCACAAGTTTGAGGTCAGTCTGGACAACTTAGCAAGACTCTGTCTCAAAATAATTTTTTTAAAGGGTCAGGGATGAACTCAGTGGTAGAGCACTTGCCTAGCAACAGTGAGATCTGGACCCAATCCTTAGTACCTCAAAAAAAATTTAAAAGAGAGGGAGAGAAAGAACTGAATAAGTCAAAATGCTGAGAAAATAAATCTGAAGGGATCTCTCACTTCACTGCATTACCAAAAGTTGTGGTCATTGGGAATTCAAAGCTGGTCTTTTTCACTGTCTCTATAAATAGCTGACCCCAGATAAGACTTTTCTTTAAGCCAAGCCATGAATGAACTTTTATTTTAATAACCCATTGACTTGTATGACATCCTATCATTGATTTTTTTCTTACTAAAAACTTTGATCAATCTGATAGTCACAAAGACATACAAGGTGCATGTAGCCATTAATTTTGGTCTCAATAGTTTACCTAAATTTAGAAAATTTTACACTTTCTATCATAAAAAGTATTTATAGATGCAATAATTTTTGTTCAGTACTAAGAGACTATATCAATTAAAATATGTCAAAATAGAAAGTTTTCAGGACTGGGATGATAGAGTGCTTGCCTCACATATGCAAGGCACTGGGTTTGATACTCAGCACAGCATTAAAAATAAACAAATATATATGTAAAGTTTTCAAAGATTTTCTAGCCATCAGCTTAACAGCCATCCACAAAACAAAAACAAAAACCACACTAAAGTCTAGAATAGGAAATAAAAAATAAATACCACTTCTAGTTATAGACTGGAACATAAATGACCATATTGGAGTTCTTAAAGATGAATTCCAGTCAGAATACCACAGGATTGTTGATACCTCTTCAAAGAGACCTGAAGAATATTAAGGTGAATTGTGTGGTCATGACTTGAGGTTTTATTTCTCAGCTAAGAAATATAGCATATTAGAATTCTCTTCTTTTAATGTATAAGAGACCATAATTTCAGCTTTTACCTAATTGATATGCCACATCAGAAAGGGCCAGAGATGGATTTACAAGTAAAAGTCTTCATCAAATTAGTCTTCACAATATAAACTGGCTTGTAAACCAAGAAGGAGCTATAGATCAGACTCTGGACCTTCTATTTCTTACCTATTTTACCCAGGGTAACAAGCAATCACCAAAAGCATTCTCATAGGAAGCCACAAATCCCAATACCTTTGGTACCACCTGCATGTCCTTCTGCACAAGGGTTGGCCCACTCCAATTCTATTTAATTCTCAAGAGCCAACAACTGCACCAAACCACTGAATTTCACAATGTAACTTGAGACAAACTGAATCTGAAAGGCTATTTTATGGGTATTTTGACTCCACTCCTGCAGGTAATACAATCCACAGTACACCCACTGGCTAGCAGCATTTGACTCTCTTAATCCTAATTACCATACTTCCTTTGGTACACTTCTTAAGGGAAGTATGGCTGAAAGCACCAGCAAAGAAAATAGGCCTTTCTTAATCATATGTGTTGTTCATGAGGAGCATAACAGAAGATTAGAATCAATCTTGAATTTGGTTGCTTGGTGTTGTTTCTATCTTCACAAAAATTTGGTTCTTTGGTTTACTATATTTTTCCTTTTCTGTTTATATCAAAATCTTCATTGACCTGAAGTTATACATGATCTAGCAATTTTTTAAAAAGGAGGAAATGGTCACAAATTATAACATTTGTTATGTGTATGATTTCACAGTACATTTGCCACCACAAAATGCTGAAAACTTGAACTTTAAAAAATAAAGCATGTATTTCATTTCTTTTCTTATTTAGCTCAGCTAACTAATGTTGAAATTTTTACATTTCATGTGAAATTGATTTATTTTTCCATTGTTTTTAGCCCTAGTCAAAAGGAGGAAAAATGCATCTAACAGTAGAGGAACCAGTCAGCTGAGATTGATTTATAATTAAAATCATAAAATGCCAGGTATGAAATATGCTGAAAACATCTATGATCTTATCTTCTAAGCACTCCATGAAGGCCAATTCATTTTAGTTATAACTAGCTTACAGTAAAGAGTTACTATATTTCTGATATTGACAAATAAGTCTTTCAGTTTCTTGGAGGCTGAATGATTGAACTGGAACTACTGCCTCAGCAGTAATATATAAATCCTTTTGAGAAATTCTAAAAAAAAGCACCTAGATTTCTACACTTACATTATTTCACTGTGATATGTCTGCAAAGTAGAAATAAAACCCTCCTCTTTATCCAGCCTTCAAATTCAGTCATATATTTTTTTATTTGAAATGAACTAAAGCTGATTAAGAACGAACATGCCTTTTGGAACACCCAGAGGCCATTCATTTCTTGAATGATATGCTAAGACTTGGAATCCACCCAAACTTCCTTGAAGCACCCTCTTCAAAGTTTAATCTAATTTAAATTAACTTATTCCTCACATAAATGCTCTTTCTTAGTTCTCCTTATTTTTTAGTGAGCACATGGACATATTTTTGTGTTTCTAAACATGTGGATGCTTGCTGGGAGCCATCAGCCAGATGCTGGGAGCCATCAGCCAAGTAGGTATGACAAATTCCTTGCCAGCTTACTCCCATGCTGTCTAGTGGAAGGACTTCTGAAAGGTGACCTTGCTCAAAGACCAGAGCAGGATCCCTGTTTAGGGTGTTCCCCCTTTAGAATAGGGCGGTTTAGCATAATAGGAGATTAGGGTGTTCCCCCTTTAGAATAGGGCAGTTTAGCATAATAGGAGATTAGGGTGTTCCCCCTTTAGAATAGGGCATATCCTGCTGCTGAGTTTCTCTTGAGTTCTTAGGGTCAGACAGTATATTTTTGGGAGACAGAAGCCCATGCGGTGTGGATTTGGGCAGAGAACGTGGATTCCCCCAGAGCGTTTTGTAGACGGCCGGTGTGAGTTCGGGAATAAAGAATTGCTGTTTGAATCTACAAGCTGTGTGGAGACTCGTGATTTGTGCCCAGCCAGAGACTGCGGCAGATGCTGGAACAATTTACGAGGGAAAAAATTACATATTTCTTTATTCCAGTCATGTTAAAAGCAATGGCAGAAAAGCATAATTCTGAGAACTCCTGGCTCTGCCACTATGCAAATTATTTCACAATATGTAAATGATTAAAGAGCAATGTAGTCACAGTTCCTACCAAATGTTTCTCTGATATAAGACATTCTTAAAAGTGATGGGCCTGGCTGGGCATAGTGGAGCACGCTTATCATCCCAGTGACTTAGGAGAATTGCAAATTCAAGGCCAGCCTCAGCAATTTAGCAAGACCCTGCCTCAAACTAAAATGTGCTGGGGATGTTGCTCAGTGGTAGTGAAGCCAGATTTAAAGTTAGGTAGTCAGTGTAGTTAGGTAAATCGGGTCTAATATCGAAATGAAATCTAAAATGGAGGCCACGCTGGGAATGACTCAGGGAAAACGCAGGACAACTCATGGAATGTTAATGAAGTCCTAAAGGCCCTAGGCCAAAGTCCACCTCAAAGAAATGTTAATGGAGCCCAGGAAAACAGCCCCAACAGACTTGGAGATAACCCATCCCAAAAGGTGATAATTAAGCCCACCTGTAGGCCTCCAACCTACATTCCATCACTGAAAGAACTATAAAAAGGGGAAAGAACAGCCCTTCCACGGATTCCCACCTTTTGGGTCCCCTTCTTCCTCCGGGAGAAGTCTTTTCTGCTGTCCTTTAATAAATTTCTAATTTCTACTCTGACCTTGCCTCGGTGTGTGCTTTCTGGTGTTATTCTTCAACATTGGGGAAGCAAGGACTCGTCACCGGTCAACAGCGGTTTCATATTGGAGGTTCCACCGAGATTCTACACCGAGGTAAGTGCACGCACCCCATGTCTGTTTGAGGTGCATCTTTCTCTCTCTTTCTTTCTGGAGGGTAAGGTGGGCACCCGTCGGCTACTTAAACGCAACTAGTGCAGCCGCCACTCTTCAAGACTCGGGTGAGAGGTTTCTCGGCCTAGGCAGCTCTTAATCACCTGTTCAATACAGAGCAGGCATGTTGGGTTCTGCCAAAGCCGCTTCCAACTTTTCTGTCTGGGCCCGGAGAGCAATTGGCGTGAGTACACGGTGTCCCGAATCCCGATCTGCCTCGGATGCGTGGAGGTGGGGGAAGGAGTTTGGAACAACTGCGGAATTCTGGTCTGGGCTACTCTCAGACGATTCTTAAGGTTCCTTTCTCTTGAGCCTCCTCCCGACAGCCCCCAGGGGTATCTAGGGTGATCGGTAGATGAATGGCACTGAGGGAAAGCCCCAATCACATTTGCCTCCGTATGGGCTACGCAACACTCCAAACCCCGCATCCAATCCCTCCTGGATGCTCCCCTTCCTTTGCAGGTCAGAAATGTTAGCAATTCGGGTTGAGACTGAGAAAGGCATGAGATAATTAGTAAAATCTTCCCAGGTTCCCTAAGGTGCATAGGTAACTTTCAATAGTCTGTTTTACCGCCCAATGTTTAAAATGAGCTGTGTTCTCTTTAAGCTGCTAGAGAGGCATTTTTAGAATCAACTCCTCAGGTAATCTGCTAGTCTACAGAGCAAAGGCAACAAAAGAGAACATGTTTCTCTTTTCCAATGGGTTTTTAGTGGCCAGGAGGATACAGTAATGCCCTTAAGTCTGAATCCTCCCAGGGTCTCTGGCACAGGGCAAACTGAGACCCTAGCACTTTGCTAAAGGGGACCAGAAACCCCTTGGCAAAGCAAGGTGAGAGACGGGTTTTCTGGACCGTTTAGGAAGCTCAAACCTAGGGAGACGTCCCTAATGAGAACAGTTTTCTCTGGCGCAGCGTGGGCGCCTGAGTCCTGTTTTCTTCTCACTCAGACGGGAGCTTCTCTCTCTCCAATACGCCAGGTGCACCACTAGCCTGCGTATTGAAAAATTGGGACAGTTTGATAAAATTTACAAAAAGAAAATGGTGTGAGGTGCTGTATGTTCAGATTTTCGTTGCTCTAAGGGAAAATCCTAAATTATGCCAACAGTGTAAAGTAGACTTAGCTATGATATCTGCCATGAAGAGAGAAAATCTTGGACTCACTGAGAAAAAATCAAGAGAGAAATTTCAGCCGTTCAAAGTACATACCCTCTTCCCCCTTCAAGACCTAAGGCAGATAAAAACTGACTCTACTGGAAAAGTTAGGAGATATGCCAGATTGCCTGGGATTGGGTCTATCCAAAGGTGCTAATCCTATAAGTAAAGGGGAAACTGAGGATTTCTCAGCAGCTGCCAGAGCCATCTTTGCTCTGGGGAATTTCCTCATTCTTTCCCTGCACTGCAAGGATTACTCCACCTGAATGCAGTAAAGTCAGTCACACTGAGGCCCTTAATTTTACACCTATAGTTGCCCCTATGTGAAAACATCTGATCCACTCATGGGGAAATCTATGGTGCCACTTATAGGAGTCATAATTAAATGGAAGTTCAAAACCTGGAGAGATATTTTCTTATCTAGTTGTCTGATTGCTTCTTGGGGATAATCTAGGCTAAATGTGTGTCTAAAAGATGATGTTTCATTGTAACATCTGGTATCTAAATGAGTTTGAAGCATTGCACAATCTTGCAGTTAAAAGTTAGGGTTAGGTAATTATTTAGTTTGTGATTTCAGATAATTCATGCCAGAGAACTTAGATACTTAGGATAGAAAATTAAAAGAACTCTACTTCCAAGTTGGCAAGTAACTCCCAATCATTCAGTCTTATTTTTTCATCAATTTTGAACTGGGTAGCCTGAAAAGATTTCACTAGGTGTACCAGTGCATTATTCAGGAAAAGAAAATGTTGGATTGGGACGTTGGTCTGGCTTATTGAAATAACATTGAATAGCAACAGTCTTGGAAATTTTTATTTCTAACCTACACAAGTAGGCATGGTGTTTGCTAGTATGGTTATCCAGCCCTAAGTAGCAGAATTAAAGATTTCTCTATTAGACACAGAGGTCATACTAGTAAAAGGATTTTGCAAGTCAGATGACATTAAGTTATTAAACTGTATCTTAAGGAAAAGGACAACTGTAACCCTAAAAGTTAAATGTTGTGTTTACATCCCTGACAATTCTGGCAATGTGACGAATATCCTTAAAGATTTACATGCTCAGATAGAAGCCATGTCCTCAGCAACCTTGTCATGGAAACAATATCTTGGCTCCTGGTTCTTGGTACTTCCTGGTGGAAAACATTGTTAGTCTCTGTCTTTGGGATCATACTCATTGGCATATTCCTGTGCTATGGGATTTATTGCTGCATCAATCTGGTTCCAGTACTAATGAATTCTTGTTTCTCTTATAGACCACCCATCACTCAAATGGCCCTCCAGTCTATTACTTCTCAATCAGACTTCTATCATGGACCCACTCGATAGACCCGATTTTTAAAGGGGGACTCCAAACTGCTTGCCCAACATCGCCCCTTTTGTCAGCCTGAAGAAGCCAGAGAGATTTTCTTCGCCCCCCTTCCTTACAGCAGTAAGGAGTTCCCAAATTAGAGGGGGGAATGAAGCCAGATTTAAAGTTAGGTAGTCAGTGTAGTTAGGTAAATCGGGTCTAATATCGAAATGAAATCTAAAATGGAGGCCACGCTGGGAATGACTCAGGGAAAACGCAGGACAACTCATGGAATGTTAATGAAGTCCTAAAGGCCCTAGGCCAAAGTCCACCTCAAAGAAATGTTAATGGAGCCCAGGAAAACAGCCCCAACAGACTTGGAGATAACCCATCCCAAAAGGTGATAATTAAGCCCACCTGTAGGCCTCCAACCTACATTCCATCACTGAAAGAACTATAAAAAGGGGAAAGAACAGCCCTTCCACGGATTCCCACCTTTTGGGTCCCCTTCTTCCTCCGGGAGAAGTCTTTTCTGCTGTCCTTTAATAAATTTCTAATTTCTACTCTGACCTTGCCTCGGTGTGTGCTTTCTGGTGTTATTCTTCAACATTGGGGAAGCAAGGACTCGTCACCGGTCAACAGCGGTTTCATATTGGAGGTTCCACCGAGATTCTACACCGAGGTAAGTGCACGCACCCCATGTCTGTTTGAGGTGCATCTTTCTCTCTCTTTCTTTCTGGAGGGTAAGGTGGGCACCCGTCGGCTACTTAAACGCAACTAGTGCAGCCGCCACTCTTCAAGACTCGGGTGAGAGGTTTCTCGGCCTAGGCAGCTCTTAATCACCTGTTCAATACAGAGCAGGCATGTTGGGTTCTGCCAAAGCCGCTTCCAACTTTTCTGTCTGGGCCCGGAGAGCAATTGGCGTGAGTACACGGTGTCCCGAATCCCGATCTGCCTCGGATGCGTGGAGGTGGGGGAAGGAGTTTGGAACAACTGCGGAATTCTGGTCTGGGCTACTCTCAGACGATTCTTAAGGTTCCTTTCTCTTGAGCCTCCTCCGACAGCCCCCATGGGTATCTAGGGTGATCGGTAGATGAATGGCACTGAGGGAAAGCCCCAATCACATTTGCCTCCGTATGGGCTACGCAACACTCCAAACCCCGCATCCAATCCCTCCTGGATGCTCCCCTTCCTTTGCAGGTCAGAAATGTTAGCAATTCGGGTTGAGACTGAGAAAGGCATGAGATAATTAGTAAAATCTTCCCAGGTTCCCTAAGGTGCATAGGTAACTTTCAATAGTCTGTTTTACCGCCCAATGTTTAAAATGAGCTGTGTTCTCTTTAAGCTGCTAGAGAGGCATTTTTAGAATCAACTCCTCAGGTAATCTGCTAGTCTACAGAGCAAAGGCAACAAAAGAGAACATGTTTCTCTTTTCCAATGGGTTTTTAGTGGCCAGGAGGATACAGTAATGCCCTTAAGTCTGAATCCTCCCAGGGTCTCTGGCACAGGGCAAACTGAGACCCTAGCACTTTGCTAAAGGGGACCAGAAACCCCTTGGCAAAGCAAGGTGAGAGACGGGTTTTCTGGACCGTTTAGGAAGCTCAAACCTAGGGAGACGTCCCTAATGAGAACAGTTTTCTCTGGCGCAGCGTGGGCGCCTGAGTCCTGTTTTCTTCTCACTCAGACGGGAGCTTCTCTCTCTCCAATACGCCAGGTGACAGCGGCCGCTGCCCACGCTGTCTTGAAGAAGCAGCGAGCTTGGGACGTGGCGAGGTAGCTATCCCCCAGGGACGCCTGGGCCTCCAGCACCCAGCCCTCTCCCTGGGAGCCGTGGCCCCAACCCTCCCCCGTCTGCGCCGGGCTCCGCTTTCCCTCCATCAACTCCAGGCCGAATTCAATCCGAGAAGCCTCCTTTGAGCTTTTGTGTTTGCTGGGGGAGATGTGGGCGTAGGAGTTGTGGGCGCATTTCCTGAAATGTTTGAGGGAACATCCAGGGTTTTTATCCCCACATCAGGCTGGGTGATGGGCTCGGGTTTCAGGCCTTGTCACTCAGCTGTCACCAAACAAACGAAGCTCTCAGAGCCCCGGAGAGGGAGAGCTACCTGCTATTCATGACCCCTGGAGCAGGTGATCGCTCATGGGGAAAACAGGTAGAATTAATCATAGGGCTGTTCTCTGTTTCCTCTCCTTTTTGGCAGACCTGCCCACCGTGTGAAACCTATCAGAAAACAATTAAACTCTTTCTTGTCCCTCAGGGGAACTAAAAATACATTTTTAGAAAAGTCAACACATACACATTCACACCAAAAAATGGAATGAGAGTTGAAGGGAATATCTTACATCCCATTCCTCTTTGCACTATCTTGGAGGGACTTGGAACTTGGGAAAACTGGGAGAGAATGAGTCATCTTTATGTCACCCGGTCCTACCTATTGGGAGGAATCATAGGTAGGGTAAATTAAACTCGGGTAGATTCCAACATCTTCTTCCTGCCTGGTTGACAATATTCGCTCCTAGTAAAAGTAAAATCTCTGTGAATGGGTGTTTTGCTCTCTCCCATTCTTTCCTTGTCAATCAGGTTGAACATCCATATTGGGTTCTGTAGAAAATTAGAAAATCCAAACCCTTCAAAAGCTCACCATTCATTTCAATTCTAATTTAATTCTTGCCTTTAGTTGAACTAATGCAGAAAGGTCAGCATAACTAACTGCTATTTATGAAACATTACAGTACAAATTTTAAATTGTATATTTATTTTCTATTTTGTTCTACTTTTCCCACATCTCCTTTCCTTCTCCAGAATATGAAAAGAAGAGGAAATGCATTCAGATTTATTTCTGGGACATATTAATATTGGAAGAATTAACCAGAATGGCCTAGGAACCTTAAATCAGACTGCTTTTTTTTTTTTTTTTTTTTTTTTTTTTTAGTGGAAATATGACAAGGGACCTGTATTGTCATTCTGCCGTTCAGTTTTTCCACAAGAGGTTTTTGGGGGTTTTGTTTTGCTTTTTTGAAGAAATTAGGTGACATACTGCATGTAAAATAGTCCTTCTGTTCTGGCTTGGCCTGGTAATGCTCTCCTGTAATCCTAGCTACTCAAGGAAGCAGAAGCAGGAGGATCTCAAGTTCAAGCCCAGTCTGGGTAACGTACTGAGACCTTCTTCTCAAAATAAACATAAAAAGGAACTGGGGGCTTGGGTGGTGGCTCAGTGGTAGAGGGGCTTGCCTAGCATACATGAGGCACTGGGTTCCATCCCCAATACCAAATAAAAAAACCCAATAAACAAAATAAAGGTATTGTGTCCATATACAACTAATAATAATTTTAAAAAGGACTGGGAATGTAGCTCAGTGATGGAGCATTCCTGTGTTCAGTCCCCAGTTCCACAAAATAATAATAATAATAATAATAATAATAATAATAATAATAATAATTCTCTAGTCTTATTTATGAAGATTTTATCTGTTTATTTTTAAAATAGCCACTGGCTCTAGATTCCCAGAACTGATTTTCTTAGAATAACCATTTGTACTTAAAGGTAGAGCCCTGAGCAATATTATTCTTCATTTAAAATCAAGAACTTGACTTTAGGAGGAAGCATGGTATATTTATATAGCATCAGCAATGCACATAAAATATTCACCACACGTATCTAAAGATAGATAAAGCTTCAATTGTTTAAATGTTCTCACTTAACAGATACTAAGGCATATTGACCTTCTATCTAGCTTAATTTTTTAAAAAGCATGTTACCTACTTTGATTTGTGAGGCATTTTAGTAAATATAGAGCTAATGCTGTCTTCCTAGTACTACCCCCTTGTCTTAGGGTAAAATTAACTTTTGCAAAGTTTTGCAGACTCTGCCATCTCTCAAAATGTGCATTTTCTCTATAATCACTGTAAACTTCTGCTCCTCTAGATCAACCACACCAGTCTCTACCAGTACCACACAAAAAGAAGCTGCAAAAGCCTAGGGCAATGTTACTGCTTACAGATGCTTACAGTTAAATACAACATTTGTGTGAGGGTCAACCAACTATGTCACAGCTATGTGGGTTTGGTTTGGTTTGTTGGGTTGTTTTGTTTTTGTATGGGGGAGATCACAATCCCATTGTCTTTTCCTGGTATTTAGACCACTTGGATAACTGGCAACTCAAATTGGAACTCTTAGCAAACCAGCTAAAGCCTTGCCTGAGGGGAAGAAGATAAGGGAGGGGTAATTTGAATTTGTAAAAATAGTTAATATCAAGAAAAGAACACTTAGAAAGTTGATTTTACAGGCATGCTGCCTGGAATCTGCAAATTTTCTATCGAGGATGCTGACTCACTAACTCTCTGAAGAATCCTAAAACATTGGAGTCTTTTATGTCAGTATAAATGTGTAGTCTAGGACTGTCTTTAAGAATCAATATGCATATCAGCAGAAGTCCTAAATAACTATAAACTCTCTACCTCTTCCCCCAAAAGATGTATCTATTATTAAATAAGTCATGGGTTTTAAAAGCTATACTCAATTTTAAATCCGAAATTAAAATAATTATAGAACAGATTAAAATAAATTTGTGTTGTGTCAATGCAGTAGTCTATCTATATAATTGTACCTATATCTGTGCTATAAAATATTTATCTTTTAAATTAGGAAGTGTGGGAAGCACAGAAGACTGAGGGAGGTGGTATACATTTCCATGCCTTATTATAGAAAGTAAAAGGCCAGAACTTGTTTACTTATTTTTCTGCCTTTTTAATGACTATTGTTGGTGAAAAAGGGAAAGTACTCAGTATCAACTGATAAACATTTTAACTGCATTTGGGTAGCCATTTCCGGTATACTAAACTGTAAAATCTAAAGTTAACCTTTTTCAAAGATAAGAGTGGGCTTTGGTTTTTGTTTTTGTTTTTCTGCATTTTTTTTGTTTGATCACAGAAAAGAATGTGGTTTCAAAATTTTCTTAACGTTATTGTAAAGGAAAATAGTATTTTGTAAAAAGGGGGTGGGGGAGTGAGGCATTCCCAGGTAGCAAAGCCAAGGAGGGAGCAAAACCTGGAGGTGGTTGTAAACTCTCCCTGCTGAGAACTGGGGTCTCAGCTGTCCATTAACAAATTAAAAGCAGAAAGGCTGAAACTTGGATTGGAGAAGAGAAGGGCGTCCACACCTCAAGCAATCTTTTTCTCTTTGTTTTAAAATGCTACTGCAGTGTTGTTTCTCGATGTCTGAAAGGACCACAGCGTCTAAAACCCTGATTGTCATCCTCAGTAGGAGAACAGGTTTCCAGTTTCATCAGCTGGTACAAAGAGTGTGTGTGTGTGTGTGTGTGTGTGTGTGTGTGTGTGTATGCGTGCGGTAGTTTAAAATACTAGCGAAAATGTGGCCTTTCCAGGACAGTACTTTTTCTGGTAAACAAAATGCCAATTATTTCGCCCACAATTTTGACCATATTTTGTTTCTGGCTGGCCCGCCCATCTTTTAGATACTCTTCCAGGTGGATTCACTCAGACTGGAGAAGGAATCTCTATGACCTTGAGGAACTTAGAAGTCCCCATCTGGATAAGGTGGTGGAGCATGCATATAGCTTATGGGACTGAGCCATCGGGTATTAGTATGAATTGCTCCTTCAAGGATACGGATACTAGTCCCACTGGCTTTGGTCATCTGAAGGAGGTAGTCTGGGCCTTTTTAGAATCTTCTCCTGGGGAAAATTGGGGGCAAGGAGAAATGGAGTGGAGAGAGCATATGGGCCACCAGCAACCTCCTCAACTTAACTCTGACCTACCCATCCCTATTAAAGCCACCTCCCTCCACTTACAATCCTAAAAGATAGTGAGCGCGACCCCAAACAAGAGAGACTTAGCGGGTGGTTCCTCCTGGAGTCCCAGGCTGGGAGTAGGGAAGAGGTTTTTGCTTGCCCCATGGCCAATGATAAGGGGGAAACCGGCCTGGCCAAGGTATCAAGCGCGCTCTCTCTCTCCCCAGACCCGAAAGTCTTGCAGCAAGTTCATAAAGGAAACCCCTACCTGGTTGGCACACCTCCGCGGAGCGTGAAGAGTTCAAGGCAGAGAGTCAAAGCCAAGGTCCCAAGAAACGAAGAAGGAGACAAGCGATTTCAAGCTGGAAAGGCTAAGGGGGACTGGGCGCCTGGGCCTAGGCCGCCTCGCGACTCCGCTCCAAAGCCTGAGCCACCTTTGCTGGGCCCAAGCATAGTGCTAAGAATCAGGGATGGTTCACACCTGCAGCCGGGCGCAGGGAGGAGCGCGCTGCCTGGACGGCTTTATATACTACTACCAGATTGGCTCCAACCCAGCGGTAGTGTGTCCTGTGCCCCTCATATGCCTCGGCCAGAACCTAGCTCACTGACTCAAGAGGGCTACTGAGACTTGGACCCTGGGCCGCCCAAGATGACGACAACAGTTGTGTTGTCCCACGAAGCTCAGGCCATGGCCTCCTCCCTTGTCTGGCCCTGAAATCAGCCTGGCACGGTCTGCTTTCAGAGACTCCGCGGACCTCGCTAGATGCTGCACCTAGGGCTGCGCTATGATCCGGGTTCTGAGACGTGCGTGAAGAGGTGGCACTGCCCTGGAAGGAGCCGAAAATAGTGACACCCTCACTGCTGAGCCTCAGAAAAGCAGAATGGCAAGAATGACCTCCGCAGTGTGCTGCGACAGTAGTTCCCCAGTTCTCTGCAGCCCTGGATAAGAGGAGCAGATTCCCAATCTGGAGTCCTGCCTGCAGGCTTTGCCAAAGACCTTCAGGCGAGGCGTGGAGAGGGCAGTTAGTAAGTGAAGCCCCCACTAGCCACTCACCCGCTCAGCCGCTGCGGAGCAGAGGAAGGGCAGTTCAGCTCGGGTTTGGTGCCAGGTGTTTGGCTGGCCCTAGGCATGCGAGGGAGAACTGTGTAACTAGGATCCATGTTCAGCAAACAGAGCTAACTTATAAGCGCCACCCTACTGTTCTTTCCTGGAAGCTTCTATTCCAGTTCGGATTCAAGACTGAGCTGTCCTTGCCTAGAGAATAGGTTTCGAGAATGGCAGTGCCCAACCAGGAGATGCCTTTCTTTCTCCCTGTAGCTCAAAGGGTTCTTAAGTCCCTATCTGCTAAGCCAGAATCTCAGGAACTGCGAGCCAAATCCCTTGGCCTTTGAGAATTTAGGAAGCTTCATTCTCAGCCAAGAGGTCAAAGTGAGCAGGCAGCCAGGACTGGAGCAATCTTGTGATGAGATTTAAGAAAAAAACAAAAACAAAAATCGTCCGAGTATTTTTTTTTTCCTCTCACTTGGCAAAATGCTGTAAGGTTTCATTCTAAAAACACGTTATTTAAAAACCGTTGTCCATTACTTTTGGCTATCTTTATGAGATCTGTAGAGGAGAATCGAAAAGTGGCTCTTGATTTAGTTAAACTTTGACGCCGAGAAGGTAAATTGGAGGTCCCTTAACAGCTGGTTCTCGAAGATTTCCTCGAGGGAAAAAAAAAAATATGGTTAGTTCCCCTAATGATAGCTCCAAAATGATTGCCAAGAAAACTGAGAACAATATACAGCTTTCTCGCCTTCCCTCGCTTGTCCCTCTTTTTAGCCAGACTGAGCCGAGGACGGCGGAAAGAGGCATATTGTGCAATTTCTTATTAAACACATCTGGAATATACGCGCTCTGGATTGAGTGCCAGGGATTTTACAAAGAGTTTATGGCTGTGACAGAAAATTGTCCTTTTAATGAGTTTACAAGCAGTAATCACGGGGGCTTTTACAGGACCGGCCTTCCTTGCTCCTCGCCAATCTGTAGACATTTCCAAGATTCACCAACCAAAGGAGCAGGAAGTGGGCCGGCGCACCCTGGGAGACAGAACTTCCACGAGTATAAAATTATGCCAGGGGAAGCTGGAAGAGTGGGGGTAGTCATCGAAGTAGGAAGAGAGGGCATGTAAGAAATTAAAGTAATTGGCCCTTCCTTATTTTCCAGAGAGATTTCCGCGGCACCTTTTGAAGCCTGTCAGGGTCAATGAAAGCTATCTTTGTGCAGGGTGTTTGTTTTGGGGAGTGAATGTGAAGACTGTGAGGAGATTCCCTGTGAGAGCCCCTCCTGCAGAGGGTGGCATTTCTCCGTGGCCCAAGACGTGGAGAATAAACACCCTCCTGACTTAAATAAACACCGATTTAATGATCCAAAACACTAACAAGGGAGATCGGGACCCTGAGCTCCCAACCCAAATGATGGTCTCTGAGAGGCTGCGTGTACATCTGTCCATCACTGAGGGGAAAAATGACTTTATAAGTGACTACAGTTAAAGTACAGTACCACTTCTTCCTTAAACTCAAAACAATTGGACAGTTGTTGTTTTTTTTTTTTTTTTAAATATCATAAGAAGGCCTTAATTTCCCCCACATACTTCAGCCTCTTAGATCACAACAGAAACATTAAGAAAGAATAAGAAAAGAATATATTAATGGTGACACTTATGGATGGGAAAAATAAAAATTATGAAAACGTCATGTCAGAAAATAAATAGACTCTCTCTGGGGAACAATATTTTACAAAGCACAAACCAGCCGATCCTGTTATCCTGAGTTGAATTTTAATAAATAATGCCACTTGTTTCACTAATTTTAAAAGCTAAATACAGAAGATACATCATTTTGCTCCAGGCAAAAATAACATGGAGCCTACATGATTACTGGGATTTTTCTGGACACTATCCGGCAACACTGTAAATGAGTTCCTGTCCTGCTGGTCTGCTTTCTGTTTGTACAGATTAATTCACAATGCTTAAATCCTTGTTCAAGTTCTTCCCCCCCCCACAAGCAGATAAATTATTTTACTTTCACAGTCTTACCATAAACTTATTAACGCAAAAGAGCTGAGTTAACATATGAATGCTATGAAGAAGAGCTAGTAGTAAACAAAACTGTGTTATCTAATAATAATAAAAAATAAATACCCTAAGGCTAAATTCACTATCTGTCATATAATTAACCCAGTCGTTACTCTTGGTTCAGGTGAAAGCCTTCAAAGTGCCCTGCAATTCATAACCACTATTAAGTAAAAAAGGAAGAAAACTTAAAAAAAAATAGGGCCCAAAGACACTACTCACCTTTCAAAAACAGAATCATACTCCTGGTGTTCTACTGAATTTTAATTTAGACTGGTTTAGGTACAATAGAAAAGAAACCTGAAAACACATGCTGTTTTAGTAACAAATACCAGGTTGCCAGATTTGTTGGCATAAACTTTTGCAAGCTAGAAACTAGGAACAGGAGAAACCCCTTAACAGGAGTAGGAGACAGATGTGAAAGCTTTGTGGGCATGAGAAATAATGGCATTCAGGAAAGTATTTTTCACATTGGTACATTTTTAGTTTGTCATTAAAAAAAAAACAAGAAAACAAACAACAACCAAAAAACCCTACTAAATTTGACAAAAATAGTTATATTACTAATGGTCACTTCTATTTCTAACTGTTTCACATAGAGAGCATTAAGACATTTAGGCACTTGTTTTCTCCCTAATACTGTTCTTTTTACTTTACTCTACATAAAATTATTTAACACCAAATATGAAAAATGTAAACTTAATTTTCCCATCAAATAATTATAAGATTTTATTTTTTCCTATTCACCTTAAGAATGCAACCAGTTCCTCCCAGGCTGGAGGCTGTTATTTCCACTACTATTTTGATTTCTGTTTCTTTCTTTCTCTCTCTCTCTCTCTCTCTGCCCAAAAAATAACTTTGTGAGTATAATTTATGATTAGAAAAAAAGCCTTCAAGATGGCAAGTAGCACAAACAAGTTTATTGAAGGCTAAAACTGACTCTGAAGGTGCATGCCTCTCCCACAACACACCACTATGAAGTGAAGGTTTCTAAGGCCTGGGAAACTAACTGGGGTATTTTTTGATGGGGACATGTACTCTTGTGATACTAACAAATTGTAGAGGAAAAATGACTCTAAAACCCATGAAATGCAGGAACCCCAGAGTTCTGAGAACTATCTTAGGTGTAAGCCACCCAGGAGACCTGCCTGACCATTGGATCTTTCTCACTTTAGACCTTTTAGAGTGGGAAATAAACATTGATTAAATAAATCACTGAGATGTTGGGTTCTAAATAACATTTATTTTCTCAACTATGCAGTCTAAAACATTACTCCTAATAGATTGAAGCACAAGTCTCTGGGACACATTTTTCAAGACTTTTTAATTTTATTAAAATATACACTTAATGTGCCACATTCTTTTCCAAATTTCTTAAGAAACAATGTCAAAGATTTGACATTATGCTTGACCATAATTAGGGAGTCACTTCAAGAAGTGTAGAGTCATTCCACTCATGCCAAAAGGGAAGGAAGGAAGGAAGGAAGGAAGGAAGGAAGGAAGGAAGGAAGGAAGAAAGATGGAGAGGTAGGCAGGCAGGCTGGTAGTCAAAGAAACAAAGGAAATGAAGAAAGAGGAACTTGGCCTAAGGGAAGGCAAAAGAATTTGAGGGTAACTCAAAGGAGCAAGTGTAGCATGGCCCAAGAGGAAGCAGAGACAGTGGCTGGATAATGTCAGTCTTTGGAGTCAAGTGAGCAATTTTGATTTTTGTGTCCTGATAGATGGAAATCAGTTAAGTGTTTTTACAGGATAATTCATAATTATATTTGAATTTTTAAACAAAGATATGGACAAGTCTATAACCTATTAGTTCTTTCTTAGTAATTACTTAGTATTAAGTTTTAAAGAATGATACTTTGGAGCTTATATGATATTAGATTAACTTAAATGATAATGGTAAAATGCATTTACCTTTGTCATTTTCCTCTTGTTTCCTTTTTTCAATTACTTTAACAAGTTTTCTATAATATTTTAAGTACAATAATTTTAAATGAAAAATATTTAAAATAAATTAATTTTGTTTCTCATTTGGCAATCTTAATGAAGGCATAATGACTTGAACTGTTATGGAGGCAGTATTATTGAGAAGGAAGAAGCCAAACAACAAAGTAGGATACCCAGAGACTTGCAGTTTATGAAGAAGAAAAAATCAAGTTTGACTTAGTGATTTAAAAGTCCAAGACAACAGCTGCAGTGGTACACCCCTGTAATCCCAGCAACTCAGAAGGCTGATGCAGAAGTATTGCAAATTTGTGGCCAGCCTGAGCAACTTAGCCAGATGCTGTCTCAAAATAAAAAGGGTTAGGGATGCAGCTCAGGGGAAAAGCCCTCTAAGTTCTAGCTTCTATACCTAAACAAACAAACAAATGAATAAATGTATGATAAAGATTCTGGGCAACACAGCCCTATTGACAGAAGAAGAAGAGTTGGGAGGGAATATTTTGGTTTGGATTCACATTGGATAACATTTTGACCAAGACATGATAATTCAGTTTTTGAAGGTAGAGGCTTAGGTTTCTATGGTGGTGGGTTTAGATCCTCAGGGAAATTGGGTTGTCTTTTGTTAGCTCAGCAGTGTTCCTGTCTATCACCTCATTCTGTTATGTTTCATAGGAAAGAAAGCTGGAATCCAATTTTTTAGATTTTTTCCTTGGGTGATTTCAGGATATATTGTTCTAACAGGAGGCCCTTTCATGGAGTTCAGAAGTCTCAGTACTTACTTCTCCCTGGGGCAGCTACAGTCTTGAGTTCTCACTGCTGTCTTCCCTGCTGGGAGCTCTAATTTTTATACTCTGACTATCTTCTAGATTAACATTTGCTTCCAGCAGTCCTATAGGCATGTACTCTTATAATTTCTTGTACTGAACCCCATTCTACAAAAAATTCCTAACGGGCAATGTTTTTGAATCCTGAGACTAAAGCATCTTCCATGTGAACATGATATGAATAATGACTGAGACAGAGATATTGCGTCTGTGTGTGTGTGTGTGTGTGTGTGTGTGTGTGTGTGTGTGTTGGAGAGTAAGTCAAACCAGTAAAACACATAGAAAAGAAATGACCAGAAACTTAAGGGGAAAAAGGAGCAGATCCTATAAAGCAAGGCAATTGAGTCAATCTGTGAGGCCAGAGATAATTTTTTTCAAGTAAAGGAACAAAATAGAGAAAAGGATAATTTACATTGAATAAAAGGTATAATATTTATCATGGTGAATGACAACTTACAGGGGTTCAGTTGTAGTGTAATGATATACCTACACATTTAACTCCAGATGCAACTACAATGATGTTACCAGAATAGTGGCCTAACATCCCAGTGGTGGGCTGGTTAGATGATCCACATTCCTGGAATTTGGTTATGACAAAGAACCAGAGTTGGCAAAATCCCTGAGTTGATAGAGGGAACTCCCAAAACTTTCTCTGACATATAAAGCAAATTTTTATGTGGTCCTGAGAAAAGGCATTTGCCAAATTTACTAGTGGCATACCAGGCTTTCAGCAACAGATAATATATTGAATAACTGTGCAAGGCAACATCACCCACTTATGGGTGATTAAATTTATGTTAATCTGCATAATTATGTAAGATCTCTTTTTTTTAAAGAGAGAGAGAGAGAGAGAGAGAGAGAGAATTTTTTAGTATTTATTTTTCAGTTTTTTGTGGACACAACATCTTTGTTTGTATGTGGCAATGAGGATTGAACCCAGGCTGCACGCATGCCAGGCAAGCGCAATACCACTTGAGCCACATCCCCAGCCCAAGATCTATCTTTTGTTGCATAGTTACATGGTCTAATGGAGAGATGACATATTTCTACTTTTTCAAATTTGATCTCTGAAGTATTATTTTGATTTTGTAATTTTTAAATGGAGGGGCTGATATAGAAACTTTCACTTGGAAGTTCATACCTAACTTCCCTTACTCAATAGATCCAAGAGCTAAAGTGGGTCTGTTTCCCATTGTTGAATGTAGTGTTTGCATCCACAGACCTCTTAGCTAATCATAGGTGTGTTTACAAACCCCCTCAGTCTACTGCAAGATTGACTCTTACTCCCTATGCCTTATAACATAGAGTTATTACTTTCTCAGGACCACACACCCACTCTTAGGACCATACTGACACCATCTGGCCATGGGAACTATGGGAGGTTGTGTTAAGATCCAAATTAGTCTAATCATCTGTGAAGAATCCATTTGCCATATTCTGTACACAGCTTCAAGAGATAATGACTTTCACTGGAATTCAAAGAAGATTTAAATGTCCTTATTGTGGTAGTGTGTTGGGGATATTCTTGAGCCTATCTGGTCTACCTTTCATTGAGCATCTCTTGTCTGTGAAGTGGCTCAATTCTTGGAACTGAGTAAGTTGTGATTTTCTACTGTATTGATAAGTTAAGACTGCTCATAAGAACGTTCCTTGCTTTTTTAAAAAAAATATGATAGTCCAAATAACTAGGAATACCATAATTAATTAACTGCTAGTAATTATATCTGTGGGTAGAGCTATTTTGGTTAGTGCTCTAGTCATTCTGCCTATTCTGATAATCACCTCTATCTGTCCCTGAAAATTGGGAAATCACTGAGCCCATTTTGAAGGAATGATCTCTAAGTATCATTACTGCCCTGAAATACATTGAGCTTTTCTAAGATGTTGGCTCTTTCCTTTCAAGTAAATTTATTAATGTACTGCTGAAAAGAGTGTTCTCTGGGCATACGCAAGGGTGGGTAAGTGGGTAACTATGATAAGAAATATATATTAGTCTTGGCCCCTAGTTCCTGAGACAGAGCTCCTAATACCCTCGCAGATAGAGACACTAGAAAGATCTTTTGTTCTAATAGTTGGTCTTGGCCTTTGTTCCTGGCACATAACTACTCAAATCCTTGGCATCAGCGAAGTGTTTTCTTTTTGTATGCTATTGAGATGACTAAGAGCCAAAGGCTCCTGGATAGCTAGATTGGTGGTTGGTTGTCAGGGGACGTAACCATGTGATCAGAATTGGCAGTTTCTCTCTTACCTCTCTGTATCCTCCAGGGGAGGGCACAAGGCTGAAGGTTGAGTTCATCAACATCAGTCAATGACTTAATCAATTATTCCTACATAAGGAAGCCTCCATAGAAATGCCCAAGTATTGAGTTAGGGGAGCCTCTGGATTGCTGAATATTCAAGGTGCCTTGAGGGTGTGCACTGAGAGAAGGCATGGAAAATCTGCCCTTCTCCCATATCTTGCCCTCTGAGTCTTCCATCCAGCTGAACATCTATGTCATTTGTGACACCCTTTATAATAAACGATTAAACAGAAGGAAAGTGTTTACCTGAGTTCTACAAGCCATAGGAGGGCATTGTGGTTAACCCTGACTTATAAGCATGTGTCACATCCTGGCCTGGTGACTGGCATCTGAAGTAGGGTGCTGTGTGAAACCGAGGCCCTCACTTGTAAGACTAATGCTAACTTCAACCACATTGAGGTAAAGTGTAGGGTACCCTGTCAGTGCCCACTGAGAATTGTTTGGTTTCTCAAATTTGCTGAAGTTTGAAAAAGTGTGAGGATAGTAAGCCCCCAAATTTAGTGCCCAGAGATAAGGTCTTCTACAGGGAGTGAGAATTCAATTTTTAAGTGTATATTTTTTTCTTCAGTCTACATGATAAACTCACTCCAGATTTCTATTTCCCCAAGTCTTTAAATCCCTTCATCTATAATATACCAAAGATGTTCTGAAATTCAACTTCATTCAATTTGTATACAAACGTGCATAGAGCAAATAATAAGACATACATGAAAATTATAACATAGAAATTTCAGGACAAAGTGTGCAAAAGGGAGAATGGGGAACTGGGATCAGGAAAGCTTTGGTTATAATTATGATTCTTCATTTCTGAAAATAATAGACATATCTGAAACAAAGGCAGTAACATTTGTTGAATCTTCATGGTGTGAACACAAATGTTTGTTTATTCTTTGACTTTTCTGTGTTTTCAAAATATTTCATATTAAAATATTTTACCATCTTAAACAATTAATGAATCTATCAGTTGTAACTAAATATGCTCATAATACAGATAATATTATAAAATTTGCTGAAATTTGAAAAAGTCATTTTAAAAATAAATACCCTTGCAAAGATTGTTCAAAAAAAGGTGATTTACCACTGAATGTAGCTCAGTGATACAGCATTTGAGTAAAATGAGTGAGACCCTGAGTTTGATTTCCACCAAAACAAACACACACATACACACACACACACACCCCACAGGCACACACACACACACACACACACACACACACAGAAACACAAATTTCTAGGAAGACAAAAACAAAGGGAAATGAAAACAAATAAAATTTGTTTCTCAATTAATTATTTATGAATAGATCCTAATTATGTGGGGTTTTTGATGACTAGTTAGGCCAGTCTGATAATTTTAATCAGCTCTTTCTGGAAACCTGCAGATTCCTCAGCTTCCTTCTTCCTAATGTATACTAAAAGTAGGAAGGGGAAGAAGCACAAGAATGGAAAAACTATAGTCTACCATTAAAGTTATCTCAATAACTAACACTGAGCACATATGTTTTGTTTAACACTTTTCACTTGCAAAGGGTTTCTCAAAGCATGAGTTCTATGTCAGAAAGTCACCTCTACCTTGATCATCTTACAATGGCAGCTGTGATTAGTATTGTCCTTTTCAGCGGTTGCAATAGAGTGAAATGAGAGGAGCTACTGAAGTGAAAAATGCTAGCTATCCTGATTCTGGTTCATATATTCTATGGGATTTTCTGTATCTTTAATTCAGAAAGAGTTTAAACCAAGAATCACCAAAGAGGAGAAAGGCCCAGCTCTTAATTATCACTTATATTATTGATAATAATAGAAGAATAACTGATCAGGCAAATCAGCTAGATGGAGATACCTAGGTAGTAGAGTGAGGTTTGGAATCAGATGGGCTGAGTTCATACAGTATGACAGTAATTTGAAAAGGGGACATTTAGGAATGCCTGAGTAAATGCATTCTCTCCTCAAACTGAACCACTGGGCTCCACCCACTTTCCCCTTCCAGGTTCCATAAGGGAAGGAATGGACCAAGACAACCTGGGTGATGGTCCTAAAGCTTTGGAAGTTCAAAGGGCTTTCACGAGGCCTGTGTTTATTTAACCCTCTCATTCACATGCAATGTAGAACTTCATCATCGGGTGCAGATGCCAAGGCCTAACAGGCTGGATACAGTTCCAAGGTCTCACAGCCAGGTAATAGAGCCTGCCCTCCAGTACCTCTCCTTGACACTTCATAGATTCTTCATTCTTTTTCTCTACATGTTCCCTTGGTCTTAACCTTATAATTCCAGGGAGCAAGGGGGAAATCTAAGGTATTCCCCTCTTGTAATTTTTTATCAATTTCATAATTCATTAGAAATGACCTCTAGTAATGGTTGTTTCATTACCATAAAACTAATGAAGTTTGTCTGCTTTGAGTAAAGTAGCTGATTGTGGAAGATGTTAACCACACATGTATCCATACCAAAAGCTCTCATTTTGTATAGAAAAAAGGTCATATCAATACCAGTCTCTCTTAATATATAGCCAGATTTTTTTTTTCTTTTAGGAGTAAAGCGATAAGTAGAGTGGGGAAGGCTTTTTATACAAAGTTACATGACATTTTCTGTTTTTGTTATACTGATAAATTCATCATCTACTGCTTCATAACATATCACCCCAAAAACTTAAAACCATCAAACAACACACATTATCTCAAACTTTCTGACAGCCATTGACTAGAGGACACGGACTCGGGATTGTAAGGAAGGTGTAGGGAACATGTGGAATGGGGCTGTGGTCATCGAGAACCTAACAGATCCACTTTGGGGTTAGTTCACTCACATGGTGAGAAAGTTGATCTTGGCTGTTAGCACCCTCAACTCTTCTCTACACAGAACATTTCTCTATAGAGCACCTTGCTCCCCTCAGAGCAAATGATACTGGAGAGCAAGACAGAGCAAGGAAGAGCTTCTGATATGGAAGCTGCAGTCTTTTTATAATAGAATCTATAGTAATGCTTCATTCTACTGCCATATCCAGTGAATTATAAGTGAGACATTAAATGTTACCCACATACAACGGAAGGGAAATTGGGCTGCATTTCTTGGATGAAGGCATATCCAAGAATTTATGGACATAGCTTTACAACTTTGCTTTGACCAAATGCTCAACTTTTGCAAGAGAAAGCACATAAAGTGAATTTATTTCTTTTCAGAGGGTTCACACACTGGTAAAACTGATAAAAACAGATTAAAAGCTCTCTCGCAATTTCATAGATAGTTCCTTCAATTTTCTTTGCAGCACCCCCCTCCTCTGCAGGCCTTGGAAGGCTGGACATTCCCAGCTGCTCAGCCTCAACTATATGGACACTCTTACCTTACAACTTCATCCCAAACTGTGCTTTATATACCATCTCTACTCCATCACTCTCATATTTCTAACTTCATTCCTGATCTCTCCTTTCAATTTTCATTTTATATAACCAGCTGCTCCTTGACATCTCCACACAGACCACATCAATTTAAAATGTACCATGGCTAACAGAGAACTCTCAGTTCCTTCCACTTCTTTCCCAGCCTTCTCAATTTTAGTAAATCTACCCACATGTTTAAACTCTTCTTATTACATATCTAATTCCTGAGCAAGTCTTGTCATCACTTCTTTATAAATATTTTGCCCAAATCTACCAAACTTTCTCCACCTCCACTGACACCACTCTGGCCCAACCTAAGTTTCTTTTTCACCTGGACTACTGTAATAGCCTAAAGAGAGACTTTTTTCTGCTTCTCTCCTTCCACTTCTCCCTTCCTCTCTCCTTTCCTTCTTTTTTCCTCCCTTTCTTCCTTCTTTCTTTCTAGTTCCTGTAACTATTTTTCATTACAGCAGTGGAGGTATTGTGAAAACATTGTCAGTTCATGTTACTCTGCTATTTAAAATTCTGTGTGGCTTTTTATTTCACTTAGAACAATAAGTCTCAACGCTTTGGGCAGACTTACAATCTTTTACCTGTCCCTTGTCTCTGCCAACTTTCCATCCACATTGATCTTCACCATTAGTACATACCGTGTGTGTGTGTGTGTGTGTTTTGGTGGGTGTTTGCATGTATACATGTATTATGTGCATGCTGTGTGTATTACTGTATTAGTGTGTGTGTCTGGGAATGTGTCTGTGTGAATTGTGTGCGTGTGTGTGTGTGTTTGTGCACCAGGGTGTGTATCTGGCATGCTCTTGTCTACACAAGCCATCCTGATTGATAGGCAGTTTAGATAGAATAGAATAGAGAGCACCCTGGAGAATACTCAGAGACCACAGACATCCTCTCTCTCAATATTTATATTTCTCTGGAGATTCATTAAGTTTAAGTGGTCTCTTGTCAATTGCATCTTGCTCTAAACAATGCATCTTGCTCTAAACTTGGGTTGTTTAATTATATTTCTGCCTGTTTAGGGTCCATGTCAACAAGTAAACTGCAAATACCAAAGAAGACTGGATCTTGCTATCATTCACTTAGCACATTGCCAGAAATGTACATTGTACTCACAAAGAAAATGAATGAATACACCTATTTCACAGCTTGCATTTCATTATGACCTTTTGGTGTCCTGTTTTAACCATAGTCGTTGTACCATGCAATTGTCATTCCTTAAAAAAGGATCTCTTTGCTTTTAGAAAATCTCTTGGAATTTGTGTAATTTTAAGCTGCAGGCACTATGCTGTCCCTTAGGACATTATGCTGCACAACGTTCTTGTGTTGCACCTCACTGTTAAATATACAGGGTACACTGAGCATTGCTATCGTGTGAGGAAGTTTTGCACCTTTTTCTTGGAGTGTCCCCAGTTCTTCATGTGGTCGGTATAATGAATAGTATGAACCATAGGATATGGGTTTGTATACATCTGGGATCTTTATAAATTACAAAGCCAAAGAAAGCAGCTTAGTCCTTTGGAGGAAAAAGGAAAATAGATTAGAAGCTCAAACATATAGTTTGAAAACAAGAATTTAAAATTCTTGGTATCCCCTTTAAGGTCATGATCACAAAAGAAGATAGTTTTTTGACAACCTCCCTATCAGACACAGTTATGTTAAGGTCTAAAACAAGTTTACCTAAGAAACGAATTGTATTTTAAGAAAAAATCTACCTGTTGCCTTTTTTTCAGTTGTAGTTGGATGCAATAACTTTATTTTAGTTACTTATTTATATGTGATGCTTAGGATCGAACCCAGCAACCTGCACGTGCTAGGCAAGTGCTCTGCCACTGAACCACAACCCCAGTCCCTCTGTTGCTTTTCTTAAGGTATCCTAAAGAGCATAGGTTTTCAACAAATTTGTCCATGAATAAACAATGAGTTTCTCTTTCCCATGTGAGTGCCCCAAATCACCAACTCACAGCTTACCTTTTTCTTCCTTGTGCTAGTGTGAGTTCAGTTATTCCATAGTATTTAAGCTTTAGAAACAGATAATGCAGTATTTAAATGACAAGAATGCTACTTCTCATGATTTCCTTTAGGAAGATTTATTTAAAAGCCTATATATTTCTACATTATAATTTTCTACAATCAACAAAAAGAAAAAAAAAACTTGAAGTTCTAGTGTTCACTGGGAAAGAAAAATTTTTGTTCTGGATTTCTTTCAAACTTTGTTTTCAACAGGGGGTAAGATAGATAGAGCTTCACATTCTGCCTATCTTCAAACCTGTGTGTGGTGTGTGTATATGAGCACATCCATGTGGACACACTTTTCTCAAAATTTCTTTCCTAAGTTTGATATGAGAGGTTTTAGTCAGATCTGGCATCACTATGACCAAAATGCCTGACAAAAACAAGGTAGAGGAAGACAAGTTTATTTGGGGCTCATAGTTTTAGAAGTTTAGTCCATGGTCAGCCAGTTCCATAGCTCTGAGCCCAAGATGAGGCAGGACATTATGGCAGAAGGCTGTGGCAGAGGACAGCAGCTCAGGACATAGCAATGAAGAAGCAGAGTGCTTTGCTTGCCAGGGACAAAGTGTAAACTGCCAAACCACAGCCCTGAGACCTGTCTTCTCTAGTCACACCCTACCTGCCTACCACTTAATCCATATCAGTGGATTAATGCCCTCATCAGGTCACAACTCTCATCATCTAAACATTTCACCTCTGACCATCCTTGAGTTGTCTCACACATGAGCTTTTGGGGGACAACATATAACCATACCAAAAAATATTTTTTGGATCAAAAGTATAGGTTAATAAAAGATTTGTGTAGGCATAGTTTTAATTTTCACTGTTACATTGAATATGTTAGTATATTTTAGGTACTATTGAATAACTTTCAATCATATCAATGTCAGTTTCACTTGTCCTTCACTGTTTTGACAGTCATTTCAGGCTCTTTGAGTTTACATATGGGGTTCCTGGGTATATAGGTCCTTGCTCAAACAAACAAAAAATTATAGAGTTGAAGCAATAAAAACATTGTTAGTCATCTTTTCTTCTTCCTGTTGTTAATACTGACATAATTACTATTTTTGACCCTAAGGGATATGCCAGTGGACTCCTTCTCCTACCTGCTGCACAGTATTGTCCCTTACTCAGCCCTAGGAGCTAGGACTTCCCTGCTCATAGGTGGCAATGTGACAGCAGGGACAGAGCCTGTGAACCAGTAGGTTCATCCAGGTACCTGTTAGATAGAGGAGTTCTGTCCACACACCAGATGGCATTTGGGAAGCAGAAAATTTTTTTGTGTCGACGTGAACAGCAAGTTCTGGTGACTCCTTGTTGTGAAGAGAGAGATGGGCTGTGACTTGAAGGATGGTTAACGGTGGCAACTTCCATGCAGCTTTCTTCAAAGACTTTTTCTTCCACGAATTCATGATTCTATTTCAGAGTTGGAAGAAAATGTGAAGAAAGCAGAGAAGCACATTTGAAATTAAAATAAACAAAATGTATCGCTTTCTTTTACTAACACCATTTTCCAACAGATTAGAATATTAAAACCACTTTTCTTTGACACTTGTGTGCAAATAAAATCTCTCTAGTTAGACTGAGGGATAGATGTGTGCCAGTGGATCCAGTGTTCATTGACAAATTAACTTTATCTTAGAATATAATTTATGAATTTAAGCATAAAATCAGGAAGTCAGAAATTAGAAGGGAAAAACCCTTGAAATGAATATAGATAATATCTACAGGAAATTTAAAAATTTACATTGACTTTATTTTTTAAACAAATTGAAATCATGAAAAGAGGTTATTTTATAGAACACCACAAGTAATACTGTTAAATAGTAGCAAATACCTTCACAAGGGATTGAAAAAAATTTTAATCTGAAAATAAGATATTAAAGACACTTCCAGTTTCTTTAGATGCTTCCCTAAAATTTCGGGTATATAAGAATATATAACTTATTAGCTAAGAAAATAAAATGTTTATCTGTAAAATGGATCACTGTGCTTGACTCAGAACGAATGAGCACTGAACTTTCATGGCCTCTTTTTTTTGTGATATATCACAGGGAGAACTCAGGACCTCAGTCTGTGTTCAGGGTGTGCTTGTGTGTGTGTGCACATGCGTGTGCATAGTGCTAGGGACTGAACCTTGGTAGAGAACACTGCTCTACCACTCAGCTACATTCCACCCTTCTTATTTTTTATTTTGAGACAGGGTCTTGCTAAATTGCCCATGCTGACCTCCAACTTGCGATCCTCCTGCATCAGCCTTGGAATAAGCTGAGATTGCAGGCTTGCACCACACTGCCCCAGCTGTTCTCCACCCACTACCTTCTAGCCCATAGGCAATCAGTAATGGGCATCATTTAACACACCCTATTTTATAGATGCACAGTGTCAATTTTACTTTTAAAATGTTTAGAAAAGAGTTGCCTCCTAAAATGCCTATGCAAGAATTTTACCTCAGAAATAGAAGGGAAACATTTTGGTCTGAATTGCTAGAGAATAACTTCACTGACTGTTTTTCCTTTGTGTGCACAGAAATGGCCTTCTAATGGAATACTTTGAACATATTGAATTTCACTTAACCATCTCTCATCCTAAAATATTAGTAAAACAATTGAAGCAATTTACTGGCTAATAGGAAATAGATTGTTTTAGTTACACATTTGTCATCTCTTTGCTGAGAAAAGCATTTGAAACACATGAAATTTAACATTCTACTGTTTAGAGCCCAGAGAATAACTTGATTAGATAAGGCAAAATTTCATGTTAAATATTACATTTTAGAGGAAAAATAGTGCACAAAAGAATTCATAATCTGATTTCTTCTTTTACAATGCACATTTCACACACATAATGCAAGTTATCTTGAATGAGATTTTAATTTATCTCCTAGCAATTTGAATTGAAGAAGTCATTCTGTTATTGGTTACCCTATATTTTTATAGGTTGTGTTGAAAGTAATTTTTGATTTAAAAAAATAGTTTTCATTGTTAAAGTGATTGAAAAAAGGAAACAAGAGGAAAATGACAAAGGTAAATGCATTTACCATTATCATTTAAGTTAATCTAATATCATATAAGCTCCAAAGTATCATTCTTTAAAACTTAATACTAAGTAATTACTAAGAAAGAACTAATAGGTTATAGACTTGTCCATATCTTTGTTTAAAAATTCAAATATAATTATGCATTATCCTGTAAAAGCACTTAACTGATTTCTATCTATCAGGACACAAAAATCAAAATTGCTCACTTGACTCCAAAGACATTATCCAGCCACTGTCTCTGATTCCTCTTGGGCCATGCTACACTTGCTCCTTTGAGTCACCCTCAAATTCTTTTGCCTTCCCTTAGGCCAAGTTCCTCTTTCTTCATTTCCTTCGTTTCTTTGACTACCAGCCTGCCTGCCTACCTCTCCATCTTTCTTCCTTCCTTCCTTCCTTCCTTCCTTCCTTCCTTCCTTCCTTCCTTCCCTTTCTTTCTTTTGCAACTACTATATATAATATCACTTATATCATAGTCATCTATGTGATTCTTTCATTAATGAGATGTATATTAATCACAAATATTACCCAGCAAAAGAAGATGACATATATTTCTCTTCATATAGTTGCAAATCTACATACAGTAGCCATCACTACTATAGAAGTGGTTCTAACCTTAGATAAAAATAAGTTGTTTTAGAGACAGCATGGTCATTTTTGCTAGATTCATACAGTGCATTAGCAAAAGAATCTCTCATCTTTGTTCAGCCTCTTTTGTCTTACTTTGACACGATATTGTTTCATTTATGGTACATGCCAAATATCTGTTAAATGTTTTCAAGACCCCTTTGAGGATCTTAATTACTTTGGTTCCATCAGGTAATTGAGGGAAATTATTTTGTAAAAATATTTTAGAAAATGATTTTACTTATGACCTCTTCAGTAAGACAATCTTGGCAAATCCAGTTTGTATAATTGAGAGGTTAAAAAAAAATCCTTCCAATCTTCTTGGAAGGAAATGAGAACTTCTTGTCATGGCAAATTGCCAGCAACAAAAATGGAAATCAGAGTGAGGTTTCAGTAAATAATTGACTGTGATCAATTGGGAAGTAGAAGGAGTACAAAGTGTTAATTAAAACTAGAGTTTGTATTGTCAGTTTTTGAAAAAAAAGCTTGGTAGTTATTTTTGAACTATTTATCTGCTTTAAGAAATACTGATTGGCTGGGGATGTGGCTCAAGCGGTAGCACCCTTGCCTGGAATGCGTGGGGCCTGGGTTCGATCCTCAGCACCACATACAAACAAAGATGTTGTGTTCGCCAAAAACTAAAAAATAAAATATTAAAATTCTCTCTTTCTCTCTCTCTCCCTCTCTCACTCTCTCTTTAAAAAAAAAAGAAATACTGATGGTGTTTGGGAAAAACTGTTAATCTCCTAAGCACATTTCTCCTATTCATCCCAATTTCTCAGAAATTCAGTTTTGCCTAATCCTCTAATCTCAGCAGGATTTCTCAGTCAGTTGTAAGAAATGATAAGTGTAATGCATAAAATCCAAATGAATCAGATAAAGCAAATCACTGGTTCTGTGGCCAGATAGTGAGTTCAAAGCCAGCCTCAGCAACAGTGAGGTACAAAGCAATTAAGTGAGACTCTGTTTCTAAATAAAATACAAAATCGGGCTGGGATGTTGCTCAGTTGTTAAGTGCCCCAGGGTCAAACCACAATACACACACACACACACACACACACACACACACAATATCTAGCCATAAATATAGTTCTTTAAAATCTAATTAAAATTTTATTTTTAAAAGCAAATAAAATGTCTTTTTTTTCCTTGAGCTTCAGTGAATTACTTTGGAAATACACCAATCTGAATTAACTCTCCCACTTCCAATTTCACTCCTCAAAAAAAGAAGAAAAGGAAAGGAAAATGAAAAATGAAAAGAAAAGGAATATACATAATCCTCAAGAAAATATTTATTGGTAAACATGACTAAATAAATAGTCCCTGACATGAATATTACATTGCCTTATGCCCAGAGATGGCCCACGTGTACCTTATTTACTTCTAACTTTAATGAAAATTATAATAACTAATTTTTTTGAGAAAGAAATAATGTAAATAAGTACTTCAAAAATAAAAGGCAATGGAGAATAATGCAGTCCACAAGGCAGAAGATGGTTTTCCTAGATAAAAAATAATCTATTGATACAAACACCTGAAAGTGATAGAAAATTCAAAAGGAGATCGATTGACATGTTTGTAGAAGGAAAACAAAAGAAAGATTCTCTGGTGATTGGGTAGTAATGTTGCTTCTGTAGAGGTAACAACAGCTTCTTAAAATAAATTAAAATGGCCCCTCTGGCTGCAAGATGTCACACTATTCCCATTTCTCTGAGAAAAACCATCCAGGGACTCCTTCTCTTTACATGTTCTTCATGAAAGCAGAGACATTAATGTATTCTACAAACTTCCAAGAAGACATGAAATAAAAGTTCCTATCAAAGCTAGCATAATAACACTGAAGTAGGATACTAATAATTCACATTAAAATCAAAGCCAATGCTTGGAAAGTGTGACTTTAGAACACATCTCTCTCAGAAAACTAACAAATACATACACATTCACACATTAAATTAGATATACATTAATTCTCAACAGTTTCAGTTAACACCAATAAAACTTTCTACTTATCTAAAAACTGTGGCACTTTTAAAAAATATTTATTACAGTGGGCTGGGGTTGTGGCTCAGTGGTAGAGTGCTTGCCTAGCATGTATGAGGCATTGGGTTTGATCCCTGGCACCACATATAAATAAAAAAAAGGAATTGTGTCCATCTACAACTAACAAAAAATATTTTAAAAAATTACTACAGTAAAAATTCAGGTATACACTGCTCTTAGGAGAAAATCCAACCACATAAATGCCATCAGAGAACAAAATTTAAGAATATATGTAACCTTGAATTCTAATTAAAAGATGTAAACAGCATCTAAAAAATGGTTCCTGAGCTTTCTTACATACTAATTATATCAAATGATTAATACTTCATCTTATATATGCAAATAGTACTAATGAAAACCTATGAGAAAGAAATAATATTTTCCTATAGGACTGCCATATCTCAAGGAAATGAGAGAAAACATGACACAGAAGAGACAAATATTTGATGTGTTGGGGTGAATGACATATTATGCAAAAATATATCACTAGGTCAAACTAATTAAGGCAATTTCCAGAGTATTTGCTTACTTACCTTAAAAACAGTATTAATAGCTTTAATAATCAATAAACCAATATAGGCAATTCAGTTTAACTGGGTTGTGATAAAAACCTATCTGTAACATTGAACTTTTTGAGAGTTTGGTTTTCTGAAGACACTGCAACAACTTTACAATGAACTAATGCAGGAAAATTCTAGTGATAGGTCCGTGTAAATTATAGGCCTGTTACCTTGAAGATAAATAATAGAAAAACAGAAATAATTTTTTGAGGAATTGGTCTTCCACGAATATGATTTTTAATGTAAACTAAAAGTTTCCATTGTAGCCAAGTGTATTTGAACATGCAAATTTAGAATTAACATTTAGTTTTGTGAGCCACGACTTCATAGTGTACCTTTTTACTGATATGAGGAAGAAAAAGAGCAATAAGCTGACAGATGTCTAGTGTGGGAAGGAGCAGAAAGAAACATGGGTGGCTGTAGCAACATTGGGACTACAGGAGGAAAAATGTAGAAGAAGCAGAGAAAAGTAAGGGGATGCAAAAAGCTTTATTTCAATAACAAAGTGCAAGTCGCTTTATTACGTAAAACTTTTGGGTACTTATTCTCTCATTATAGTATCATTATAGTATCGTCTTCTTGCTTCCATCTATTTTTTAAGAACTCAATATTTATCTTATTTTGATCTTTGGGACTGTGAGTAGTCTTATAAATAATTTTGTTAAATATATGAAAATAAACACATCCACCTAATATTTTAGTGTAATCCTTTGTAGAATTTTTGAAGGCTAAAGATATAATATTAAGTTCTGAAGAGAAACAGGAAAAAATGAAATGTATAATACTACCAGACTTAGTATATATTTAAGAAGAACAAGTCAAGAAAAAATTATGTGTGCTTTATGGAATATAAAGAATAATTTGTCAATAGGTAGCTAAGTTGCCTAAGGTAGAAATTAATCATTAAAAGATGGTGATATTTCAGGAACGCTTTAAACTTTAAATGATCCTTTTGACATAAGTGTCACTTCTCATGATAAAGCATTGTGTTCCAAGTATGTCCTCCACTGGGTTTCAGAGGAATCTAATTTCTGAAGTGGATAAGGCTATTGTGCTTCTTGCTATGAGTCTGAATATTGGTTTTAAAAAAACAAATCCTTTGCTAAACAAAGGACAGCAACTGTTTTTGTCAGAAAGATATTTCTCATCCCCAGCAGATTCTATGCCCAGTGACAAGTTTTTGCAGATAAAAACTCCCTATTTTCATTTCTCCAGATCAGTCCTAAGTGAGGAGAGAGACAAAATGGATAATGTAAAAACACAAAAATCACAATATATTTTTTTCATTTATCCTCCAACATATTCAAACGAGCAAAACATACTTAACATCTTACAAACATCAACAGCACTCCAGTCTCTAGAAAGCAAAGGGAGCAGCGAGAAGAACCAGTGGGCCATCTGTGCAGTATGGAGGGGGTGCAGAAGGAGGCAGCTGACGCACTTTGGGAGAGGCCACCAGCACAGTCTGTCCTCACACGTCAGTAATCACAGGACATTCTGGACTATCTTGCACCCTGCCTGCTGTACTTCCTGTGCTCTTGCACCATCTCCCACTGCCCTGTCACACAACAGCAGAGCCTTGGGGATCTCACTAGTTGGCTACCATGTGGGAATGTTCTGTCTCTCTACTGGAGTCAAAAGATGAGAGATTTACCCACCAACGATCAAAGTGTTCCCTCCTCTTCCCACCATTTCTCATTTCCCACCCAGTCATCTCAAATTCTTACCAACACTTTCTGGATGCCAAAGAAATTTGGATTGCAAAACAGATGTGGTAAAGGTACATAAGAAATATCATTTTATTTGTTTCAGATTAGCATAGCTTTATTACCTAAACCACCCCTGTGTATTCATCATCTGTTTTTCCTTTATGGATTATTCTGGCCCATAAATTGGCTGCTTTTTAACAAACTACATCATTTCCTGTTTTAGTCAGCTTCATTTCCACTGTAACCAAAAGATCAGAAAAGAACAATTATCACAGAGAAAAATTTGATTTGGGGCTCAGGGTTTCAGAGGTCAAAGTCCATAGATGGCCAACTCCATTGTTCTGGGCCCAAAGTAAGAAGAACATCATGGTGGAAGGGAATCAAAGATGAGAGCATCAATTCACAATATTCAGGCATCAGAAAGTTCCACTCATAAGAACAAAGTATAAACCTCAAAAGTCATGCACCCAGTGATCTGCCTTCTATATTCACACCCTACCTGCCTACTTACTGCCAAATTAATCCTGGTTAGTGGGTTAATGCACTGATTAGATTAAGGTCCTCATAATCCAATCATTTCACCTCCAAACTTTCTTGCATTTGCTCACATATGAGCTCTTGGGAGACACTTCACATCTAAACCATGACTTCTTTTTACTTTGTAAAATTTGTCATAATAATTAACAGGTTTTCTGGGTTTGCCTACTCCATGACATAATACACATAGATTACAGAACAAGTTAGTAAAAAACTAATTTAAAATAATCTTGTAGAGATGGGCAGGAGAAACTATGGAATGGATTCTTTACTATTCATTTTATCTCTTTGTTTTATCTATTTATATTTTTAATGGTTTACTTGGATCACATGGATTTTATTGCTTTTCTTCTATGCCTATGACAAATAAATGGGTTTTATTTACTTTTCTTTTGATAAAGTATTTTGATAAATACTTCCTAAAATTTAATTAGTAGGCATTCAAATCAAATCCCTTCTCTTAATGGTGGGAGTGGGGTGGGGCAAATCTTCTCTAGAGTCTATTACACAGTCAGTGAAAAGAGAAAGTAGATGCTCATGGGCAGACATTATTGTATAAGAAGGAGCTGACCTTCTAAAGCCCACAGACATATCTCCATTGTAAGAATGTCCTCAGGTTTTTTTTAACTCACTTTCTAGGTTTATTTTTTTGTTTGTTTTTAAGCTTTGACTGTTTCCTCATTAACATAATCTTTAGATTATAATATAACATCCCAGTTAGAATACAGGGAAAAAAAATTAATATCCACCCCATATTCGGGTTCTTAAGTTATTATTATTATTGCAGTACCATCATTAAAGCAGTACCATCATTCTCTGACCAAAATCTTGTGGGAATTATAGTTACAGTGAATTAGCTTGGCTGCTGATCCCCCACAAACACCAAAAAATAAAAAATAAAATAAGTAACTGATTCTTCAAAGAAGAGGATCAGATCCCTGTGGGGTCATCTAATGCAGTGACAGTCAGATTTGCTTTCTGTTACTCTCTCAAGCCTGTCCTGGGAAAATTCCTCAGCAACTTCCATCTTCATGTTAATACACCAATGTTTCCCAAATCTTCATGTTAACACACAATGTTTTCTCACAAGAATAATGTTAGTAATATTGGTCATTTCTGAGGTTCCCTCAAGCTGTAATGTACACCTCCTCCCTCCTGCCTTCCCCAGGAATGAACTCTTATACAAACTCAGTAAAGAACAGAAAATATTTTCTTTATTTGTTATTTTTAGATATAAAAGACAGTAGAGTGTATTTTCACATATTATACATACATGGAGTATAACTTATTCTAATTAAGATCCCATTCCTGTGACTGTCCATGATGTGGAGTTTCATTGGTTTTGTATTCATACATGAACATAGGAAACTTACATCTGATTCATTCCACTGTCTTTTCAATTCCCAAGCACCCTTCCCTTCATTCCCCTTTGTCTAATCCATTGAACTTCTCTCCCCTCTCCTCTCCCCTCCCTTATTTTGTGGAAGCATCCTACTATCAGAGAGAACATTTAGCCTGTGGGTTTTTGGGGACTGGCTTATTTCACTTAGCATAATAGTCTCCAGTCCCATCCATTTACTGGCAAATACCATAATTTCACCCTTCTTTATGGCTGAGTAATATTCCACTCTGTATATATACCACATTCAGAAAATGTTTTCATTCAACTAATATGTGGTAAGAGCCTGCTTTATGCTAGAGAAAAACAAAGTAGAATGGCTCTTGTTTTTTTCCAATTTTATTTTCAGGTGGGTATATGAAGAGCAAAAAAAAGTAAATTAATAAATAATAAAATACCATATGTGGATAATAACTGTGAAGGTAACTAACTAGAAAAATGTTATAGAGAATGATTAGAGGAAATAATAAGATTACTATGAAAAAGCTGGCTGGAAAATAACTTCTGGGTTGTAGATACTTAATGATAAAGATTGAGAGTACATACACATGCAAAAGACCCGATGGCTGGGGTGGCCGGATGACAGGGATCTTGATGGAGTGTGGTGTGTAATATAGGCAAGAATTAAATGATGTGATCCCTTGAAGGCAAAAGTAAGAAGTTTGGATTTATCTTATTTTCAAGTCCACCAGAGAGTTTGAAGAGAGTTAGTTGAAACTGCCTAATCTTCATTTCTGTGACTACAAGTCTGGCTTGAATTGTGTAGTGGTAAATGTGGAAAGTTCTGGTAAAATGGCTCTGGCAGGACAAGACAATGGCTTGATTTATTGTGACAAAGAGGAGATTGAGTAAGAGACTCAAATAAGATTTGATAATTTTATCAAAGTCAGAGCTGGGTTTATCTTTTATTAATGAGCTAATTTGGGTCAGGAATAGTGGCACATTCCTGTAATCTTAATGAATCAGGAGGCTGAGGCCACAGGACCACAAGTTCAAGAAGTCTGAGGCCACCCATATCAACTTAGTGAGGTCCTAAGAACTTAGCATGACTCCTTCTCAAAATAAAAAATAAAAAGGGCTAGGGATATATCTCATCAATGAAAGCACCCCTGCATTCAATTTATTCTGTGGGGAGAGCTGGGGTTGGTCAGAGACAACACTATTAACTAAGAGAGAAGATATAGGTACTGGGAATTGGGATGTGGCCCTTTCAATCTTGGTTTGAGAAACCAGGAATTTGTGGCTCCATTTAATTATAGGTGGAAAACTTAGGAAAACAGATTTGAGTGGGGACAGAGGAAGCTAGGGAAGTAAGATTTCCATTTTGGCTTATTTAAGATTTAATTGACTCTTAGGCATCCAGGGGTGGAAAGAATCATATCAGACTATTTAAAATAGGGGTCCAATTTTTAGAAGAAATATCAGAGCTGTGGATGTAAATTAGGGTATAGTTTTAAGCTATGGGATTGGATGACATCAGATAGGAAAAAAGTTTAGATGGAGACAATGAGGATTCGAGAGTGGGACCTAAATGTCCTCTAAAATTGAGACAGTAGATAAAGGGGCAGGAACCAGAGTACAAGAAGGAGAACTGGTAGCCAATGAGATAAGAGAATGACTGGAAGCATTTCTAATACTAAAGCCAAGAACAAAAAGTGATTTGAGGAGAGAATAGTCAACTAATCAAATACAAATGAAAGACTAAAATTATCATGGAGAAATGGCCTTTGCATTTCACAAGTGAAGGTTAATGGGGACCTTGTAGAGTTTATTTTTTAAGTGATTATATCTGACGAAAAGAATGTGATGTCCTACTTTTTCTACAGCAGTTTCATAACCAATCCAATGTTGAAAGAAAATTAAGTGGAAAAGTGTGTTATCTAGACTATAATTTCAGCACAGAAATATTGACTATTAATAAATGTAAAGAATGGTGCTACATTATGTAAAGGACAAATTGAAGAGCTATCATTACCTCATCTGGCTTAAAATATTTTCCAATCAAAGAGATTTCTAAATGTTAGAAGCATTTTCTACAAAGTGGAAAAGTAACTTTTTCTATCCAGATATTCATAATTTCTGGCTTTATTAAAATCTGAAGCCATGTGCATTATAGTTATGAAGTAGAAATAGAGAGGTATTCCAAAAAATTATTTAACTTAAAGCAAAAATCTATTTGTAACAGCTATAAGTATCTTTTCATGACTTGAAAACCATATCAGGAAAGATTTTTGGTTCCATCTGTTAACTGAGCGGTGTCTTGGTCATTGCTTTATCTGTTCAGGTGATTGTTTCCAACTTCACTCCAATCTACCACCAGAATTAATGAGCAGACAAACGAAGGGCACAAAAGGTGTGTACTCAGCTCTGTGAAACCATGATTTGGCGTCTCTTGCTATTTATAATGAGCTTCAGAATTTCTTATTGGCTATTCAGTGCCAGGTTGTTCTATGCTAAACAGAAATTGAACATCAGTGACTCAAAGCAAGGAATATTTCTGAAATAAATATGCTTCAGGTCCGTTACTGGTCTAGAGATGAAACTTCACCTTGACAATGTACTTCCAGTTCTTCAAGCCTTTCCTGGAAGTGGCCCATGACTATTGAATTAGCCAAAGCAAGTCACATAGCCATGTCTAACTTCAAAATCAACAGGAAACAAACCTACTATGGGGCTGGAAGCAGAAAGAAAGTAATAATTGATGGAGAGCACTAATTATAGCAGTAAATTCAAAGAAAGATTCTTGGCAAATTTTATTAAAATCAGGTTTCTAGATCTGATTTATTTAATCTCTATGAGGGATCAAGCTGGTTCCACTAGCTTGACTAAAGTGTGTCACAGACATTTTGTTTATTTGGCAACACAGGAAGTAGGATACATATTATGATTTGTAACTGATTTTTACTTCTGAGCCAGCAGTTTCCTGTTTCTATAATCTTCTCGCCAGTTACTTAATTCTCCTAATTACACACCACATACCTATTTGTAAAATGGGTAAACAATAATATTAAGATTATATCAAGTACATATACATCTACATACACACTTAAATATTAACAATATTTAATGTCATGGGTGACTGACCATATTCCAGGCATTGGGCTAACGTTTTTAGCAATCTAACTAATAGAATTTTCACAGCATCTCTAGAAGTTGGTTACTTTATTCTTCCAATTTTATGGATGGGAATCCTAAGAAATTCAGAAATTGAGCAATTCTAAGGTCACATACCTGATGAGTTGGAGAGCCACCATTCAACCCAAGCCAGGCTGGCTCTCAGTTTCACACAATTTAAACATTACCATCAGTTGTGTCTCAGAAACACTGATTGATTATTAGCATACTCCTCTTCCCCATTCTGTGTAAAAATAGTCACCTGAAAAGGCAGAGCCCTTTTTGCTTGAAAATAATCTAGAGTTGGGCACAGTGGCACACTCTTATAATCCCAGGGACTCAGGAGGCTGAGAGAGGAGGATCACACGTTCAAAGCCAACCTCACCAGTTTAGCAAGACCCTAGATAACTTAGCAATACCCTATCTCAAAATAAAAAAAAATAAAAAGAGCTAGGGATGTGACTCAGCAGATAAGCACCCCTGGGTTCAATCCTCAGAATCAAAAATTAAAATAATGATAGAAGTCTCTTCTATAGTTTCCTCAATACTAACACTGCTGTATTTCCAGTATCCTTCATGGTCACTGTATCTTTGTCCTTCAAAAATATCTTTTATTAAATATCTAGAAACCATTTAACAAACCACTTAACAAATTTTCTCTTAATTTACTTACATCATTTATGGAACCGAAGGAAAAAACACAAAAAAACATTATAAGTTAAACCAAACTAACAAAATTATCTGCCCGTATTTACCAAATTACCTTATTATTACTCTCAAGATAAAACACCAAGATCTCACACCTAAGGTCGCCCCAGCCTGACTCCATCTCTGCAGCCTCATAACCCACCATTCCCCAAAGGAGTTTTTAGCTCCAGAGCATCTTTCAGTCACACCTTTGTGCCTTTTCTCATATACCTAAACTACTTATCTTCCCTTCCAGCTAGTCTCACTTCTCTGAACTATCTCTGCCTTTCCACATTCCAACTCTATTTCAACATTCTCTGTGAAAACTTCTTCGTAATTATCCCCAGTTCCCATTGATCCTTAGGATTTTTAACTCCAGCAGCAACTATTTATGCCATTTACTTGGGCTCTCAAGTGTTTGTACTATGATTCCTATCATGAGAATACATTTTCTTTCCTTAAACATAAGTTAGTTAAGAAGAAATGCCTTATTTCTCAAATCACTTGCCACCTACAAACTGCCACACCGAACTCAGTTTTCCTCAAGCAAAATTCTATAATTCAGGATGTCAGAATGTGGCATAAGTAATTCGTCTATTGTAAGAGCATCTATGACTCTGAATATTCTCCAGATTTCATATTCTATGGTCAGCAAGATAAGGGGAACTCTCTTATTGTCAAACTACTTTTGGAAAGTTCTAACCATACTTGATACCAATGTAATTTCAACAGTCTGATCTCACAGTCCCAGTGTTGGATCAGATGGCTTTCCTTTGGATTGCCTTATAATTAGTAGAGTTCAGAGAGTTCCAGATTGTCGCTGATGAATATCAAATCTTACAGTTCTAGAATTTACAGTAATGATGGGCTCATAGTAGCTGCTCAGTGTTTGCTTAACTTACATGCAATACAATGACTAATCTGGTAGCTAATCAGTGTACACACTCCACAGCCTGTGAGTGCATCCAGATGAATTGGATGAGTTGGGAAGATATCTGGTTCTCAGGTTCCTTATTAATATTTAGTGAGAAACTCATTAAAGGGAGTGGTCTTTAAGAGGGATCAGGCATTTCAAAACACTCCTATCTGCAAGAATCATACTTTAGAACATTTAATTAAGATAGAAATGTTTAATGACTGCCAGAAAAGGAGACTTAACACAGTGTCTAACAGATCTAATATTTAACAATACTTTATAAAAGAAATTCTCTTATCCTTTCTGTTACAGTTTAACATTTTTTTCTTTCCTTTTTTCCTCCGTAGGGCTGGCCTCAGTGTAGATTAGGAACAGCTGGGCTCACTCTCTTCCTTGCTTAAGATTCTTTAATCTACCCAAAAGACTTATTATTAAACTGCTCTTCAGTCTTTTCTCCTTCAGACAAATAATGGTTCTCTAGTTTTTGTCTTAGGCTTTATTTTCCCAAACTAGTTATTTTTGTGACTTCTTTTAGTTATGAACATAGAGTAAACACTGTCCATTACACATCACAGTTCAACAACGTGTAATACTTCCACCATGCTCTACATTCCTCTTCAGGCAACTGTGAAGGAGTGGAAAAAGCTGATTTATAATCAAACAAGCCTAAAGTCAAGTTCCAGTTCTGGCACTTATGTGCTATGTACTTTTAAAAAAATCATTAGCATTAGAGTCTTCTCTGAAAAGTGGGAAATAACAGCTACCTCATCAGGTTGTTGAGATTAAACTAGATGTTATGGAAATGGTTTGGAAACTGTAAAGCAGTATTATTACTATATTGTTGCTGCTTTAATTAGGGATGAGCATAAAAAGAACAAGACTTGAAATGATTTTGGCAAATCTCATTTTAAAAGACTGAAATCTTAATTACTAATACTAATACCTTAGTAAACCTGTGTAAAAGGAATTTTTCCCCAGGAAGTAGTGACTATACCACGAAAATATAATTGTGGGTAATCCATGAACATGATGTCACCACTATGTGCACATGTAGGAGGGAAAGGCAGGAGGAGAAGGGACATGATCCAGTGGGGCATATCCAACTTTTAACTTGTATCTTGTCTGAAAGCAGATATCGCGGGATTTTTACAGAACAGGGATGGGTTCTAGTTCCCTTGGCTACTTAATCCCCACTAACATGGCTGTGACTATTATCTAGAAATAAAAAAAACCTCAGGAATGCACACTGATAATATCTGACTCCAGGGTGCTCTGCTCCGCAGGACACAGTACAGACAGTCCAAGACAAACTTGCAACCTTGGGTTCTTCATCAACATATAACTACATTTAGTTTCCCTCTCCCTCATCCCAACTCTACCCAGCCCTCTCCCAACCAGAAGTTCAATTAATCAGATTATAAAATTTTCTTCCTTCCACTGTTATATAATAAGATTCTTCCACAAATGGTGTGAAACAAAGAAAAATGCCTTTAAATCACATAAAATTATTCATAATATAATGCAAACAGTTTGTTTTTTAGTTAATTCTAATTCTCTGACAAATAGTTCTTCAACTGAACCAATATTTATTGAGAATCTATCAAACGTGGGGCATTCTCCTAGGTACCGGAGAGTCTACATAAATATTAACTGTCAGTTAACTTCCTTTGATTCAAGCATTTTAAAAGAAATAGGATGCTATTGTAATCAGAACTGTCCATTGATCTCCGAAGTAAAAAATGGATCTTAAAATATGAATACACTATAAAAGTTCACAAAACTCTCCAAACAGAAAAGAGAAAAATTATATTTGGGGCAAGGGAACAGGTTATGCAAAAGCCCTGAAATGTGTGAGCTCTTGGCCATGGTCTAGCTGGAGATGGGTATCACTGTGAGCTGTGTGTTCTTGGTTATTTAGCCTACATTAGTGAGGTTGCATTTGTCATCTGGAAGTGAAAGAAAAGACATCTGCCATGATCAGAGTGGCTGAAGGGCCAGTTTAACCATATTATAAAAAGCATTTATGTTAAGGCAACTGCATTGATTCTGTAGGCATGAGTAACCATTGAAGAGATATAATAGCATAAATTTTAAAAGATTAATCTAATGGCAGAGTTCAATAAGACTGAATCAAAGGAAAACTGTTGTTCCAGGAGACCAGTTATAGGATTCCTACAATTCAAAACCAAGATGCTAACAACTTTCTGGTTAAGTCAAAGTAATTTAACTTACTTCACTAAGAACTATGGCAATCAAAAAGGAGATTATAACACCCTTACTCTGGATCCAAAAAAATCCTCTATAAATTTGGTAAGTCACTATTTTCCTGACTTCTATTATTATACTGATTGCCAGTACTAATGCCCAAACACTGGTCAGTCTATTTCTACTTTACTTTCAAGAATTTAAGTAATCTTTAACAATTACGATATTATTGGTACTTTTAGATTAGTACCTAGTTTCCTTAATGTAGGCTCAAACTTGAACAGTAAAAAAAAAAAAAAAGTAACTTTTTAAAGTTGGAATTGTTCTGAATCCAAACACTATCAGGTGTAATTCAAATTGATTTTTGTCAAAGAGCCAAAAACAGTGTTTCTCCCTATTCTTACTTTTAATAAGTGATTCTGCGACCCACTCTCCCCCATTTCTAAAGTATATTACTTTAAGATTCTAAAAGGCTAACCAAGAGGGAAACATTTATTATCCATGCAAAGACAAACATAAAAGTCAATAATTAAAGTGATGATTTAGAATAAAGAACATTGGGGTTAAAGAAGGATTCTACTGTGTTAAGGATATGTGAAAAAGATGCTTAAGGCAAAATTATGCCCAGATAAAAAGTATATCTACTTGTGTTAGTGTGATTAACTTGTCACATAAATATGTTTAAGACAAAGTGATCCAGCACTACAAACTATTAAAAAGGTCTCCTGCTGACATTTTATCACTAGACATGTCACATTGCTTTTTCTTCATAGGGGAAAAAAAACTCTGAAATTTGCTTACAAAGAGTAGCAACATAATGACCTTATTGCTTAAATAACTTACACTTTCTTTTTATGTTTTACATTTCCTCAAACTGAAACTTTTTCATCTACATCTCAAGTAAACAAATGACTATCTCAATGAGGAAAAAAGAAAATTCAGGATGTACAGTACAGCTTTTGTTGAGTATAGTACAAATAATGAATAAATATATTTTATTTAAGAACATGTTATTGACAGAAATCTATCAATAATAATGTGGGTATTGTCAAGGGCTCGTCAATATTAATGTAATTATGATTAAGGGGATAACATGGATTTTCACTATAATACCAAGTAACATCTCCTACATTGCTGCTATCAATATACACATTATTACTGACCTGCTTCGAGACACTCAGTACTGGATGTATTACCATTAAACATATTTGTCAATATATACTTCCGACAAAAATTCCACATTTAAATTTACAGCCTTGTAAACTTTATCAGCAGAAACATGTGATTTACAATTAATCTGTATGTTATCATACTCACCCATGTACGCCTTGTCAGACTGTTCTTTTTCAGTTTCACAATAATTGACTAATTTTTAGAATGACAATGCTGCCAAATCGAAGTAGATGGGACCAGATATTCATTTTTGTCCCTCTGTAGGTTTTTAAAAGTTTTAGAGTAAGATTTCATATGAGGTATGTGAATAAAACACTATTACTGGAGATCTTAAGTTTTGAACCTATACTCTACTATTTTATTTTCTTTGTGTAGTCAGATGGAAAATGAAAATGAATGCAGTAAAGTTGCCATGCTGCCTGAGATGTATCTAATCTACATTACCTCTTCTTTTTTTTATTAAGTGTGGTCAAAGGACAATTCAAAGGAATTGAATGTCAAATCTTAACAGATTTGAAATAAATAGGCACTTCATCATTTACCTATTATGAACACATACTATATATGCAACATAGAGGCGATACCAACTCATCCATTGAACACTGGAAGGGAGAGATCATGACTGAGAGAGAATGACTTCACAGCTCTCGGTTTTTGTATTTTAATAGTAAGGAAAAAGAAATGACAACATTTTATCTCAATTTTCCTTATGGAATTTTATCTTAACTGACAAGCAGGTAAGAAGGCAGAGTTCTTATGTAAAGAAAATTGATTAAATAGAGTAAAAAACAATATAGAAAAGGATATTTTGATTGTATAGATGGAAATATGGTAAGAAAATAAACACATACTACCCTTCCCTGCCTCCATTATTACATACAGAAACCATGGGGCCAGGCTTTAAAAGGGTAGTGCCAGGTTAATGGACATGGGGCAAATTGACCAATTTCAGGGCTTTTCTCCTAATTCTTCTACATTTTGATGAGTGGAAGAGAGACATAGAATGCTTAGAAACTACTATCACTTCACATGAAAAAGATCAAGAGAACATGTAATTTATTTCTTGGTTGTCCAACCTAGGTCATCAAGAGAAGAAAAAAGGAAGCAACTGAGAATAGAACTTTTGTCTGGAAATAGACTATGTACATAGTACACACTTTTCTTGTGCTATAGGAATCTGAACACAAGATTTATGGGCAAGAGGAGCAGAAACTTTAAAATTATATGATGCTGTGAGAAAAAAGATGGGGCTACAACTTTACTAAACATGTCACAATGGGCAAGTCCATTAACATATTGTAAGGTTTATACTGAATATGTAAAATGGAAAATACTTGTGCTCCTTATTGCAAGGATTATTATGAGCGCCAATACAGAATTTAGAAAACTTTAATAATCAAATGAATGTATGTCGAATACAAATGAACAACTGTCCTAAGAAAAAAGAATTTCAATGCTAGAAGGAAAGGCAGATCATTTAGTCTAATATATAAATTAAGCACTGGGGCTGAAGCTCAGTGGTAGAGCGCCTGCCACACCTTTGAGGCACTGGGTTTGATCCTCAGCACCACATAGAAATAAATAAATCAAGATATTGCATCCATCTACAACTAAAAACAAAAAAAATTAAAAAGATATGAATTATTTTAAGCAGGAACCCTGTTATAAAAACAGAACACATAAATAGCTGCTCTTGTTAATATATGGCTTGCTTTGTTTCTGTTCTGCATGGCTCCAGGAACTTTCTATAGGATTTTTTTATGAAACAATTTTAAGTCCACAGAGCTATTTCTAACTTCTAAAAATGAAGAGAAGAAAAGTTGAAGTGGTAAAGTTCGACAAAGCAAACCAGAATACGGACTAGAACCCAAATCGCCTGACTTTGTTTAGTATTCTATGTTCCAAGATTTTTATTTTCTTTTTAAAGAATAAATAAATAAAATAGAGGTTCTTCTTTACGTTCAGTAATTTCACTATCTCCCTTCTTTCAAAGGCCTCAAGATCACTGAACTCTTATCTATCTGGATACAAGTAACTGATATTATTGGCAAGATCAGAGTAGTTTAACATACAAGTAGGTGGTTAGTTAGAAATTGTGCTGGAGGGAGCCTCAGTCTCCTTGTAATGGCTAAAAATTGTCTACATAAAAATTTGCAAGGGACACCACAGAATACAAAAAAACATGTTAGACCTGAACTTTCAACTACCAGGTCTCATTCTGTGAAAAGCCTTTTACTAAAATGTTGCATGTTCAGAAAATGATCCCTAACTAAATACGCAAACAATGACTTTTAAAGACTCAAAGGAAAATGCTCATGATTTTCACATTCCTGATAAGGAATCAACAAGAAATACACTCAACTCCGCAATTTTATAAGAAAATTCTCAGTATCTTCTCCCATAAGAAAACCAAAACTTCTAAGCAAATGGGTTTTCACTTTAATTACTCAATTTTTTTGTACCACATGTAATCCTTTATAAGAATCCTCAGATTTTACTGAAAGCTTGGATCCTGTATGATTCTTAGAAAGACTTTGATAAGAAGTAAATCTTTTCAAGAGGAAAACACATCAAAGTCCGTCTCTAAAAAAGGCAATTCGTGGAATGCAGAGGGGTTCAATTCTAGCTGCTTGTTCCCCCGCCCTTAATGGCGCGAACCTAAGAACATCTGAAGGCGTTTGTAATTGCTTTACAGCGTTTCCCAAAATCAAGACACTTTGATTTGCCTCTTCCAGGAAGACAGGAAGCCAATAAACAGGGAAACTGAAGCAAAGGGCGAGAATTACAAGGCCGTGAAATTCCAAGACCTCCAGCTGTAAGCAGGACCTCAGGTTTGCACTTGGGCGCTCTGGGGCAGACACTGACCTTAGGAGTCTGCGGAACGCCCACGCTCCACGTAACTTTTTCTGAAACATACTCTGGAAAGCTTGGCTTTTTCCTAGCAGAATGTGGGTTACCAGGGCTTCCGGAGCGACGCAGGACCCGGAAGTGGCTGGGGGAGAAAAAAAAAGGAAATAACACCACCCGTGAGCACTACGCTTTAGAGCAGTGCAGAGAACCCGAGAGGGCCCCGAGATGGAGAACTCGCAGGAGTCGAAGGACCAAAGGGCCGAAGAGGACACCTCGCGCACGGTGATTGGTTGGAGAAAACGTCTCTGATTGGCAGAAGAGTCACGAACCGGTCGGCCCCGGGTCGGGGCCTGGCATGAAGAGGTTACAGTGTCCAGGGGCCCCCTGGAAGCTGGGGCTCTCGGGGGCAGGGCTTAAGCTGCGGGTGGCCGCCACATCCGGCGCTCAGAGAAGCACCGCTGGGTGGCGATGAGGTGCCTCCGCACCTTGTTCGCCCTGAGCGGCCAGCAGCGGGACGACCTCGTGAGGCGGGAACCCTCGGGCCAGGTGGCTGTGTCCGGACTAGGACTGTAGGGCGGTGCATGCAGACAAACCTTTACCGCGGGCTCCGGAAGGCAGGTCGACCACAGTGCAAAGATGCGCCCGAGGGCCCGGTAAATTCAGGGTGGTGGTCTCTTGGGCCAGGCTCTCTCTCAGTTCTTCCCATCAGCTCTTAGGAGCACGCCCACCCCAGGGCCTCGAGTCAGAATTTCAGAGAGGGATCCGAAGGAAGAGCGCCCATCAGGCAGTGATGTGCAGCCCACTTTGGGAAGCGCCAAAGTTTGAACGAAATAGAGTAGTTTAAGAAGTAAAGATTTCCTGCACACAGTAGGTTTTAAGAACCTTTTAGTTCTTGTCACAAACCCCTTAGGAGAGTGCGCTCAGTCTTACCAGGAGTCTGTTGTTAAACACTGAGAACTTATTCTCTGAAAGTAGTGTTACAGAAGTTCCTTTTCATTTTTGCTTTTTTATTTTTTGACTTATATTTTATTTCAGGAATTATTCTATGGAACATATGTTACTCCACGTATGAAACATGAAAAGATAAAATGTACGCATGAACACCAATACAGTCTAAATTCATTTTTACATTAAAGATAACATAATTTGACATCATTATACCTGGAATATTGCCTTTTGTATGTTAAGGACCTTTAGTGGGGAGGGGCAGAGAGTTGGCCTGGATAAAGGATGATAACTACTTCAATTAATGAATCAAAGTTTTTTCCACCTGGTAAACCTAGAGTACAAATGAGATGGAGTGGAGAGTACAAGTTGATAGGGTTTGTAGTTCACTTAGGTATAGCAGAGGATTTCTAGACTGCAGCTGTTCAGTATGGTAGCCATTAACCACATGGGGTTAGTCTTAATTGAGGTCTGTTCTAAGTGTAAAATATGCACAGGTTTTTTTAAGACAAGGTATGGAGGAAGAAAATAAAGAATGTAAAATATTCTTTAATTTTATATTGATTATATGTTGAAATGAGAATGCTTTGAAAAATTTAAAATTATGCAATTTCCATAACATTTATACGGATACTTATGTTCTAGAGAGTAAGAAATTCCCTTTGAAGATGACTAAAGTCTTTCACTTAACAGTTGCAAAGTAGGCAGCTATGTGGCACTTATGGAATAACTCCCAGAAGTACTGTACTTAACTAAATTTTTGTTGGAGGGGAGAGAAGACTGGCATAGATTACATTTTCAGAGAGCAGTTCTAGTTCATGAAGCTTTGTATAGGTCACATGAGCATCAAGTTATGTATTGATAATAATGATAACCTACCTATGAAGACATTTGTGCTCTGTTAAATGAAATTGTTTAAGATAGGGAAATATGTATAACAGTCAAGACTTCTATTGAAAATATTTAAAGTAAGTTCTGGGTTTAACCTCTAGGTATAGTATACATCTTTAGTTTTGTAGTGGACTGGTAAGCTGAGGTTTCAAAAAAGTTTTGATTCCAGTTTTTAAAATATTTGCTTAAAAATATTTTCCACTTATTCATTTTTCACTTATTTAACAAAAACCTGTTGGGGGCCAGAAGTATTGCTTGGCAATATTGATAAAAATATGAACTAGACAGAAGATTTACAAGGCTCTTAACTTTCTAAGAGCTTATGAATATCAATTCAGGGACAGAATAACCAAGGCTTTTTTTGACTTTGAGTGAATGATTTACTTCTGTAAATGCAACACATTAGTTGTTTTAAACCTAGGATTTATGTATTCCTGCAGACATGCTATGAGTTTTTAGACTTGGCTGTAGGCTTAAGAACTAAAAGCCAGAATATATTTCATTCATTTACTGTGAGAACTTGAAAAAAATAAAATAAAATTGATTATTTCTTTACCTTTAAATACAAGAAAAACGTTTAAAAAATACAATAGCATCTTATATCCTCTTTTAGCCTTTTAGTGACTTTTAGATTCTAAGGAATTTAATAATAAAAATGTAAGGAAGACATTGATTTATGCCCCTAACATATTTTAAGATTGCTGACTTTATGAAGTTAAATTTATATTAGCATATTACATTGTTCTTAAATGAATATGTTTGATTTTTTTAGGAAAAAGTTGAACATAGATCTTATGTTATTTTACTATTGCTGCTATAACAAATTACCACAACGTTAACAGTTCAAAACAACACCAATTTATTATCTTAGAGTTCTGTACGCCAGACATCCAACTGGGTCTTAAAGAGCCAAAATCAAGCTATCTACTGGCCTGTTTTCTTTTGTGAAGTTTCAATCAAATAATCTATTTTTTGTTTTTTTGTTTTGTTTTAATTTTATTTTTTGCTTATTCAGGTCATTGGCAAAATTCAGTCCCTTGCTATTGTAGTACTGAGGTCTCTTTATTCCTTGCTGGCTGTCAGCTTCCAGAGGCTGCCCACATTTCTTGGATTGGGGCCTTCTTCCTGTCTTGTAGTTGGCAGTGATGGGTTCAGAGCTTCTCATCCTTCTAAGATTTTTCCTTTACTTCCATGGTTATGTCCCCCTGGTTATAGCCTTTTGAAAACCCATTTGAGTAGGTTGAGTCTCCCCTTTTCAAGGTTCATAACTTTAACCATATCGGCAAATTCCCCTTTACCAGGTTAAGGAAATATTCACAGGCTTCAAGGACTGGAGCACATTTTTCCAGACTCTAATTTCTCAAAATTAATATCCAAACTCCTTGGAAACACACCAAGACCTTTCATATACTCCAAATACTTTTTCTGCCCTTCTTTTGTTTGGTATTTACATAGCCATTGATTCTAATTTCTCCTTATTCTCATGTGCTCTTATTTTCTGAGGGAGGCCTATATGTTTATGGGAATAGGGACAGTCATATTCGGGGTCCTTGTCCATAATGTTCTCTAATACCACTCTAAAACTCCATTCCCTCTTGGCTGACATTGCCTTAATTCAGATCCTCATTCTTCCTTTAAGTCCTTTACTAACAAGATGGTGTCCTCTAGCCTTAGGTCTCTTTAGATTTCCTCTCTCCATTGCTCATTAGAATGATTTTTCAAAAAAATACAAAACTCCATATGTCATTCTCCTTCTTTAAAATTTTCAGTGTCCCCTCAGCCAATTCCTGAAATATTATGCCTTTTTCTGTGTGTCTTAGCACTAATTGTGTGCTTCTACTGGAAATGGAGATTGAACCCAGGAGTGCTTTACCAATGAGCTACATTGCCAGTCCTTTTTATTTATTTATTTATTCATTTTTACTTTAAGACATGGTCTTACTAAGTTGCTTTAGGGACTTGCTAAGTTGTTGAGGCTGGCCTTCAACTTGTAATCCTCCTGCTTCAGCCTCCCAAGTCACTAGGTTTACAGACATGCACCACCATACTAGGCCTACTGTAGTATTTAAGATGTCACACAATTGTTTAGATACTTTTCTTCCTTTTAAATCATTAACTCATTGAAAATGGGGTAATAAGAGATGGTTTTATTTGAATGAATTTATATTATTTTGTCATATATAAATTATTACATCATTTTGTCATTGTCTCTTGTCAATAATCTGTGAACTCTTCAAGAGGAAAGTCACTGGTTTATTTTTTTTCTTTCTCTGTGGCACAGGAGACACCTAGTGACTTTTGAATGAATGAATTCATAAAATAACCCAGAATACTGGATTATTTGTGGTCTGAATAAAAAATATATATACATATGAAACAATTTCCTGGGAATACATATGATTACATTATGATTGTTGTATATAATTTGGTAATTATTTTTAAAGAAATGTGGTGGCTAAAGCATGAACTTGGAGCCAAAGCATTTGAAGTGAATTCTGGCTTTTCCCCTTACAAACTATGCACTGTTAGGCAAGTTCAAAATCCCGTTCCTGTTATTTGTAAAATAAGGATAGTTCATTCTTTTTGTGTATGGTACTGGGCATTGAATCAAGGGGCACTCTACCACTGAGTTATGCCCCCCCCCACCATTTTTATTCAAGGAAAGATCTTGCTAAATTGCTGTGGCTGGCCTCAAACTTGTAATCCTCCTGCCTGAGCCTCCCGAGTCATTGGAATTACAAGCATGCACCACCATATCCTGCTGGATGGTTAATTCTTTAACTTTGTTAAATGACTAATATTTACAAAGCATCCATAACTATTTACCACATAGTAAATGTCCTACAAGTGTTTGTTAAATAAAAATAAAATAGTTTGTATTCTCATTTTTTTGATGATAAGTAATTGGTTATCATACAATGATTTAAAAAATAGCTCCATGATTTGTGTTGTTAGAGACTTTTACTTTTAATGATTCTTAATGTCTTATATTATAAAATGACCCTCTATATTCTTTACATATTTAGAGATTACTTTTGTATTATCCCTCTCATTAGGAGTTTACCTATGTTACCTTTGTATTATTCTTTCTATTGCTCTTATAACAAATTACCATGAACACAGTGACTTAAAACATTAGCTTATTAGTTTATTGTCCCACACTTCATCAGTCCAACACCATCAGCAACCTAAGATCATGTAGTCACTAGGCTGCCTTTCTTCTGAAGTCTCCAGGTCTTCCAAAGGCCTTCCACATTCTTTGCTTATAGCCACCTTCTTCCCCTTTAAAGCCAGCAATGTGGCATCTGTCTAATCATTCTGCTATGTCTCTGTCTCTGACTATAGCCAGGAAAATTTCTCTGCATTTAAGGATTCTTGTAATAAGACGGGGCCCTATTTCAAGATTTGTAATGAAATTACATGTGTAATGTCTCTTTTATTATTTAAAGTAATTTATTCACAAGGGTTTGAGTATGGACATTTTTGGAGGATCATTACTGTGCCTAACATACTTTATACTGTAAGTCAGTCATTGCTTAGACAAGTTCATAATCCCATTCTACGTGACCTTAGATTGGTGATGGTGCTGGACTGCTGAAGTGTGGGACAATAAACTAAACTAATGTTTTAAGTCACTGTGTTCATGGTAATTTGTTATAAGAGCAATAGAAAGAATAATACAAAGGGAACATAGGTAAACTCCTAATGAGAGGGATAATACAAAAGTAATCTCTAAATATGTAAAGAATATAGAGGGTCATTTTATAATATAAGATACATAGGTTGTATCTTCTGAAAAATACAGATAAAGTTTTCTAAATTGTGAATATAATGTCAGAATTGCCTAGATTTCTGATCCCTAGAATTTATGAACTAATGAATTATTTTTTGTTGTGTGTCATGGGTTATTGGAGACTGAACCCAGAAGTCCTCCATCACTGAACTATGAACCCAGTACTTTTATTTTTAGTTGGGTTCTCTGTAAGTTGCTAAGGCTGGCCTTGTGTTGCACTCCTTCTGCCTCAGCTTTCCTAGTCACTAGTAATTATAGGTATATGGGCCACCATGCCTGGCTAATGAATATTTTCCATTAATTTTGGGATAATTTGTTAGGCAGCAATAAATAACTAATAACAAAGATTAATACTTTTAATTCAGATAAGAAAACAAAGCCTTGGAGTTACCCAGTTATCAATGGAAGCTCTTCCTGGGTAACCCAGTTATCAATGGAATCTCTTTCAACTACAAGTGATATGATGATGATGATGATGATGACGTCAGAGTATTGGTAATAGTTTACATTTATTGAAAACTTACTAGGTATTAGGCACCTTTCAAAGCTATGTACGTATACACATACCACAAAATCTTAGGTTATTACAGTAACTTATGAGAGAGGTTCTATAATTATCTCCATTTTTTAAATGATGTACTTAGAGCTAAGAAAGATAAAAGGTCAGGCCTTAAATCCATAGTTAGTTAACAGAATGGCAAGATTTGAAATCAAGTTGCTTGATTTTTAATTTTTACTCTAAATTGCTATAATACTTCCTAAATACTTACATTATAAAGTAAAAGTTGGTGGTGCAGCAGGAAGAGAGGGAAGGACTACAATGATTGTTGGGAATATGCGATTATTCCAAACTAGGTTAGTATGGAAATGCTGAGCTCTAGGAAGGACCTGACTTAGCTGTGGAAGCCTAGGTAGAATTCAGGCATGTGTTATTAAAGAACAGAGCAGCTGAGCAAAGCAGGGGAAAAGCCTGAGACAAACATGAGAAACCGTCACTGCATGGAGTCTCAAGCTGGACAGGATAGGGAGAAATGGGAGATAAATTCAGAAAGGTACTTAGGGTCCTGATTACAGTTATATAAAAATTCCATGTGTATTTTTTATATAAAAAATTGAGAACTCACATTCCTGAGTTTTCTGAATGAGTAATTTAAATCAACTGTATCTTAGTTTTGACTACACAGTGGTACTGGATTTAAGGAAATATTCTGGTGAATTTGAAACACTAAAAGAATCAGATTTATATATACTGAATGAAAATATAAAGTTTAGTTTCAGTAACATGCTAAAAGAAAAGTATAAATTTATACTGAAAATTTTTTGCAGCTAGACTTCCTATCATATCCAATAATATGTTAGTTTATATTTAATTTCAGTAAAATAACATAATTCTGTATACATCAAAATTTGTAGGCCTTTGATTTCTTGTAGAAACAGTATTTGTAGTGGTTACATTTAAACCACATTCAGCATTTCACTAAGAAGAAATCATATAGAAATAAGGAAGAAAACCCTTTATGACTATGTTTTCAGTTACCTTGGGAGTAAGCCTTAAAAACAAAATGATGGGAGGAAATCATATGAAGCAGAGCTTAAAATATCATCCTCTCCTTTTCTCAAAACATCATTCAAATTCACTAGATGGAAATTTAATTTTGTAAGATGTCTGTGCTGTTCAGATTTGTTTATGGTGTGAGCTTTCAATTTAGACAATTTATCATTACTTGGAGAGAATTTTTTTCTCTTAAGCCAGATTGAGTTTCCTTTCCAGGGAATAGATGAATCCAGAAGAAATGTTTCCACAGCTTCATTGTAGCCAAAAGCAGTGGCTGTGCAGGAATGGATAGCTCACTGAATAGTGACAAAAGGAAAATATGTAATCGTTTTTCCCAGAGTCTTCACATATCTCAAAATTCTCCTTTTTTATAGATTTAAGCCATTTACTTAAATTTAAATTTAAGGGTTGGACTTCTGCTTCATAGCAATATTAAGAGCCAATTGCAAATACCAAATACACAAGGAGGACAGGCTTTGATTTGTCTTTGACAGTAACGTGACCTTTGAAAGGTCTCTTAACTGTCATGGGCCTTAGTTTCTTAATCTCTCATCTGTTTCACATGTCCTCAAAGAGTCCTTTTTGTTTTAATGGATTAGGATTCTAAAGGCCAATTTTTTATGGCTGTAGTTTCAACCCATTCTGCACTTAAACATGTTGGCCTCTGGGCTGTCTGCATGTATTATTTGAAGTCATCTTTTCCATGTCTGCAGGCTTTCTGCAATAGCATAATTACATCCATAAGACAGGCTAAGTCCTAAATTCTTAGCATAGTCCCAATTTGGAACTTCTCCATGCTTGTGTTGATCTTATAATTTAGAAGAGTACACTCCCTTCACCTCTCAGGCAGACAGGTTCTATATTGGCCCTAGAGGAATAAGGGCCAATTGTAAAACACTTTCTTTTTCTGCATGTGTTTATTTGTACTGTATATCTTAATGCCATAACAGGAAGGAAATGAGGTAAAGAAAAAAAAAAGTATGTATGGCAATAATTTAACCTGAAACATTAACAGTTTCAGCATCCAATGCTTAGCTTATTTCTTTTTTCCAGTTCCCCAAACCTGAAAGATTGTAGTGACTATTATTGGCAAGAAATCTCTTCAAAAGAAGTCTCTGGCACAATAAAGATTCTGGATAAGGCCATATGACCAAGGGTTCTTCACTCATTATTGCAAAGATTGAGGCCTAGTCTGATACCAACATTCTTATATCTCTCAAAACCCATGAGGAGAATAAAGGATTATATGGGTGTATTGGAATATCACATGACTTCTAAACAGCCAGGGGAATATCTAAATGTCCAGATGCTTCTTGAGTTTCTGAGTTAATGCATTTTATCAGAAGGACCTAATGACTAACGAATTACTCCCGATAATCTTTGGGCTACAGAAATTACCTGAAAAGTGGATAAAGGTGAGTGGAGTTGCAAGAGCTGGTCTTGGAGTGAAGGAGACTTGATCATTTATGCCCACCATACTCACTGAGTCATATCCTTGGACAAGGGATAGAACTTTTGGGGTTTCAATACCTTGTATAAAAATAAAAGTTAGGTACTAGATCAATGTTGAGAACTTCTGGCTTGAATCTATGTGAATCCAGGAGTTAATTGTTAGATGTCTATAGATACTTTGTACAGACACAGACACCAAGGTAGGTGTCAAACAGTAGTGCCATTTAGCTAGGCTTTGACATTATCCAGAGTAGTAGAGGTGCAGAATCAATCTACTTAGATTCCTAAAACTTCTAAGAAGGAAACTAGACCTCAATATGTAGAACTGTGTTTACCAGTGTCATACCATCTGTGAGAATTCTATTTTATCATATTGAGTTTACAGAGGTTTATAACTTCAAAGTATTATTTTTAGCTACTACTATGGGAAATATCAAAATTGATGGTTTCTTGACTCCTTTCAAATCATTGTAAAGTTGTCTTGTTAAAAAATCCTAAATCATGGTCAGTGAAGTGATTTTTTTTACACTATATGTTTGGGAGGATATTAACACCATGAGTAAGAGCTCTTCCTTAGATGGATTGTATGGTAAGAGGAGGGGAAAAAGTCAAAAGGAAATAAAAATATGAGCCAGAGTGAAAAAAAAAAAATTGAGGATAATTTGAGGAGAGTAGAATTATTTCAAAAGGATGAATATATCCTTTGGTTTTCTAGTAAAATGATTTCAGAGTGCTTTGATAAATACTATCTTACTTTGAAACAGGTTAAAATATTTGTTTTCTCAGCCCACAAAACTCTTTAAAGATAAATGTTACATTATTGTTTTTAATTATTAGTCTGGAAAGTTATTTCCTTCTTACATTGAAAATCCCAGAAGATGTGGAACATGGAAGAGTTTCATAACTGTTTAGAGATATAAGAATTTAGGTCCTTGTAATTACAAACTCTGCTTTCCATTTCTAAATTCTGTGGGCTTTATTCTCTGTGGGATTGAACCTTCTAAGTTGTGTTCAATCAATTAAATGTATGATTTGTGCCTAGACATCCATACCTGGTTAAGTCTCTAAGATATATTGAGGCAAACTTGTTCAGCTACCTTTGTTATAAGTTACTTTTTTTCTATGTGGTTAGTGGATTACTAAAAAAATGTATAATTTGGATTTTATATTTCTCCTGATTCCATTGTATTTGTAACTCAAACACAAAGCAACAATCATGAAGTCTAGCTGTTTATGGGTTGATTATTTATAGAGTGTCTGGACATGTTTAGTGAAAAGATAAAAACTACCAGAAAATACTCACTTTTAGGAAATCATGTTGAAGTCCTGCTTACTTATCAAGACCTCAAGTCATATAAATATATGCTTACACAGTGTTTAGTGAATGTAATTATATTTGTTGTCACTTATAATTTTAATAAAAAGAATGTTAATTTATAATACAGCACTAAATGTCACTCAGATTTCTGACCAAAAGTAGGCTCTGTTTCATGAAATAATAGTAACGTGGTATTTTGCAATACTTAAATATGTCAGATGCTATTTTCAGTGTTCAATATATATATATATGTATATATATACATATATATATATATTGAACATATAAATATATAGATAGATATTTTAGTTGTAGTTGGACAAAATACCTTTATTTATTTATTTTTATGTAGTGCTGAGGATCCAGTTCAGGTCCTCTTATGTGCTGGGTGAGCACTCTACTGCTGAGCCAACCAGCTCCAGTATTTGATATTTATTAATGAACACAATTTTCACAGCAATCCTATACACAAAGCATTGTTATTATCAAAGTTCCATTTTATTGATAAGCAGACTGAGGCACAAAAAGATTAAGTAAATTGATCTAGATAATAAAGTTGACAAGGACTAGAATTTTACTTCTGGAACTCTGACTCTGACACCAGTCCTTTTCGTTAGTGAGCTGTGCTTCTTCTCAGTAAAGGAGCCTATTTAGTCAGTTTCCCTCATTTTGGAGACACTTTAAACTTACACACCTGCCAAAATCTATTTTTTAAATTTAATTACTCAATATTAAATGAATGAGATGAGAAGTTAACTAACTACATGTGACTGAGGATGGCTACATAATTTCAGAACTTAGTACAAAATGAAAATGTTTTTTCAAACAGCAGGAAAAAGTATAATATAAGGTACTAAAATAGGAAGCAATATCCTTTCTTTTGCTGTCTTTCACCTGTCATGATGTTTGTTTGCCATTTAATACAATTCTAAGTAAAGAAATTTAACATTTTCAATTATCAGCATATTTACCATTAATCTTTATCTTACACAATGCCTATTTTAAATGCAAATATGAGTGTTTAATTCATATGTGGAATTGACAAAATTGCATGACTCCTTTTTTTGTAGCTTGCAGATAAACATTCCTTTTTCTTACTAGAACAGTGGGAACTCTGCTCAAAAGTATCTCAACTTTTAAAATCTCATTTCTTCACACACACATACACAATCTACTAATAGCCTACCTTTGTCTTAATGATGAATAAGACAGACTGAATGGAAAAGGACATATAGATTGTTTTGTTTTATCCTTTCCTTCTATTTCATCATTTTCAGAGGAAGTAGTCCCTAATACAGGGAATGAATATGAGTAATAAAGAATATGATAAGTTTCCTTGTTTTTTCCTATTTCTCAGAACATCATCATCTTTCTGTTATTGAAGCAAGTTCTGGTTCAAATAGAAAGCATGGCCTATTTAGGGATATTGTGTACTCAAGTGTGGACATAATAGACATACTTGGTAGTTAATCTGAATTTCATCTTCTACTTATAATCATGGATAGCATTGCCGCAGTCCGGCTTCAGCAAAATAACTGGGGGGTGATGAACAACTTGTGTACATTGATACAGCAGGAGTGGGAGCCGTTTATTGTAGGACAGGAGGGGTATATATACATTCCACACAGCTTATCTAATTAACGTAAACTAGATACAACAGTCAACCAATAAGGAATCTCCACACTAAATGGCTTGCTGGCATTACTTCACAAACCACTCCCTCTGGCAAAATGCCAGGCGCCATCTTGACTTGTTTACAGACCTTAACATATCATGAACACTGCAGGGGAATTAGAAGGAACAAAATAGACTGACATAATTTTGCTTGTGTCTCTGCTCATGTGTATGTTCCAGTGTTCCTTTGGATTTCTATTACAAATATGTCCAAATATGACATTATTGAGAGTTTCAGGAAGACTATAACACAGCCCATTTGAGAATAAGGCCCTATGTAAATATACAGGTCACATACCACTGAAGCAGGCCCTGCTTGAGGCTACTGGATGATGTGGTAACCATACTGGACTGAAGCCATTTTCCCAGTCAACTTAAAATATTGTCCTCAAAACAGAAGAGATTAGCGGGGGGTTGGGGGGTGAGGGGCTTAGGTGTGGTTCAGGTGATCAGGACAGAGCAAGACTGATTTTGGGAGGCTTCTACCAGCAGCTTTGATAAGAACCAGGAGAGGCTGGCTGGTTACATGAAGCCATGCTCAGTAAACATCTTCCATAGCCTAAAGAATGTCCTCAGAAAAGGTTGTATTCTCACAGGATGGCTCATTCCTGCAGGACAGAGATGGGTACATGGAGGCTGCTGATGTTAGGCAGTGGGGGTTTAATGTACGGGCCAGAAAAGAGGCAATAATCATACTACCACACTGTCCTATAATGCATGCAACATTTTTTGAAGCATTTTTCACCCACATTTTCTCATTCAAGCCTCTATTTCCATGAGACAGGCAAGAAATACATTTCCATTTTACAAATGAAAAAGCTTAGAAAGTCTAGAGCAGAGTTATCCAATAAAACTTTATGCAATGATTAAAATGTTCTATAGGTATCTAATATGATAATCACTAGCACGTCTATTATCAAGCATTTGAAAAGTGGCTAGTGTGACTAAGAGCTGTATTTTTCATTGATTTAATTTTAATTACATTTAAGTAGTCACATGTGGTTAGTAGCTACTCTATTGGAGAGTACACCTGTAGCACATACATTTGGTACACTTCCCCTACACATTCAGTCACTAACTCACAAGGATCAGAGCCCAAGATTCTCAGAACTTCTCAACAGCAAGTTCTTAACCAGACATCTTTGATACCTGGGGACTGTCACCCCAGATAGGCTAACTTGCTGTATTCCTCAAGCAATTTCATCCTTCTGTGTTCCACTCAAGATCCAGGGAAGTCAAGATTAAATATCAGTCTCCAGATGGTGCTAGGTTGACACTCAGTTGCAGGAAGCCAACAAGTGGTCTTTAGGAACTGTCATACTGTTTGCCTCAGAAAAGCCACAAGCCTAGGGCATCAGAGTGAGTGGTAGTCCCACTAGCCCCCATCTTCATTTGCTTGAATTTTACTTGTGTTTAAATAAGCCAAAAAAGTGGTTTGGACATTTCCTTTCTGTGACTTCATGTTATAGAATGGGATTAAATCTTATCTGATTAAACTGATTTACCTAATCCCTGACAAGGCATATCTAACATTGCTGTCAGCTATAAAACAAGATTATTGCAGTTCCTATGCAATGTCTGGAACTCCTATTCAATAATACTGGCCACTTCATCCTCACCCAATTAAGATGAATTTCACTTTAGGTCTAATCCCATCTCTTCTTCTCCCAGTCACATTATGATTCATCTTGCTATTAGAATGCTTCATCAGGTGGGAAGTATTATTACCTATAGCACTCCCCTCCTCCACACTAATCCGTAACTTCCAGCCAGATTCAATTGATCTGTTTATTAATTATTCAAATATGTCTAGGTGCTAGAGAGATGCTAATGAGTATGGAGATATAGTTCCTCGTCTTTCTCTCCAAGTTCTTTAGTCTCCAACCAGGTTTGTGAAGCCTGATTTAAAGTTATTCATACTGTTCAGAGTCCATCTAAATATTCACCATCTATCACTCAGATATTGACCAGATATTAGAGGAGTTATGTACTTATGTTCCTGCCAAACAAAAATGATCCATTTTGTTAATGGGGCATATATTCATGATTTCACTGCCTTCTGCCTAGATCACCCCATTTTTCAACTCCAAGCTTCATAATCCACTGATTATCTGCTTCCTACCACTGAAGATATCCCACTTATCAACTAGCATTATGAGAACATAGGAATCATTCAAAAATATGGTTCTTAAGCTTATTTTCCCCCAAGATAACCTGAGGACTACATATCTAGGATTTTTCTTTATCTCTTATACTTCTTCCTAGTCCAAACTGATCATCTTTCCTAAAGCACCACAAGGACCTCTTTAACTGATCTTCCCTTACTCACTCCTATTCCTTTCAATCCACTGTGCACAATGCAGCCAGGATAGTATTTTAGGAAGCTAATTAAGAGAATTTCATTTTCCTGCTAATCCCTTCGATGGCTTTCTATTTTTCTTAGGTTAAACTCACAAATTCTGACTTTGGCCTACAAGTGCTGCAAGATTTGCCCTTTGCTTCTGCTTCTTCCTCTTTCAATAACTTTCCCATTATTCCTTTGTGCTTCAGGAACAAGGCCTTTATTAATTCATAAATTAGTTCGCTAGAACCTGGGCTGAGTAAGACAAGAGTGTTTACCCCTATGAAACGTCTTTTTTTTTAATGATAGAAGATGGATAATTAAAACAACAATAACAAGATATTTCAGGTATCGAGGGAAATTGAACGTTGTGATCAAAAGTGATTTGGGAAAGGCTCTGCTGTAGAGAAGATGCTATGAGGGCTTCTCGTCTTACATGCCCCACTACTCTGCCCCAGGACCATCACTTCTGCTATTTCTTCTAGTGAGAACTCCTTCCCAACTATCTCCCACTCCAGTGACCCTATGGGGATCTCATGTTCATTCTTCAGATTGGAGTTCATAAATCTCTTTTAATCCCTCAGATTTACTCAGGACCTACCAATGGGTCACTTCCTCATCCTTGAATATATATTTGAAACTGATCAACTAGGCAATTGGATTAATGCCAATATTGGGTCCCTGAAGTAAGAGCTACAATAATGGGAGAAGAAAAAATAGAAAAGTCTGAAACTGGTCCCACCAAAGCCTCAACCAAGATAGTAATCAAAACAATATTTGATTCCAGTGGAGATGGTGGAGCTCAGTGCCACTATTCAAGAGCTAGATGATGCAGGGACAGTGTTCTCTATCTTATATTAAATTAATTGTCATTCTAGCTCTTGCAGCAAAAAGATTGAGTCAGGAAAATTACCATAAACTAACTCAGGTCTAACAGTAGAAGCTCTGAGTGCAACTGCTGCATCAGATATGGCACTGTTGTGAAAACAGATCAATAAAGACTTTTCTATTCCAGTGATAAAAGGGGATCAGAAATGATTCACATTTGTATGGGTCTGGTGAAAATATTCATATATAGAAGGAGAAAGAAAAAACCCAGGTTAGAACTATAAGTATCTTGGCTATGTAATGACTATAAGCTAAGAATTAAAGATAACTACATCACAGCCACACAAGATGGTAGAGAGGGCAGATATTCCCAGTGAAAAATCACTAGAAGTAGTGAACCTGGTTATCCACTTTGTATAGAAAGAGAAGTAAACAGACGTGAGAATATTTATACATTCCTGCAAAGCAGTCCATGGTCTGGTGATCTTCAGAGGTCTGGAAGGAAAAGACCAGATGATTAGAGATGAGCCCTGAAGTAGATGCAAGTGGTTTGACATATGGGAATGTACAAAGTATGAATTGCTTTTTAGCCTTAATGATCACCAGAAAGCATCTACCATGGAAAAGGCATGAGTCAACCTAGTATATAAAATAACTTGGCCAGCCTAGAATTGACATGATGGGCACATGAATGATCACAGTGAAGAATCAGAGACTATTATGAACCCAACAGCATGGACATCCAATTTGGACCAAGGACAAGACAATTTGTATCATTGTCCCAGCCTTAACTGAACCCCATTTTCTCCCTATTTCCTTTCACTTAGTGTTTTAGTCAGCTATATTGTGACTAAAAGACCCAATCAGAACAATCGTAGAGAAGGAAGAGTTTATTTGAGGGTTTATGGTTTCAGAGGTCTTAGTCCATAGAAGGCAGCTTCATTCCTCAGGGCCTGAGACAGAACATTAGGGAATAAGAGTGTGGTGAAGGGAAGCAGCTCACATGATGATCAGAAAGCAGGAAGACTCCACTGGCCAGATACAAAATATATACCACAAACCACACCCTGAAGGCCCACCTCCACCAGCCACACCCTATCCACCTTCAGTTAACACTTAGTTAATTCCTATCTGAGGATTAATTCACTAATTAGGTTAAGGCCGTCCCACCCAATCATTTTTTCTTTAAGCCTTCTTGCATTGTATTACATGTGAGTTTCGGGGGGACAACTCACATCCAAACCAAAACACATAGGAATTTGATCCAATAAAATTATTTTATATTTATTGCTGTCTTAGCTTCTGTTTCTTGGAGGATGTGGATTTACATCGCTCTCTATACCCTAGGAATACAGAAATGTCCTGTGATTAGATTCCATTTTTAATCCCTAGAAGTAGCTCCCTTTTCTACTCTATTGTATATACTTATCTCTGTTCTCTTCCTCCTTCATTGTGCTCCTTGATCACCTCTGAGAAGGGCAGTGGAGATTCTGCATTATTTTTCTTTTTTTTCTTTCTTTATTTCTTTTTGAGGGATAAGTAGCTTTCTCAGGCTCTGCTTCCTGATTCTGAATATTAGAAGCCAAATTTACATATTAAGTAACAAATAGTTGCTTTCTTTTAGTTTCTGGCTACTGACAATGCAACTCTCTCAAAAACATGAGTCTTATTATTTAATCCTGATTGGTTCAGTTTGCAAATAGCTACACTATAGACTCATTTTGAGAGATGCTTCTGTCTGTAGACTTATTTGGTAATGACTTGAAAGAAGAGTTTTCTGTGGAAGAGCCAGTTTAGATGTCTTCCACTGAGCATTGGGACTCTGGGAAGAGTTCACATCATTTTACTGCAGGGCTTTTGTTCACACAATGCCATTCTGATCCTCATTCTGTTTCTCAGACTGATCAGTTTTTCTGAAGTCCTCAGACTCTGTTTAGTTTCTACTTTTCCACTTGCTGTATTACTATTAGACAATTTTGTCTATACCATGTTGCAGACTTCTCTGTGAGATGATAATTTACACACTTGCTAGATCCAAAGTCTTTATTTTTACTTTTATGCATTTTCAACATGAAAGCAATTTTCACAAACAGATGTGAAATCTAGGTTAATTTCACACTTTTGCCTGTTTGTTTTAATTTACCTTTATAGAAACTCACTTTTTTCTTTAACACTTTTGGTACAACACATAGAAAAGAGAAACAAGCACTATACTGGGGATACTCCAACATGTAACTATCGGAGGGAAGAAGAGAAACCATATGAAGAAATTAACAAAGAGGAACCAGTGAAGGGAGAGAAAAAACAAGAAAATGGGGTATTCTAGATACCAAGGGGGAGGATATAGAAATTGTTCTCAATACTATTCAAAATGTAGATAAAGACTAAGAATTGACCACTTGCTTTAACCACATGAGTTACTGGTGGACTGGAATACAGCAATTTTCTCACAGTGCTACAGTTGGAAATGAGCTGCAAATAATTCAAGAGGAAATAGAATCATGGCTTATTTTTTTATTTTATACAAATATATATACATTTTATGATATACAAATATATAAATATTTCCCTTTATTTCTGCTTATTTTGTTCTATATTTCCACTAATCATTTCAATCACAACCAAAAATCCCAGTAGTCAAGGCAGCTCAGTTTCATTCCTCATTAGAAAGTGGGCGAGATGAACTAATTATACCTACTTTAATACTGTGTCTACATCTCACCCATTAGTCTGATCTGTTTGTAGACCTTTGAAACCCTGATTATATTTCACCTCCCCATTTAGCATCAAGGTTAGCACTAAGTAGTTTTAATTATGATAGCAGTTCACCTTATCCTCCTGTGTTTCCCTTCCTATCAAACCAAATTCCATCTCAGACTAGGATTTAAGGGGCTGAAATTATTAAGTACCAAGGTAGTTGGTGAAAGAATACAGTTGGCAGGACTCCTGGGTTCTAACCTTGATTCCAAAATAATTAGGTGATTAAGTAAAGGTTCTTAGTTGTAAGAATATCTGAACAAATCACTTATAAAATTATAAATGTCATCTCTAAGATGAGGGTATTTATAATTTTTTCAGATTCCTGGATGTCTCTGCCTTGCTGTTCTCAGTTTTTCATATTTATCTGAAGACAATGATAATATATTCATAGTTAAGGAATTTGGGAATAGAAGCTAAGAGAGCACAGATGAGTATCATGTTTTCAAGTGCAAGTCATGGCACCAAATGGCCTATGCTTGATTCATGGTTCTGTAACTTACTGGCTCTGACTTTGGACAGTGACTCCCAATCCTGAGACCTCTGTTAATTTAACCACAATATGGGGCTAGGTCTAGAATTTGCCTTATGGGTGGTTGAGAGCATTAACTGTAGTAATTCAGGTAAAATTCTTTGATATTCACCTGCATATATTTAGTGTATTCTAAATAGCTATTAACATTATAAAATGCATTTCTTTTTCCTTTCAGTATTGGGTTTGCTGCTTCCTTCTGAACATATACCCTTCTGATCTTTAAAATCACATTTCTATTTTGGAATTCTAGTTTCTGGATGATCAGACAAGCTACAAATTTTTATTGGTGAAATTAGTGTAAAGGTAAGAGAAAATTAATCATTTTTAAATAAATTTCTAATATGAAAATTGCCAAATTGAGTCACTCCAAATTCAAAAATCTGTAGAGAGGAAGATCACCAATAAATCACTTCATTTTACTTTCTCTTTCAAAAATATACTTTTTAAAACAGCAGCATAAGAAAAGGAATATTGTATTAGAAAAAGGGCTGTTACCCACTACATTTCCTCAGTGATTGATTGTATTTTCTCCCAGGAATTGAAGAAAAGGAGAGGAGAACATGAGGGTTGATTGCATCAAAATGTGACACGAATAAAAGAATCAAGAAATCACATATGTCTGCACAGAAGTCAACTAATAAATCAAAAGCATGTTCATGGCTAAGTCAGATGTTTCTTTGAAACAGCATATGGTGCAATTCCAATATACTCTATATTCAGCTACCTAACAGGCTGTCTTGTTGCTTCCAACTAATGAACAATATAGCAGTGCAAATGTTTATAAGACTGGTAAATTTTTAAGTTTATTTTATGCCCCTATTAGCTCTTGCTGTCCTGATGAATACACTGTAAAACCTGGGATCATAAATGAAGAAAATAACCTGTTGGCAGGAGTGAATACTTATTGCTACAACTTCCTGTATTAAAAGTATACATAGTTTCTTTTTAGTAGTTATTTTGATATAAAATTTAACAAGTTTTCTTTTATCCCACATTGAGCCTGTATTTTTAAAAAATGTGGATTTAAATTTCTGCATCATTTGTAGAGCTGAAAATCTTACAATTAATGATTTTCATAATAATTCTAAAGAAATAAAATCCTCATGACAGTGTCATACTTTTAGTCATGGAAAATTCAAAATTATAGCCCTAAAATGTAATGGTGGTGATGTCTTACAGGAAGGGATAAGTAAATCCTAGTATAATTGAAGGAAAGTAGTTCACACAGATTTTTAAAATTTGAGAGACTAAAAAGTCAGTGACTTGGGCTGGGGATGTGGCTCAAGTGGTAGCACGCTCGCCTTGCATGCCCGGGTTCGATTCTCAGCACCACGTACAAACAAAGATGTTGTGTCCGCCAATAACTAAAAAATAAATACTAAAAAATTCTCTCTCTCTCTCTCTCTCTCTCCTCTCTCACTCTCTCTTTAAAAAAAAAGTCAGTGACTTATGTGAAGGTTGCTGTGGGTGGATATAACTTTGAAAGTAAAGGAGAAATTGTTATTCTACATTTAATTGACAAGTGTGGGAGAAATTTGTTTTAGTAGATAATTATTGTCTCCATTTTAAAGAAATAAAATTAATTGCCATTAAATTTTAATGTCAATGTTAGTCTTATCTGAAAACTGTATTCCATGTCTACATATACCTTGACCAAACAAATGCAAACACTCATTTTTGTTTTTGTTTTTGGTTACTAGTACCAAGTAAGGGAAAATATGGAAATTATTGAGATTATTTTTTTCAGACCAAGAGAAGAGAGGAATAGGGAAAATTAGTGAAGGATAATTTTGGAAAAAATAATAATAAAGGGGACATTGATATAATTTTATAACCAGCTCTTTTACTTTGTTTACATGAGTACATTAACAATTAATTCTGAATGAAAAATAAAGACCCTCATCTCCATTGACCATACTCAGTAGTGTCCACAGAATGTATGAGGAGGGTAGACTCCTTTTAATCTCTATAGATACTTTAGTCATCTGAAAGGACCCTGTGTATGCCAAGAGTGTGAAGCCATGTTCTGTTTGTTTCTTCTATTACTCCTACTCATTATTTCCCAAGGCCACTAATTATGATTTATAGTGTATCCATAGCACATGATATTTTTATTCGAACATGGAACCATCAACAACAAGACAATGATTGCTTTACTCATGAGAATTTTTTTCCTCTCTTGTCCTCAGATAATAAAACTGAAAAAAATGTAAAAACGGCATTAGTGAAATATTTATTCTATGATAAATACTTGACATACATTATCTCAATCATTTTTTTCTGGTGGTCTAGATTTAAGACCAATTCTGTTCATAACTAAGAAATAAAGAACCTTGGGACACTATCTTGCTGATTCAGCATCAGATCCTCTGTATGAATGGCTTTGCCCATTGCTGTGTTCCAGTGGGAATAAATGGTGTTTTCAAATCTTTGACCAAAAATGGGATCTCTTCCTTGTCTCCTACTTAATTATTCCATAACTTGTTCTTTTTGAACCATATCCTGATTTATCCACTACCAGACTCCTTGATGTTTCTTTTTTATCAGTTTCATTTGTTTAACCCTTCAAACCCTTCTTTATATGAAGCTTCTTTCCACTGATAATTAAGTTCCATCTTCAGTAGCAGCTGCTCTGTGCTGTGATCTTCCTGCCATTGGTTGCTGGATTATTTAGATTCCCCTATTTGCTGAAGTTCCCTGCCAAACTACATGTGCATGCAGAAATATTCCCTTTGGCTACCTAGGCATTGATTCATTGTTCAGGGCCCCCTCTTTTCTTTTGGGTCAGCCTAGATTTACTGTGTGTGCTGGTTTTCTGATATGGAAAGCAGGAAAAAGTGTGAATTGAGGGACTAGAAACATGGCAGCAGTGAGAAATCTGAACTTTGGAGTTTTTTCTGCTTTGGAAATATCCTGAAAAGATTCTTCCATTTCCTTTTTCCTTTCTAATTGTATAAAAAAGGGGTTTGTGAAGCCTTTATTAACTTGAAGCTAGTGAGTATGTCAGCTCCCAGGTAGTGATTTGGGGAACTATTTTGAGTATATCTACACATCAGTAGCTGCTATTGCAAGCTTTTTTCTTGTTAATTCCCGGAGTTGTCTGTCTTCTTCCCTGCTGTGAAATTTTGTTCCTTTCTAAAACAGAATACATTTTTTTCCTGATGCATAGAGCACACTCATTAATTTCTCACTTAGTGATGATTCATTAATCATGGAAGGGCATGTGAGCTGCAGTAAAATCAACTCCTTCAATTTAATTTAATTTAACAAACATTTATTGAGTGTTTAATGTGCAGAGAAAAGCGCTAAGCCTGAGACCCAAAGAGACCCAGTTTGGGTGATATGTAAATTATTTTTTCATCAGAATAAGTGTTTAATAAACTTTCCTGAATCAAATCTAATTGTCATAGACTTTATTACTTTTTTCTATTCAGATAATAAGTTCTAACATAAAATACTTAGTAACAGACATAAAAAAACAGACTTTATTTCTGTAGAGAATAAATAGCTTTTCTGGGGTGGGGATAATTTATCTACAATTTGTATTCTTCTGAAAACAGTGCCAATTAATAATTAAACCCTGCAATATACCACTGGTCATGACTTCCTTTTGTGCCTTTTCTCGTTTGTTGATCCAATCATGTAGGAATTATGCATGGTTATAATCAGGGAAATAGATAGAAATGGAATATTTGAATTAATGTAGGATATAGTGTGAAAATATTATAAATTAATGACATATCAGTTCATAGAATCATGTCATGTTTGGAAAGACAATAATCTAAGGATCAATCCCATTTCAATCATGTATAGGTTAAAAGACTCAGATGCAGGGAGACATGATTTGCCTAAATCTACAACTAGTGAGAATTAGAAACAATCTTCTGAAGTGTTATCCATGATTCTTTCAATGGTAAGAAACAGAAGGTAATTAGGCTAACTTTTGAAAAACTGTTAGTCATGCATCAAGAGGTCAGTGGATTGTGGTTATAGTCAATCTAGGCATATCAATGAATTTAATTTGATTCCATCTCTAGAATTGGTTTGTCGCTCTGGTGGCCTCCTTTTCTCCTGGTAGGAACTGTCTTCATCTATGCTATTGGTAAAAGTGTTACCAAGTAGCCATTTCTGGCTTACCAATTAAAAACAATAACATAAAACTCTTTCTCCTTATTTGTATACCTTTCAGGATCCCAATTATGTTTGGTTGGGTAAAAGGTGCACTTCCATCACAGAGGCAAACCTCAAAATGTAGGAAATCATAATAGGCCAGGCATGGATAACATGGCCAATGTATTTAATCAGAAAGTCCATCTATTATCAGGAAAAGGAAATGATAGGAAAAGGCTTTGGACAGAAAAAAAGCAATGGTTCCTTGACCCAATATATTAGAAAAAAAGCTAAAATTAATATTTAAAGATTCATGTAATTAAAACAAATACAGTTGGAATCTGATTTAATACTTCTGTATTGTTGCAAAACATGGAAAATATGGATAAAGATATTGTTAGCCATATTGTATAATATTTCAATCATTGACTAATTTTGAATAGTATAGTATATTTTCCCATTCCATTACTCTCTCCAAATCCACTAATAATTTTCAAACCCAAATTTTATACTCTGCCTTCATCCTTCTTATTGTCAACTGTAACATGCCCTATCAACAGCAAAGAATATTCTTATTTAAGAATGAGTCAGGTGCCCTTGTTTTGTCTATTTATTTGATTTCTCATTTGTATAAATGCTTATTATATTGTAATGAATGTTAAAAAATTAATGAAGTAATAAGTAATTTTCTTGGAATTTTGCTACATATATATGAAGTGGTATAAGTTTTTTTTTTTTAAATAAGCAAAAGCCTTTTGAAACTTTATTCTCTTGAATATAATTATTTTTGTGCTTTGGCATAATCAGATTCATTCATTATAGTTCAATGTGTTACATAATCATTGAACACTTATAAAGCTCTTTCTTGAACAAGTTAGCAAATGAATGATTACTTACATACATATGCACACACATTTATAAACAAACATCTGGCTTGGAGGCAAAAGGAATTAACAGTTCTTAACCACTTCAAATCCTTCCTGCAAATCTTAAATTCTATCTTTATGAAGTAAGTGTTCTTCCTATGTAAATACTTAAGTAATTAGCCTGGTATGATATTTGGAGTGGAGGCTTTGTTAGATAGGATGGGCTTTAGTCCCAGCTCTGATTCTCACTTAAATTCCCTACATCTCAATTTCATCTTTGGAAACTGGTGAAAATGATAGAATCTAAATTTCTAGCTTTGGTCCCACTGATCTTTATTCCCACATTATAACCCACTTACCAGACATTTTAGATGTTTTACTTTCTCCTCAAATTAACAAAAGTTTCATTCAGTTTCCATTCTATATCATTAACCTAGTGACAACAGTATTAACTTTGTGACTCTTTGGATGTTCTCTTTTGTTCCACATTAAGTCTATTACCAGATTGCTATTTTTATGAATTTCCACAGATTCAGCATTTCTTGAGTCCTTGATTATTTAATTTATTGGTTGTTTTTTTAGTCAATTTTTTCACTGCTGTGACTACAAGATCCCACCATAACAACTATAGAGGAGGAAAAGTTTATTTGAGGGCTCATGGTCTCAGAGGTCTCAATCCATAGACAGCAGGCTCCACTCCTTGGGGTTTAAGATGAGGCTGAGCAAGATGGAAGAAGACTGTGACAGAGGAAAGCAGCTCACATGATGACCAGTAAGCAGAGAAAGACTGCTCTCCAGATACAAAATATATACCCCATAGCCCTACTCCCAGTGACTTATTCCCTCTAGCTACCACTCCATTACCTCCAATTACCACACCTGACTCCAGTTACCACTAAGTTAATCACATCAGGGATTAATTCACGGATTAGTTTAAAAAGAGTATAACCGAATCATTTCTCCTCCAAACCTTGCATTGTCTCACACATAACACTGAAACCATAATAGCTGCTAATTTGCCAACCAACACACCAACTGAACCCTCTCTTTCCCCAACTGTTCCATACACTTCAGGTAGATTATTCCTCCTAAAATATTGTTCCATGCATACCACTCTGTGGATCAAATCGTGTGACTATGTGTCCAGTGGATTGGAGTCCAAAGTTCTCATTCATCATTTAAAACCTCACATACTCTAGCCCCACCCCACCTTTCTCCATGTATTTCACATTACTTCACATTACTTTCTCTTCTCCACAATTTATTTGTAATGCTCCAATAAACCTTGCTCATAATTTTCTTGGCCTTTGTACACAGGGTTTTCTGCAATGGATGCTAAGTTTTATCCTTTCTATTGATATGATTCAGTTCTACAGATGTCCTGCGTTTTTCTTTTTATGACAGTGATTCTTCAATGAATCCCCAAAGATCTCCATTCCTTCATTTGGCAAAATTGTTAAAATAAAATGCTAACATACACAGTCTTTCATTTATATATTCTTTGTTCTCAAATATACTGTAAGTTTCTTGAGAGAAGTATCTTAGGAGTTTTATACTTCCATTGTCTGTTTTAGCTTGCATAAAGTTGATATAGAATTAGTATTTTTGGCTTGATATAATAGAAAAATCAGTTGTTTTACGTCTCACATCAATTTCCTATCTTATTTCTAATTTAGATTTTATGTTAAAATCATTATTCAAAATAATTTTGATTTCTCTTTTCTGAAGTACTATGTAATATTATGGGATTTGGTGTTGGGATGTTATAATTGGATTTAAGAGATTATGTCTTGACAGGTCAGATTGTAAACCTCTATTTAATTGATCTTCTTATTTCAAAAGTCAGTATCAAGATTTTTTTTAAACAGAGAATTCAAAAAGGCAAGAATATGATGAATTTATCAAAACAAGGTATTGTAATTTTTACTATGTTTTTAGAAATGCACTATTTAGATAAATTCTATCAAATTATAATCTTTTCCAGATTCTGATGAACTACTTTGATGAATACTGACAGAACATCATAACATGACAGCTTGGAGGTGAGCACTCAGGATGGTGAGAGAGTCAGGACATTTGAGAAATGACTGAAAGTATTGGGGATAGTACTAAGCTTAAGAAGACGGAGAACTCCATAGAAATATGGAAAAAGTTTCAAAGAACTACTTTATGGTTAAAATACAAACTTGTTTTGTGTGGTTTTCAAAAACAGAACAAGGAACCCAGAGAGCCATGGAGGCATATTTTAGCCCAATGTTAAAATCATATTCTATCAAAGGGATTGAAATGTGGGATGAGCTGTTTATATTCCATGTATATATTCCTTGGCTTTTGGAAGTGTTTAGAATGTTAGAGGTAATTCTTTTCCTTTATTCATGTTCCCCTTACTTTTAATTTATTCTACTCTTTTGGCACTTAACACTATCTATCTCACTTAATAGTATAACCAAATATTAAAAGTGATTATTTGAGTGTGTGTTTGTGTGTGTGTGTGTGTGTGTGTGAGAGAGAGAGAGAGAGAGAGAAAGAGAGAGAGAGAGAGAGAGAGAATGTGTGAGTGAGTATGTAGGTGGTAGGTGTTGGCTTGGGATCTATTCTTTGTCATGATTATCTGAGGCTAACTATGTAATCCTTGCCAAGGACCCTCATGTCCACACTCATGTTGGACAACCTAATAACTTGCGAAAACAATTCTGCTAATGTTAATAGCTGACTACTTCTAGTTGAATGGACGAGTGTTGAAGGATTGACAGAATAACTTTGGAGAGAGTTCTCCTTCAGGGGAGCTGAGCAAGATGTTCATCCGCCTGTATCCAGTGAGAAGAGCTTTGAACTTTATGTGCATCCCTGACATATAGAACTATTGACTGATAACTGACATTAGGATTCCAAAGGAAAGAGCCTGTAGAAAGGGCAGTAAAGACAAAGAAGGCTGCCTTGCAACAAACTGCAACTTCACAGTTGGAGGATGTGTGCATTAAGTTTTTTCTGTGACGCAAGTAGACCCATGGGAAACACAGGGGAATCCTTGAGATGGATTTTAGCCACAAAGGCTAACAGGAAGGGAGAAGTAACAAGGAAAATTCAAAAGAGAACATAAGGATGCAGAGGTGAAGTTATTGGAAGGGGCAGAGTCATTGCCTGCACCATAAAAATTGCAACTGGAGATAAAGCAGGAGTTAATTTTTAGGAAACCTACAAACTACACAATCCGGTTTAGAATGATCTCCAAGCATAAGAATCCCAAAGTACATCAATGCTATATGATGATGGTTCTAACCAGCCACATAAGCCTGGGGACAGAGGGACATTTCCTTTGTCTCTCTCTCTCTTTGGGCCTTATCTTGGAAGGATTGCATACTATAATTTAGAATGAGGATGCTGACTCAGAAATGGCCTCTTTCTCTGCAAACTTTTTTTTTTATTGGTTCTCAAAACATTTTAATGATCTTTTTTTAATTTTTTATTTTTTTTATTGTTGGTTGTTCAAAACATTACATAGTTCTTGCTATATCATATTTCACACTTTGATTCAATCTTGACATATCATATTTCATACATTTGATTCAAATGGGGTATGAATTCTTATTTTTACCATGTGTACAGATTGCAGGATCACATTGGTTATATATCCGTGTTTATACAATACTATACCAAATGAGGGAAGAAGTCAATAATTGACAGTTTGGAATTTTGACTATTACACTGGACAGGTCATTTTAACAACTCAAACACTGTTGCTATTTATAAAGTGATGAGAGGTCTATTAATTATCTAATAACAACTCAAACACTGTTGCTATTTATAAAGTGATGAGAGGTCTATTAATTATCTAAGACCAAACGCTATAGGAATTAAGATGTCATCGGGAGCAAGAAAAACTCACAGAGTGGGTTGCTCATAATGAATAAACCTGAACTCTGTGGATTTATGACGCATCCCTTCATGAAGAATGTCACATCCACTATGCAACCCTCTGGGGTATGAGGTGACAATATTTCATAATTTAAATTCTCCCTGCTGTATGTTTGTTATATTTGCTATTATTCTAGAGGTGAAAGTTTGATGCAGGAAATGAAGACACTGGGGATACCTTCACCCTTCAGGTCTCACTGTGACTTCTGATTGTTCTCCTAGAAATTTTTTAAAGTTTGTGATGCGGTAAGAACTCTGCTTCATGAGCATCTAATCTCACTATCAGTTTCTATGGGTTATTTCAGAATTTATGTAAAAATTAGACTATACTGACTTTTATCTATCTGAACGAAAGTAAAGAAACTGTGAAACTGTCCAGAATTTCATCCAATTCTAACAAAATCAAGTCAAGAAAACTCCTGGAAACTCATGGTTCAGAAGAATAGAGAATGAAGTTGTTTTCTACTTATGACTTGATGAGTACAGAATGTTTAGTAAGCCATTAACAATATGTATTTATGTAGATGCAATTTATTTCTTTAGACAATATGCTCTCCGAAGGAAGTTTTGTTTTCTTCAATTTCTGTTAGAGAATTAATTTAAATAAGGGAAGTTCAAGCATTTCATGGAGATTAGGATAGGAGAATCAAAACATTTTGTGAACAAGTCTATTAAATATTTAAAACATTTGATGTAAAATGATTCACAATTTGAGCCAATGGCTTACAATTTCAACTTAACTCTTAAACAAGATTTTTATGATGAAAGATTTCCAAGACCCAGAATAGAATTATCTCAAACAATACTCTTTTCAATACAATATCGGTGAATTTAGGTAATCTATGATGTTAATCACCTCCAATTGAAATTTTGTTTTTTAGTTGTAGGTGGACACAATAACTTTTATTTTATTTTTTTGTGCTGCTGAGGATTGAACCCAGTGCCTCATGCATGCTAGGTGAGCACTCTACCACTGAGCCACAAGCCCAGGCCTCCAGTTGAATTTTTATGCAGAGGATACATATGGAAATATCATTGTACTTGCAATTACTTGAATTCTGAAACAGTATTTATTAGCCCATAGCCTGTGAAGAATGTTTAATGTTGACTAATTTTGTCATTTCTGGAGATTCAATGTTATATCTCAGTCTATAAAATGTGAGAAATAATGGTAAACTTGCTCAATTACTCCATATTTATTTGTGATAAATCCATTCTGTACAAATTTATCAAGTGTTCAATGTGGAGCAGAATAGCAACTCTTTTTTTTAATTCTGAAGAATTATTCCTATTTTCCTCCTATTCACTTAATTTCCTAAAATTAAAATTTTTATTAAAACATAGTTTATACAGCAAAAATTGTGCCAAATTTAAGAATAGATTTTGATATATTTTTATAAATGTATGCATATATATATGGAGATTAGGATAGGATATTCTAAACTTTTTGTGAGTATATATATATACCAGTGTAGTAAACTTCACAGTCAAAATACTCAACATTTCTCTCAGCACACCCTTGCCTTATAACAATTTACAGTTAATTCCCAGCCCCCTCTTATATCCCAGGGAACCATTGATTTCTATTACAATATATGAGTTTTTGCTACCCTGCAACTTTATATAAATGGAAGCCTAAAGTATATACTTTTGTATTTAGCTATTGTAATTGGCATAATTTTTTTGTGATTCTTCCAATGTTGTTGTTTGTCTGAGTAGTTTATTTCTTTTAAACTGAGTAGTATTTCATCAGTAAACATTTGAATAAATTGTTTTCCATTTTGGACTAACCTAATATGACATTATAGCATAGTGATTGAGTCAATAAGTAGAAGCCTAGAGGGATTAATTTTTATTAATAACTGATATATAAAGTATACATAAGACAAGGACAATGTGCAATTTCTTGGATAAATCACATAAAATTTTGGTTAGGGCCATTAGGTTATATTTTGTGCTTATTGTTAGCTACTCTTTTTATACTTTTATTACTTGAAATGGGAAGAGGGGAAGTCTGCTGATTTATTTTAAATATTCTCATAGTAATGTTAAGATTTGTGGACTATCTGCACAAAATGTGGAAAATACTTTTTTTTTTATTTTAAATAATTCTTGTAGGCATAATTTCTGGAATAATAATTCCAGGGTACACATATTTTAAGCATAATTTCTAGAACACACACACATGCACACACACATGTACACACACAAAATACTGTGTATAAATTGTGAATAATTCCAAAAGCAATATAAAAACATTACTTTCCTTCATATTTACAAGCACTAATATAAGAAAGTATATTAAAACAAATCTTTGGGGAGTTAAGTAATATTATGTGTCACATACTCAATGTTTGAATAAGTATTTACAAATTTTTTGGTAGTGGACTTTGATTTTTATTCTAGCACATTTTGAAGCTTGCCTAATTATAAATGTGTATGCTATGTTGGGATTTGCCTCATGCCTAAGAGGGACATTTTACTTTTGATGGCCTTTCTTTAATATTTTAGTTCACTAAATAATCTTATGTGTCTAAACTATGTCACTTTTGTAAACCTACTAACCTCGATGTTGAAAAGACTTTTAATTTTTTCTTTACTAATGACATATATTTTACATATTGGTATTTTAATAAGGTAACATACTGCTATACTTTCAAGTGAAAGGAGGCAATTTTTTTATATAGATAATTTTTTAAAAGATCTGATTTAGTTTTTAAAATTTGTTCAGTTTTGAAAAATATAGGACTTAACTCTTATTGTACATGAGGAAGGACTACTGGAAAATTTAGTAGTGAATGCACTTTTTTTCTAATTTAAATAGCAAAGACCTCTGCTTCTTGCACTAGCATATTTGATAATTATCCTTTTGTTTTTTATTTCCTTCTTTGTATGATTTTTTTTGAAATTGATATTACTTCAAATTTAGAACTATTTAAAATGTTAGGTTTAAGTAAGTACATAATCAGGTTTTCCGTTGTTTATATATAAGTGCATACTCAGAGTACCATTTCATTGCAAAACATTTAGCCATGCTGATCACAATTTTAAAACTCAAATGTCCTAGAATACAATTTTATAGAATCATGTAACAGCATATAATTTTGAAAAGTTACTCATAAAAGAATATTTATTGAAATGTTATCTAGAATGTTTAAAGAACACAACCTTCATGAAAATTCCATGAAGATGGGGGACTGATGTTTCTGTGCCTGAAGTGGGGCCTGGCATTCATGCAGCAGTAACTCAGTGTTTATTTAATATTTTCAATACATTCTTAAGCATTGGATTGGTTTTACTACTATTATGAATGCAATTGTTCTTTTGCTCATATTAATTCAATTTATTTTTATATATTAAATCTTGTGTGCTGACTTGGATTCATTTTTCTCTATATCAATCAACATATTTTCCTTCATTCTTCCTTTCCTTAGATACTCTTTTCCTAACATAAACTGATTTCAGTTATTGAATAATTCAATAATTATTTGTTGAAAATATATACCCTTTTAATAAGGCTAAATAATGCAGAGAAAAATAAAGAAAAATGTAAATGCTGATGTCCATGTTTAACTTTGAGTCTAAATGTGTCTCTGTAGGTGTATTTATATTGATGTGCATTTAATCACAGAAAGAGAGATTTGGTTTTTATACAGATAAGTTTTCTCATCATTTCATGTAAATAAATATAGTTCCACATCATTGCTTTTAGTGGTTGTCTCTTATTCCATGAACTATAATTTATCAGTCATTGCTAAATTGTTTCACATTTATAGCCATAAGTAATATTAATTATCCCATGTATAGCTCTGAGATATCCTTGTATGTTATTTTTTAGAAAATAATTCTTGACACACATTCCTAAGATCCTAAAAAATATTTATAATAATTAAATTCTCATCATTGCTAAATGAAAATTATAATTTTCCCATACTCTACCTACAGCTGTTTTTTTCAGAGTTTTAATCATTTACAATCTCTTTGAGTTATCTAAGACACCTACTTAATTTAATGAAATGAGAAAGAATGGAAAAAAAAGATATAATTTTATGTCTTTTTTTTTCCAAAAAAAAGACATAAAATTATATGTCTTTTTCTTTGAACCAACCATAGGATTCAGAATTTTAAAGCATGTTAATGTTTTTTTCCCTATTTCACCTTTCAATTAGGAAATATTTTGAGCAACTGAATGGATAACTAACATATATTTTAATGTTCATCTCCATCATCAGAGAACTCACTACCCTCAGGCAAATAAATACTTAGCTTAAATTCTCAAAACATTTCTCTTGTCTGGAGTGAAAAATCTACCCTTTGAAATTTTTTACCAAATAAATGAAACTTGTTTTTGAGGCCTTGAATTTCATTTCAACACCTTCTTTTACTTGAGAGATCTTCCTATGTAGGAAAGCATATACTATGTCTCCTTTTAGTTACCTGTTTCTGGAAATTTTCTAGAATGATTTAGAGATTACAAGAATAAGTTTCTATGGACTGAAGTTTGGTAAATGATCACAAATTGTTTTACTACTTTTGCTATGAGTTGTCAGTAGATTTGAAAACCTGGGTAATTTTTATAACATTCAATAATGAATACTAAGATTTTAAGGAAAGAATTTTTTTTAAAAAATTAACAATTTGAAGCCAGTGTAAGAAACATAGCAAGACACTGTCTTTTTAAAAAAAGATAGTAGAATGAATCAGATATTTCTTTCCTATGTGCATGAACAAATACACAACCACTGTAATTCTACATTATGTACAACTAGAAGAATGGGAAATTACATTCTATATATGTATAATATGTCAAAATATATCCTGTCATATATAACTAATTAGAAGAAATAAAAAGAAAAAATAACGTAAATAAATAAATACAACTGGAGTAATCTGAATATATGAAATTCAGAATAACAGAAATTTCCTTCCTCTGGTTGGAATGGTGAGCAGAAAAACTACATATAAAGAAGTGGTCACTCTCTAGTAAAAGTGTTTCAAACTTGTATGCTGCTTGCAAATCCCAAATGATTTATTAGATTTTCATCTGGTTATACTTTAAAATAGGTGTGCAAAAATTAGAATGTAATTCTCCATGTTTATATTTTCTTCTTGAAAACAATTCACATAACCCATTTGAAGCATTTATTGGTTTTACTCATCATGATTTTATTGACTGTGACAGGTGTAGTTGGTTAATCAATTAGTAACATTATGTTTATATTTCAATGTGAAAAAATGGATAAAGAGTAAACCAATGTCACTCAGTGGAAGGACTTTGAAGATTTTTACTTTTTGGTTTTAGAAAAATAAATAAATAAAAGAAGTAATGTTCTGACCTCTCTGTACAGAACACATAAATATTTATAAATGCTTAGATTTTTCTCTTCAGTTGCCTACTGGATTTAACCAGGATTGGATGAATAGTAATTTGAACTCTAACAGCCTGTGGCTTTTTGACTTATGCCGTATTGTAATTATTGCCTTTTGGCCAGGACATGTCTACACCTTGCACCTTCACTGAAACAATTTTTCAAGTCTTATTAAAGTTAAAAAATAGCCAATAAATATAGCACAAGGTAAATATGAACATCGCCATTCCAGACTGGAGGCCCCACCACCCTTCCATCTATTGTTCATTTACCTTTAGGTGTCTGCAATGGGCAGGTGCTTCTCTTTCTCTTTTATATGTGAATGATGAATATATTTTATACTATTTCACATTTTGACAGTCCTCATTACATTTTTTCCATATTATGCAGTTGATGGGAAGTCAGTTTTTCTGTATATGATAGATTCCATCATTTGCTCAGTAATGTATCTCTTGCCAGTGAATATATTACAATAGCACATCCCAGTGGTTTGAACAGAAAGAGCTTAAGCTCTTATCTGGACCCCAGTCCTGTGTTTATTTCTTTCTCTCTCTAATGGGCTCCCTACTCATGGGAAAAAAATGTTGTCAAATGATTTTTATTTCCTTTGATCCCTATCCCACACCCTAATGAGATAATAAAGAGAACACTTTCTTGCAAACATTCAAATGTGGATTATTTGTGCAAAATTTCAATTTAGTAATAGACATAATGATAATGTTTCTTTATTCATTAACCTCAGCAGGCCTAATATGAAAGGCTGACACCTGAATATTTTTAAAGATCATGAAGTATTTTGGCACAATTTCATATTATTGGCCATTTCAGATCATTATCATAAAAATAGAAAATGCACTAGACTTGCCTTAAAAATTAAAAGAACGAGAATGTGAATTTTAGAATGTAATTTTTGTATTGTGTATATTTGCATGTATAGGATATACATTCAATTGCTCAGATAATGTGAACATTGAGAAATCAGGTAAAATACAATTATGCTATTTCAGAATCACATGAACTTCTCAAACATTCAGCTGGTGCCTAGTAATGTACTATTTTAAGGTTCTTTAATCTATGTTTAGAATCAACTTATTAAGATTTTTCCCAAGTCTATAAAGACTAATAACTATTTAACTGTTAAAAAGTTTTATGTCAGTCATGTAAAAAATGATTGACCAGTTATTATTTGACCATCTTATATCTGTTTTCTAAAGACAAAAATTTTCATGTTGGTTTTAAATTACTTTCTTAGATAAACACTTATTTTAGTCTCCACTGGATCCTTCTCCCCTATTTGTTGCATACATTTGTGCATAGGATTTCTAATTAAAGCATTCTTCTTTACTTCTTGAAAGATACTGAAACATCAAAATAAATGATACAGACTTAAGGAAAAAAGTATCTCTACCTTTGGGGACACTGGGAGCAGCTTCATATCTGACTCTACTCACTTTTCTCTGAGATGTCAGTAGCACCTTCTCCCAAAGTCTCTGTCACTTCCACTTTGCCATCCAATCCATCCCTATTGGAAAAAAAATATTCAGAGCATCCCACCCCATCCCACCTATCTTATCTATTTTATCTTTGGGCAGATGAAATTGTTAGTAAGCCAAGTGAAATGTTTTCAGTTGCTTTACCGGTATCCAGTGGGAATTCCAGTTGATGACTAAGAAGTTAAAATCTTCCATTTTACTTAATTTTTGCTGCATTTTGTCAGCTTTATCTGTGTTTTGGAGTTGTCTGGGAAGCACCATTCTATTATCCCTGTTTAGCCACTGATACCCCTGCTATACTCTGAGAGAGATTTTTTTTTATTTTTAAATTCTACTCTCATGTAATCTCACCAATATTCTTCTGCTTTCAAGATTGTGAATGAACACTCAAAATAATACCATTCAAAATATCATGCTGATATGTCAATAGCTATTTAATGTTTTGAACAACTAACAATAAAAAATAAAAAAATGCATTGCTCTTTGTTTAAATTTTAACAGTAAATAAAGAATAATAAAAAGTCATTTCTAGTTATAAAAAAAATCATGCTGCTCTGTGTCCCCATTGTAACTATCTGTTTTAATTTTCTTGTATATTTGGGTAGTTTTATCTTTTCAGTGCTTATCTTACCATTAGTAAAGCTCAATTCTAATTCTCACCTGTCTTCCTTTTTAGGGAAAGGTATAAGAAATACCTACTACATTTTGTTTAACTTAAAAATTCTAGAAAAATTAAACTAACAATACATGCAGTTTTCATCACATATTTTAAATATGTGTTTCTAAATCACTTATCTTTGTAGAAACATTAAATACTTTCTAATATGTCCATTCCTTTTCCATTTGTGATAGTCTTCTATCATAGCCTATTGTTATTGAAAGCTATTTTCATCATTCCTGCTAACTTTTGAAGAAAGGTGCTTTTCGTATGATTCTAATCTGAGCAAGACCCCATTGGTTTTGTGTCATAGTTCTTATACATACTTGGTAATTATAATCTTCTAATTCCAGAATCTAGTCAAAACCATTTGTCTTTTTTCTTCCATTTCATGTGGATTCTAAAGTTTCTGACTGCCTTCTTGCTCAATTCCACTGAGTAGTTATTTATAGTTATTAAACCAATATTTCTTTCAGATTGCCACAAAGTTTTCTTTGAAATCCTCTCCCCAAATTGAACATAACTTGAAGATGAGTCTTGTGTTATTTAAAAACATTTTTCTTTCTTCCTATAATCCTAGTGAGATATGCACTAATAGCCCTGAATACCATTCCATCATTTTTAGTATATTGACAAATTTGGCATTATCACTAATTAATTTTTGAACATTCCATCACATCAAAAAGTAGCTCCACTTCCATTAGCAATTTCTCCGCCCCCTGCATTCTCCCTTCTCTCAGACTCTGGCAAACCACTAAAATAGTTCTGTTTCTAATGACTTGCATATTTTAACAGTGCATGTAAATCAATAATGCAAAATCTGGCAATTGTACATGGCTTCTTCCTAGAATGTGTTTTCAGAATTCACCCATTTTGTGACATGTTTCAACACATCACACTTAATGGGTGGATAATATTTATTATATTAATATCCCATATTTTACTTATCGATCCATCAGTGATTGGTCATTTAGATAATTTCTACCTTTTGTTTATTCTAAATAATGTTATTCTGAACTTTTGTGTGTATATTTTCAGGTGAATATACATTTTTATTTCCTTTGGGCTTACACCCAGGAGTAGAATTGGTGAGTTCTATGATAACCCTGATTAACACTTTGAGAGACTGCCAAACTCTTTTTTAAAAGTGGCTGTACCATTTTGTAATTTAAACAGGAATGGTCCCTATTTCTCTGCACACTCCCCAATACTTGTTATTGTTTGCCTATTTATTTAATTTTTTTAAGTCTTCCTAGAAAGGCTATCTCACTGTGGTTTGGGTTGCATATCCCTAGTCACTAATAGTACTGAAGGTCTTTTGTGTAATTATTAAAATTTGCATATTTTCTTTGGAGAACTGTCCCCATCCTGTGCCCAAGTTTTAAATTGGTTTGTCATTTTACTGTTAAATTTCAACTACTTTGCATATTCCAGATAAAAATCACCCACTTAATATACAAATTTCAGAGATTCTCTTTCACTCTGTGGATTACCTTTTCATTTTCTGCATGGAACCTTTTAAAGCACAAAGTTTTTAATTTTGATAGAGTTCAAAATAGCTATATTTTCTTTTGTTTAATGTGTTTGGGATATTACTTCTGAGAACCTATTGCCTAACATAAGTTCATAAATAATTGCATCTATGATTTCTTCTAAGAATTTTGCAACATAACAATGAAGTTTGAAACAAAGTACAAATCCTTCAACTTTTTTTCCCCAAAATATTGGCTGTTCTATGTCCTATAATTAATTTGAAATGTGGTAAATATGCTTCAGGACCACTACTTCTTAGGTAACTTTTAGTAACCATTAGTGTAAGTTATGGCTTATGGTTTTCTTCTTCTTTGTTTTAATTTTCATTTTATGAAGTCGCTAGCACTATACAAATATCTCATAACCTTTTCCACATTATAGATGGGATGATTATTGACTTGACATTGCATAAAGAAGCTCAGTATTGACTTTATACTGCCCAAAATTCCCAGGCTTGATATGGGCATTGAGAATTGCCTTCCAGAGCCATTTACCACATATTGTCATTTTAGATCCCCTACAATAGTGACTTGTATGATGCAGTGCAAATAGAAGGTAAGAACTGACTCTAAATGGTTAAACTTAATTGATGGCTCAAGTTCTCAGTGATGGTCTAGCTTCAGACTTCCTAGTATAAAGAACTTTCAAAAAACAACATTCATCTCTCTCTATGTATTGTTAATCATTATTATGAATTAATAGTTGTTTCGTTTTTAATTCACGATGAATTATTTTTCCAAGTTATCCAAAATTGATGCTCAGATTTATGCTGAATTCATTATAAATCCATTAGCTATACCATATTAACTAGTCGATCTGCAAGTTCACAGAGCTGAGAAATACTGTGCTGAAGATTAGAGAACATCTAACAAACATTATATATTTTCTACACTTTCCAGGAGAAACTCTGTGGCTCAGTAATCGGGTGATAATCAACAAATAATTGAGAACTATTTTTCCTGCAATTCTTTGTGATAAAATAACCAGAGTAAGTATAAATACCTCATAACAGGTCTATATGGATATATTTTGGCATTTTTATCCAGTCTTGTGATTGCTCTTAGAGTACTTTTACTATCTTTAACAACACAGAATTGATTTTCTAAATGAAATGCATCACAGAAAAAGTGTCTAGTTCATAATTTTTCTAACACTTTATGTAGCTATCTTAGGACAAGCAGTCCTCTAGCACTTATTTGCCCTTGACATTTAGAAGAAATCATATCTCTAGTGCTCATAATAAGGAGCTAATTTAACTGAGTTCAAGTTAGCTGTGAACAAATGGATTAACAAGCACCTTATTAAAATTTTAATTTACATTTTATTTATCACATTTAATAGAATCAACTTTGTTGTTTCATGGTGGGGAAAGCATTAAATTTCAAGGGTAACTTTGGGTACCATTAATTTCAAATATTTTTATTGTTGGTTTTCATATTTACCATAATTATATACCATGTCTAGCATGAAAATATAAAATGCATTATATAAAATTTTGCTATGAAAAACCATTTAATTATCCAAATAATTAAAAATATATTTGTATAGCTTGTGGATTTTCTTGCCACAGTAAGAATGCTTAATTAAGATAATTTAAGACCTTTGGTTCTTTCAGAATATAACTTGATAGTTATATATTTTCAAGTCTGGAAAAACAGCCTGGAAATCTGTTGATAATTTTTTGACTTATGCTTTTATTATTCACAATACCTTTTTCCCTTTGTGTCTTCAGTATTTCTGCTATCTGCATTTGACAATATTTCGATTGCACTTGTTAAAGATACATAAATTTATGGGTAGAGTGCATTGGTATAATGAGAAAATTGCTATGTAATCACGAAAAAATTATTCTCTATATTGTAGTCTTATTCTTATACCAATGAACAAAAGACTGATGAAGAAAATGTTGCAAACACAAATGTTAAATTTAATAGAGAACAAGAAACACTTGGAAATATTATGTGTATTTAAACCCTTTACCAATAGCCTTGTCCTTAAAGCATGCCGTTTGATTACTTAAGATATTATTAACTTTTTTGTTTTATTTAAAAAATTGATGTCAAATATAATGCTTGAACTCTAATTGTTCTTATGAAATAATTGATAAGTTTGATCCAGTTTTATATTGGCAATCATAAAGAATTGATATACTTGGAGACACAAGTTTAATTACTTATAGATTTCTGAATAAGGCAAAAAGAATGCATATTTTTAAGGTCCTATATTCCATTTTCAGAATTAGCATCTTGTCAAGATATTTTTCAGATTATATCATTAAAATAGTAAAAAGTAACATTTCCTTAAAATGAGACAAGTGATCTAATTTTAATGACAGGTACTGTTCATGTCAAGCACCCAGATATAGTTTATAATGCTTAGTAATTACAGCAATCTTTCTTCTCTTTCACTAATTATTTCATGAGAAAGAAGTAAAAGCTTTAAGAATGGGCACAAAAGGCAGTATATTGGATCTTTTTTGTAAAGCAAATAGCTTTCAAATCATTCCATTAACTGTCATCAGAGTACAAAAAGAATTAATCAAAAATGACATCAATTTTAAGGGCCTGACAAAACTTCATGAGAAAAACAATTCCATCATAAAAAGAAAGAAATTAAAGGTACTGTCCTTGATTCTGTAAAGGGATTTCATGTCCTCTCTCTCTGTACATCTACATTTGTGCTGTACAGTATTATTTTAAGATACATGTGTTAACTTCTTCTAGCATATTTACTGGAAGCAATTAAAGTGTCTAATGTACTAATTAATCAGCACATTCCTGCATATTTTGTAACTACCTGAGTTCTTTTATCTTCAAATAGTGTCTGTTAACATATTTTCCTGATTTTGGCTATTTTTAAATGTAATATTTAAAATGGTTAGAATCTTGTGTAGAAATGTGTAGAATCACAACAGGCAACTAAGTCATGTATTACTTAAAAACTAAAAAAAAAAGACAAAAGTTGGCAAAGACATAAGAGAAAATGTATTTTGTTGATTATGAATTTAACTGTCCAAGAAATTCAAATTTAATATCATTTTTTGTACAGTTGTTCTTAAGTACCTACTAAAATAATTATCATGCTTACTGAAGAAAGAGAAAATGAATGATGACACAATGTTCTTGAGACAGAGAGAGGGCCTGGGAGGTGACATGTTCTGAGTTGGACTTCAAGGATGGCTTACTACAATGATTTTGCTTAATGCTTTTTAGACAAAGAAGAGATGGCCCTTAACATACATATATAGATTTTCTGAGTAGAAAATCTGTCACATCTATAACTGTTCTCTAGGAAACTTACCATAATAGACTATGAGCAACTGTTACCAGTTGAAATTTAATGTTTGCTTTGAGTCTTATTCTTGTGAAAGTGTGAATTTTCTCCCTGTTCTTGATCTCAAATTCTTTCTCTCTGTCTCAAGAACTTTGTGCCATCATTAATTTTCTCTAACTTTAGAAATCAATTAGCATATCAGATGTACTTAAAAACAACTGTGCAATCAATGGTATTATATTAGAATTTCTTGAATATATTTCATTCAGACTCAACAAAAACATATTTTCTATTATGTCCCTATGGAATGACTAATCTTCAGAAGCTGAATTCAAACGTTTGTAGGTATGATTTATATTAGTACAATTGCTTATGGTAATAATTAGCATCTTAAGGTCCTATTCTGTGTCAAGTCATACACACATAAAAAATGGTATAAATTGTCTATTTGTCTCATAATAATCATAAAAGGTGTCCTTACTTCCATTTTCAGAGAATAAAAACTTGGGTTTGAAGAGAATATGTAATTTGTTTGCAGCTACATATCTTGAAATAATAGAACAGTAGTGGACCAAAAACCATGAGCTTCCTTGAATATTATTTTCCCAAGGTTCCCATTAGATAGGCTAAAGTGGTAAGAGGTCTCTCCCAATTGGTGGCAGAATCAGAGCAGTCCCTTGTCATTCCAAATATTTTTCCTATCAGTTTTATAGTACATTCTTTATAGAATCAGGAGGGGCTAAGTTAGCATACCATTCTCTCTGACTCACAAATATGATGGGCCCACTTTCATTAGGACATATGAGAGATGACACATTTTGACATGTAAAATTGCCCTACTAAAAGATCTGTCCTAATTAAAATGTTATCCCAAAACATTTTAAATAAATTTTAAATTGAAATAATGCTATCCAAAACAATCATAGATTTTCTTGATCATTTGACTCTGCCAAAACTATGAAAGATCAAGAGTTTATTCTATTTGGAAGGTAACAGTTGAGACTGCTGCAGTTCCTTGTAGGCTGGCAGAAGACAAACTCCTGAGTCTGGCACAAAGAACTTTATTTCTCATGGTATGAGTATTGGCCATTTGTGTCAGTTTTTTTTTTTTTTTTTGCCCCCACATTTCTTGGAGGCCATGTGAATGGGCTGATAGAGATGCTTGAATGTTCAGTATGTATTACAGAAAAGTTGGAGAGGAACCCTGAGTGTAGGAAACCCAGTCTTTGTATTTAATACTTCTGGAAGGAGTTTGCTCATCTTTCTTTCTCTTGACCATAAGCAAACTTGCCTTGCTGTGGAGGGAGACAATGTATTTTCCAAGAATGTTTGCTATACAAACATCCAGGAAAAGATACTTTGAAAAACAAAAGAAGCCAATGTCTTACTACACAAGACATGCAGACATATAAGGAATCCATAGAGAATTGTCTCCCAGCCGGCTCAAAAATTTATATCTTTGCAAACACTGGGCATTTTGCTGGAAGCTTTTTAAATTTTAATTCCTTGGTATACTATGCTACTTAATCAGCATCCTTGCTTAGAAACACATATTTTGATCTTATTATGCTGTGGGTATGATTATTATATGAATCATAAATGATGGTATGATATGATCACCACCTTAAAGTAGGAGCAACTCTTTTTCTCTTCAATTACATATAATTACCTTTAGAAAAATTGTATTGAAAGACTAATTTTACATTGATGTGTCATTTAATTACATATCACTGGTGACATGAAAAATTCAAAATATTCTATAAATGTTCCTCAAAAAGAAAAAAAAAAAATACCAAGACAGTTCTCACCCCAGCATTGTCAAAATCATGAGTGGTGGATCTCTCAGTTTTTTATGTATAAACTCTGGTTACTGTTATACCAACAAAGCTTCCAGCTTTTCTCTTGGAAAAGTTGTGGAAGACTCAAAGATCCATTGGCTACTGCTTCAAGGACACTTCTTGGGCTCACATAGGTTTTTTGAAAGATTCTTTCTTTTGTGAAGAAAGCTCCATGGGCTTATGTTGTTTTCTCTCCTTCTCGGTTCCCATGAAGTCACTCATCCCATCCCTTGATTTTTATTTTTTTTCTTTTTCTTTTTTTTTAAATTTAATTATGATTGCAGAGTGTGAAAAAAATCTTCCTCAATATTCTCTTTGTAGATACTTTGGAAAACAAACACAGAAATGCTTTTAGGTTGAAGGATTTTTAATAATAATCACAATGGGAAAAATAACTGAGATTGACTACATATTTCAAATGAGGAAATTGCACAATTGCAGATAGGATATGGCAAAATTTTAATGGGTTTTATTTCTTCAAAGGCTTCCTATTTCAGGACAAATGGCACACCCCTTACTTGTAGTGGTCAGCCTATCACCTACTTGCTTCTCCTGTCCTCATATTACTTGTCACTTGTAACTCTTCTGCTTTCACCATGCTGTTTCAGGCCAATTTTCATGTTCAACAGGGATAGATTATGAATAAATGCTTATCACTGTTATACATTCATATCTATATTGAGTTATTTTAGCAACATAGTCTGGAATAAATGTATATATGTTTATCTATCTATCTATCTATCATGAATCTATCCATTACTTATCTAATTTATCTGTAATGTCTCCATTTACAGTTGGGGAATTGAAATGAGAAATAGAAAGTAACATTTAGTAAGTACAGGACTCAAAATTAAAGCTTAAACTGCTTTCGGTTCAAACCTTACTTTCCTTCTTCCCCATAAAGGCAAATGCACAAAAATATAAATAGTAAGTAAAAATTTAAACTTTCAAAGTGACATATTTGGAGACATATCTCAATAGTTTAATTATAAAATTTGAGGATATATGAAACTTTTGAAAGACAACCTTGATACCAGTCTCTTGTTATCAAGGTTGAAATTCATACCATCTGGGATTCTAAGTGGTAACTTATGGAGGAGTGAGAAGGGGGGCCCTTTGTCTTCAAAAAGCACATGTATTAAACAAGAATCAAGGAGTGAGGCACCAGGGAGCACTCTTCCTTACTTATTCAGTAAGTGCTGTTGGCTACATAAATTTTACTAATTAGATAATATCTCTCATCCATATATTTTGAAAGCTTCACCCCATGATCCAAAGGAAAAAGAAAGGATCATGAGGGATTTTTATTAGAATAAAGTCTATGTGAACAGGATGGGCTTGACAGGAAAATCTCGAGTGCATCATGAGGGCAAAAACACTAGAATTCATGAGGTCAGAGAACGACACCTTTTATTTTAGAACTACTTCTCCTGTTAATGAAAGAATAGAGGATGCTAAGAAACCTGGTTGAGTGTTGTCTAAATAAAAGATAAGTTATCTGGAGCAAGTTATGTAACATCCCCTACTATCAAGAAACAATCTTCTCTGTGTTTCCTAGAAAGTTTGTCCTAATAGCCAAGTATGCAGATGTAGTCATCATCTCATCATTTATTCATCTTGCAAGTAATTCATGGGCTCATATTTGGTTCCAGGCACTTGCATTGGCTGAGGAGATTGCACAGCAGCAAAGCATCCACAACAATGGTTCTCCTCTTAGTCACCAGGGTTAATTTCTTGTTTCACTCTGTGAAACCCCCATCCACTACTCTCCTTACAGTATTTCATTTCCCAGTCCCTGCCTATATTCCTATGCATGTCTTTCGGTTTGAATCTGTAGAACTTGCAATACCTTTTTCTAAATCCTGTTAATGTTAGGTGTGAGGAACACCATACCATCTACTGGTCCAGGTGCCACAGGTCCACAATTTCCTGCTGAAAGAAATTAAAATGTACATTTTGACATTCATATGAGCAGGTAGGCAGAATCAAATTTTGTAGATGTAGGTGAGAAAATTGAAGCAGGAAGCCAGGGTTTTCTCTGTGTGTCTACAGGTGCTGAGGACTAACTTTAAAAGGAAAAATAGTCCTAAAGCCTAAAAAACTGGAGTGTGAGGGTTTTTTCATAATTTTTAAAGCAAATTGAGGGTGGAAACAGAGAAATCTGAGTCAGGGTTACATCACTTTCAAATATTAGACTGGTAATAATTGAGTAGAAAGGCATTCAAGGAGGAGAGGAATGCCAGGTTGAAATAACAGGCCCATAGGATGTATAGAAACTAAAGAAGGTTTAAAATGATTGTAAAGTATTAGGCTAAGGTCAGAAAAAAATGGAATTTTTCTCCAAAAGGCAAGTGGCACAAATCAGGCTAATCATTTCATCTTTTTAATTTTTTAATTTAATTTGAAATTGCAATCCAGATGTCAATGCAATTGTACCCTGGTTTCTTAATACCAGCATACTAGACTGTTTGAATCACTAACAAAATCTCATGGACTGGGTGGCTAAAAGAAGAAGTTTATTTTCACACAGTTCTGGAGCCAAGAAATCCAAGTTTAAGGTGTTAGCTGATTTCATTCTTTAGTGATGGTTGTATACCTGGTTTGCAGACCATGATCTTTCTTCCTGTGTCCTTACATGGAGACAGGAGTGGGGGGAGCAAGCATACACACAAGAGTGTGCTTTCTCACATCTTTTCTTAAAAGGACACCAGTTCCATCATGGAGAGACAATCTTCATGACCTCATCATCTAAATCTAATTACCTCCCAAGGCCCAATCTCTAAATACCATCACATTGAACAAATGAATATAAATTTTGGAGAAACACAATTTTGTCTATAGAATTCTTTCCCCTGGCTTCCCAAAATTCATGCCAGTCTTGCTTAGGGCATACATTAATCCATTCCAACAGTCCCCCCAAACTTAACATGTTCCAGCATTAACACTACAGTTAAGGTCTCATCAAAATATTATTTAAATTAGACATGGGTGAAACTTGAGAGTTTTGGTGGGACTGAAAATCAGTACAACCACTGTGGAAAGCACTATGGAGATTCCTCAAAAGGATTGGAACCAAAATAAGCCCCAGCTATCCTACTCTTTGGTATTTATCCAGAAAAGCTAAAACCATGAACCTGTACATGAGACAGGTTCTATGCTTTCAAATACATGAGATAGGCCTAGACATAGGATAGGCATTCCCATTTCAAAACGGAGATAGGCACAGAAAGGACATTCCCAATCCAAAATGGAGAAATGGGAAAGGAGGTATGAGAGAAAAATACATATAAAACCTTGAAGGTGAGTTTTATCATATTTTAAGGGGCAAGAACAATCCTCTTTGGCTCCATGCTGTGCCTTTTTGACTTACTGGGGCAGAAATCTATACAAAGCATTAAGTTTAACTCATACCACTAGGTTTCCATGTCCTGTGGAAAGGTGGAGGTTTCCAAGATGTTGTGAGTGTCATCAGACTCAGCTTCTTATGGTTTTGCTATGCCTCTAAACACCTCCCTTAGGTTGTCCCAGCATTTTTTGCACTACACACTGAAGAAACTCAGCTAAGAAATGCATCCTCACAGCTAACATTATGAGTGTGTCAAATGTCAAAATTTATTAAAGATTTCTGGAGAGGGTTTAAAGAACACAAGTAACAAATATTTAAAAACATGCATTGAATTGAATACCAGTCATTTCAATGTCCTTTTCCCATACCAATTCAGGAGCATTTCTACTGGCTGATTTTTTACACTGTCCTTGCTTCCATACATTGCTCTTCATGTTCTTGTTGCTCTTCATTTTCTCTGTCCTCCCCTTTCCTCTCCTGAATTAACCAAATCATCTTAAATAGCTTATATTCACCTTTCTTGACTTCTGCTGACATTTCTTTCCATGCTACTAATAGCTCATGTTCAGGTACAATTGGCACATTAAAATATTTCCTCAAAAATAGATTCCTGCCTAGGAAGAATTATGATACCCAAATGTGAAGGTAGGTAATATTTTCATGTGTAATATGTTTCTAGTATAGAATATGAACAAAAGAGCACAAAGAATTAAGATGTCTAATGTTACCATTCCCAATAAATTATGTTTCAAATACCCCACATCCTTTTATTCTATAATTTATTTATATATGCGAATATCCAAACAAAATTGAATACTACTTAGCATATTAACTGATCATTTGTTTCATCTACTTTAACCTAGCCATTTTTTTCAATAATGCAAAATATTTTTTCTACTTCATTATTTGTAATGTTTCTTAATATTTTACTGTAAGAATATAGCTTAGTTCTTTGGTGCTCTAGCATGGCATATGCATGTTTGTGTTTCCAAATTTTTGCTAATTTAAAACACTTGGAAGCACAATATCAAGTATATACCTTTGCTCTGTATATATACACCATGATTTTAAAAGATAAATTCCCCAAAGTGAGATAGCTACATCAAAAGATATTTGTTGCTGTCTTTGAATAGTGTTGCTAAAGCCTTTTCTGGCAGCCCAGCCAGGGATAACCCACCTTATGTTTAATGGGGCCATGTCCTCTAGGCAGATGTGGATTCCAATGGGTCCCTGGTAGAGCAAATCTAAGCCAACTGTTATTTATTGTGGTCAAAAAGAGGTTAGAACTTCAAAGTGAATCTTGTTTCTTGGTGACCTAGGGACAGCGACAAGGCATTTTTTTTTTGCATGCCCACTACTCACAATGTATATAAATTCTCAGAGACAAATACATTGCTACTCCTACTCCATTTAAAAATGAACATGTTCACACACACACACGCACAAACACACACACAATATAATGGTTCACACAGAGCACCTCAGTGCATACAAAAGATACAGTTGTTGCTTCAAGCAGTTTGAAGGACTCTTTTAGTTTAAAGTTTAATTTAGTTTAGATGTTAGTTAAAAAATCCTTTAGCTTTCTGCAAAATTCTGAAGTGTGCAAGAATCACCCTTTCTTCCAGTGACAAATTTAAAAGTAAATTAATACATAGAAATGTGGAGAGGTGTTTGTGTGAAGTGGCACTAGACAATTGTTATCATTGCAGTATCTGTAAGTATCCTCTCAGATGAGTAAAATATTCCCTGTTGTGTCAAGTGCCTTGTAGTTGCATTACATCCTCCCTCCCATTAAAGTACCACTTAGTACAATGGGGTGCAATTAAGCCAATCGAGACTTGGTGGTCTGAAAGGTAGTTCTCTTCAAAGTGCTTCATTTACTCCTCTGTGTTAATAATGGATGGTTTCCCCATATTATGCTATCATTGGTTGCTGAGTAGTAAGAAAATATTCCAGGTCTAGACTAAATGAGACAGAAGTGATTCTATTTCATTAGCATATTCTTAATTCAAGTTTTTTTTGTTTTGTTTTTAATAAACATAGCTTTTGTTTTTCTTCCTTTTTCATAAGGACTGATGTAACAGTATTATACTTACATAGTATATTCTAGTGATTTTTGGGAAAATGATTTCTGGATCTTCCCCTGAGTTTATTTTATTCTACTCTCCTGTGTTTTGTCCTTTAGATTGAATTCCAAATTCATACAGATGCAGTTATTTCTATCTTAAGTATAGCCCAAATATATTATTGATGCTCAGATGTATTAATAATGATTATGACAATAACATCTATTCCCAAGAAAGTATTTGCTGTACTTTAGATTACATGACATCTTTCTGGTAAGGTGTGGTCACTGATTGATTTATGTATTCTCAAGTTCTAAAATATTTTTCTACATAGCTTTTTTTGGGGGGAGGGAGCTAGATTTTTCTAGTACTTACAGATTTAATTTTTTCTACCTATAGACTGATACGAAATACCTTTCAATATCTTAGCCATTTTCAAGTTATAATAATTTCCATACCTCTCTTAATTTATCAGATCTATTTTTACCAACTACCTTTCCCTCAGGTTAGAGTACTTATAGCATTCTATTGTCCTGCATTATCCTGATGGTTAGTACTTTATCCCATTTTATCTTGTCCCTTTTAAATTTGAATTAATGCTGAATATTCTTATTTGTCCACCATTTTTATTTATTTCTAGTCACAGTTTTTGCTTAGCTTTCCTTGTATTACCCTCAACTTATTTTTTTTTTGAGTAATAGAAATTTTGTATAGTCCTTTTGAATATGTTGTACCTATGAAATAATGTAGGGTAACTTAGTCATTTCCCCAATTTTGTTGTAGTATGCCCTGTGTGGATTGTTGAACTCCTTTATGCTTCTCCTTTATATTTACATAGCAGAACATTCTTAAGCAATGAAAGAAGTAATTTGATTCTCTCCATTCCCCTCTCACCAGCCTCAGAAACCAACACAAACTTTTGTAAAGTAGATAGAATTGGTTCCCAGAAATTCTGGGTCAGAATGTGCAGGTGTGCACTTACACATAGAAATGATGTTTTCCTCTAAGAACCAGCTCCTCCAGGTGTGGGCCATGACATAAAAAATGGTTGCAAAGGCAGAATATCTACTTCCACATCAGACCTGCTGAATCAGGATCTGCATGGAACAAGATCTTTAGGTGAGTCCTGTGCACATTCAAGTTTGAAAACCCCTGTCTAAGGTCTTACCCTGGATTACTTTTAGGATTACACACTGGGTTTTAGAGGGATCTTTTTCTCATCTGGGAGTTGAATATGGGCCAAATGTTGAATGTCTGGATATTGAAATTAGCCTTTGGTTGAATTCAGGGTTGGGGGCCAAATATTATCATTGTAGAATGTCTGAAATAGGAAAATAAATCTGAAATTTTACCAAAATATCAAAACACATTATATTAATTATTTACATATAAAGATTCAAAGTTTTATAATTTTGGGGGGGCTAGGGATTGAGCTTAGGGCATTGTGCATGCTAGGCAAGTGCTTTTCTACTGAACAACATTCCCAGCCCTTAAAGTTTTGTAACTTGACGTTGTCATTTAGGAATAGTCACTTTTTCTTAAGGACTGTGAGCTTGTAGATTATTCCTGTATGCAGTTTACTACACAATTGTATTGTAAATAGTGATGCCATTGGAGGAACAATGAATCTTAAAAGTCTTATGACTTAAGCAAAATTAAATATCTCAAAATAATAATAATAAGTTCATTTAAAGACAGTTGCTTTAGTTTTTTGAGTGTTAGCACCTAAGTACTTCTCCAAAAAACTGGAATTATATTCTTACCTACTATTTTTAATTCTGCTTTATATCATTATTTAAATTTCCCTTACTTACTATAATCATATTGTTATTGTTCGTGCACAACTCCTGTGTTACTAGAAATGACACTGGCTTTGCATTTGGCATCACATAAAACCATGAATCTGATTTAGGCTAAATGGCTAAATTCAAGTTTCTTTGTTTTCCTTCTTCATTTTAGAAGATATAGTTTGATATTGTGCCTAGTAGAGTATTTTTTAGAATCAATAATTATTGTAATTTTTATCACAAATATTTTTGTCACATATATTAACATATTAGTTGTTTAATGTGGAAATTTTAACAATTTTGGTTTTGAACACAAAGGGAATTAAAAACATTTTCCTCAACAAAACTATATATAGCTGAAATTTATAAAAAGCATTTTCTTCATCTGCTTTCATTAATTGAGAAATATAAACTACTTTTAAGCATACACATGTTTCTAAAATTAGTCCTTATTTAAAATTTAAGTTTTCATCTGGTATTACTAATAGAAATTTTTTACTTCCTAGTGTACTGACCTTTCTTTTAAAAGATATGAAGTTCAATAATTTTTGAAATTAGATCCAATCTTTATCCTTTTCTTTCTTTCTTTTTTTCTTTTTTTTGAGGGAGGGTACCAGGGATTGAATTCAGGGGCACTGGACCATTGAGCCACAGTCCTATTTTGTATTTTATTTAGAGACATGGTCTCATTGAGTTGCTTAGTGCCTTGCTTTTTCTGAGACTGGCTTTGAACTTGAAATCCTCCTGCCTCAGCCTCCCAAGCTACTGGGATTACAGGTGTGTGCCACCACTCCCAGCTCCAATCTTAATGTAAATGTAAAAATTATTAAAAGGTATTATTTGATTTTTCTAAGATCAACTTTATTCCATATTCTCAATTTTCATTTATAGATTATGTGTTAATTAACATTTCATTTCTGTTATCAATATAACTGACAAAAACAATTCAGAGAAGGAAAAGTGTATTTTGGCTCACCGTTACAGAAATCCCCGTCCATGGTCTCCTGACTCCATTTATCTGAGTTGGTGAAAAGGCATGCTGAAGAAGTCAGGAAGGGAGAGAGAGAGAGAGAGAGAGAGAGAGAGAGAGAGAGAGAGAGAGAGAGAGAGAAGGATCCAGGGATAGATACAGTCCAAGGCTATTCTCCTAGTGAACCCCTTTCTCCAACCTCACCCCAACTGTCTACCCTTATCTCAGTAGTTCATTCAGTTATCAATGATTAGTACAGCAAATGGAATCCATTGATAAGAATTTTTGATTTTAATAATTTTCTAAAAACACAAATTTCTTCTATTTCTTGACAACTCTATTAGACTTCTGAGAAGAATCTAATTTTGTTATTTCTATTGCTATCATAACTTTGATGATCAATTGGTCCACCTGTAGAAAACAAGGAGCAACAAAGAGTTCAAGTCCAATGTTTAATGATAATGCTTACACTAATTAACTAAATATCTGAGAGAAGGTGTTATAGATTTCTGTGACAAAGAAAAGTGAAAGTTTGTGACTAAGCATTGATTTGACAGGGATTCAAGAGAAATTAATTTATCTATACAAATTGACAAGTAGCTAAAGCAATCCAATCAAAATAATGCTGGTAAAGAAGAATGTGTAAAAATCAAATGACTATCAATTCCAATGCCAATAATATTGATTATAAAATGACTAAAAAATGAAAAATATTTCTTTCATTTTTTTTGCAAGTGAGTCATTTGCTTTGGAGTTTGAACATGAATAGATAAAGGAAGTCATTTTTGTTAGTAGAAATTTTGAAAGTGAAGTGCACTGCAGAAAGTAGTGGATGTTAAATAATAGGGACAGTATGTCCTCAAGGATTTACCAGGGACAAAGGCATAGTTTCTTATGTAACCAAAGATAAATAGACAGAAGAATAGATTGTATTGCATATTTATGGTGTGTTAACTGAGTAGTGAGAATGGAATAATGAGTAAATTTATTTTACATCATAAAATGTGGAAGATTTTAATATTAATCTATGATTTAGTATTTACTCATAGAAGTAAAATTATAGAAGTCAACATAGCTTCCAAAATAAGTATGCAGAGTAGGATAAGACAGAATTAAAAGATACTATATTGCCTAAGTCATTATCATTACCTTTGCCACTTTACCTAGTATAATTTTTTTTTTTAGTGTCAGAAGGTGACCACATTGATGTTAATCCTTTCAACACATTGGCATACATTGTATTCTATTTTATACTTAGTTGATTGACTGCATTTTTAGTTGTTTAGGAAAATATACCTTATATATTTAATAAGATATTATTATATTTTTTCTAATACATTATTATCATTTTCATATCCTATTCAGAGGAAATTAGTATTTCCTTATCTATCAGAACAAATATATATTTTTAATTGGGTTAGAGTCATAAATACTGCTCCTGATGGTTTTATTATCTTTATTAGTTAATATTTAATTCCTTTGATGGTTCTTTCACATATAAGGAAAAGCATGACATTAAAAAGAGGACCATAGATAGTGTTGGTGTCCTCACTAACCTCTGTAGAAATGGCCTGAGATCCCTACCCTCTTAAGCAGTGGAACTGTATCACTCCATGGTAAGGTGACTATAAAATTTATTGTCCAAACTGAGACACTTTTGAAAGTGAAAGGGAGTACTATTAATAATTACACCTGGACAACAGACATAAACCACACTGTCCTGGACAAACCAGGATGAACGGTCATCCTATTACAGGCTGACAGGACAGTGATGCATGGACTGGATCTTTCAAGCCTAGAATGTAACTGGTTTGAGATATTTTTTTCTGAGTTAAAGTATCTTGCATTGTTCGTGATTAAAGTCTGCTTCTTTTATAGCTAGACTGTGACAGGACTTCATAAGAATATGAACTTTTTTCTGCCCTCCATTATGAAAGAAATAAGCTTTTATCTATTTCAAAAGCTGTTCGTATATAGGGGATAATTACCAAATGAGATATTGTATAATATTCGTAGTTATATTGATATTGATGATGAGACAAGCAGTTTTGAAGAGGTATCATGTAAAAGTGGGTCCTCCTCTCCACTCAGAATTCATTTTAACAAACTCTTATTATGATCTTAATTAATACTTTATTAATGACTAATTTTACTGAATTATTATAAGATAAACTTCCAAAAATCTGTTAAGTATTGAAATGTGGTTAAATTAAACACATAAAGAAAATGTATATTTTCTCATTAAGGGAAATATCTATAGCAGTAGTTCTATAACCTTACCTATATTTTGTCTATTAGAGCTATCAAATTCATTAATGTGCTAAAGTTTTATACTATAATTTAATAGTTTATTGCACTGTTAATAATTTTTGCCTTATTCCATTAAACTGTCATCTTATTGATTTATTATTTTCTATTTCTGTGTGTGAGTTTAACATATTTTTTCTATAAATTGTGATTTTTCTCATCATTTAACATTACTGATTGTCCTTTTTGTGCTTGTAAACTTACCATTCATTCTCATCATATATCCATTCTTACTTCGTATTTGCATTTACTTGGCATTTGCCTTTTTCATCTTTTTATTTCCAATTTTTTGTTTAAATTTGCTTTGTTTTAATTGAATGTGTCAATCTAGATAGGAAAAGCTGTACTGCACTAACAAATTAATCCTGACTTCAAAATCTTAAAAAAACTTAAATTTATTTTTGGTTCTAAATCCAATTTATTTTAATTTTCTTTCAAACTCAGTTACCCTCCATTTATTCCTCAATAATCCAAGTTGTTTCAGTCTTGTGATTCTGCCATCCTGACTTGAGATGTTAGGGTCCACTATAGCAAGGGAAAAGCAAAAGTCCCTCTTAATTTATTTGGTTAGAAACCCATTGGCTAAAACTAATCATGTAACCCAGGTGGCTGTTGAAGGGCTGGAATATAGTCTGCGTGCTCCAGGAAAAGAGGAGAACCTAATGATCAGGAATCATTTTACATCTATGTCTACATGTAAATCTATATCTATGTCTAAATCTCTATCTATATAAATTTGCTTCTTGTAATAAAATATGGTTACTTTTTTAAAAAAACTGAGTCTGAGAGAATCTCTGTTGTAAATGAGTTCATCTGTTCAACATAGTAAAGTGAATAATATGCTTGATTTTACAAAACATTTTTGTTTTTTAAAATGTTTTCTGGTGTTTCTTGTTGACCAAGTTGCTGTGTTACCTTCCTCTTAATGCAGATGTTCTATTTTTCCTTTCCATTCTATTCATCTTCATATTTTCCTTTCCCTGTTTTTATATGTAACCAGATACATGCATTTTTACTAATATCTGAAAATAAAGACATTGACTTATTCTTCCAAAAAGTCACACTTGACATATTAATTTGCTAGAGACACTGTAACAAAACAATGGAAACTTATTAGCTCATATTTCGGAGGCTACAAGTCTGAAATCAAGGTGTCCACAGTGTTGGTTCTTTCTGAAGTTCTGAGGGAGATTTTGTTCCATTATCTCACCTAGTTTCTTATAGTTTGCTACAAATCTTATTGTCTCTTGTCTTGTAGATGATACATCATACTAATCTTGGACTTCCTTTCCAAGTTGCATTCTTCCTCTGTGCATGTCTGTGTCCAGATTTCCTATTTCTAAAAGGACACCAATTATATTGGATTAAGAGCCTGCATTTCTCCAGTGCACCTCATCAGCAACAACCCCATTTCCAAAAAGGTTACATTGTGGGAATCAGGACTTCAGCACATGATTTGTGGGGGGAGTATAATCAGATACCTGAAACTTGGTTTCCAAATACTTTATCTTGCTGTTTTTCCCCAAATGAAACAAGTCCTTAAGGAAACCTACATTCCCCTTCTCATTAACCCCCAAATCTGCTATCTTTGCATGAGATTGGTTAGTGATTTTAGTAGAATATCAGCAATCTTTAGGAGAGTGCTTAATGTTTGTATCTATCCATATTGATTTAAATGTAATAGCTGATATAAAACACACATAACATAATTGTGTATATAGTGAATATCTGATCATAAATGCAATGTTCTTTGATTACTGTTATATCCTTTTTACTTCATTGATCCTCATTAATTCCTTTTACTGGGTTAATTTGTAAATTGATTAGATGTTTTTTTTTTTTTTTTTGCCTGCATTTTTTTTTCAGATGGAGTTAGTAGGTGTATACTCTAATTCTTATATGGCCTTAAATATTTTACTTTCATTTCTGAAGATGAATGATATCTTGATCAGTGTTAGTTGCAGTCTTTTCTATTTTGTCAGAAGTTTCTGGAGTTGCTGTTCTACTGATAGATATCCTACCAAATGCCTGATAAATAACCTGAAGACAGATATGTTTTTGCTTTAATAAGTAATATATCTGTATCTATTATATATATATATATATATATATATATATATATATATATATATATATATTTGTATTTATAGCTATATCTATGTAAAACTGTGTGCATTTGATTTTCCTTCCTGACAATTTGTAAGATTTCTCTTTAGCTTTAGAGTTTGGGAATGTTGCTATTATATGATTAGGACTTCTGTCTTCTCCTTAATATAGCCAGAAGTTAGGAACTGAGTGCTTCAGTTAATTTGAAGATTGAGGACAATCTTCATTTTAGGGACATTCTCCTCAATGGCTACTTTAAAATATTTCCTTTATTTATTGTTTTTGTCTTTCGGAATTCCTGTTATTCTGATGTCTGAGCTCTCATATCTATCTTTGAAATCACTTTTCTGTTGATGCATACTCACTATTTCCAAATGATCACTAGTTAAATTGATCCTGATATAGATGTCTTTGTTTTTATTTTTAACTTTTGTTTTTCAAATTTTGTTTGTAAGTAAGAGAAATTAATTTGAACTGTGTTTTTGTCAGCTTTTCATGGCTGTGAACAAAAGATGTGACAAGAAAAATTTAGAGGGGGGAATGTTTATTTGGGCAGTTTCAGAGATTCAGTCCATAGTCAGCTGACTCCATGTCTCTGAACCCAAGGTAGAGCAGAATATCTTTTCCTTTATCCAGGAAAGAAGTGCAGGACATGATAGCCAGGAAGAAGAGAGAGCTCTATTCACCAGCAACAAATATAAACCCCCAAAGCATGCCTCCAAGTGAACTTCCTCCTCTAGCCACACATTATCTGCCTACAGTTACCATCCGGGAAGTCCATATCAGTGGATCAAACCACTGACTAGGTTACAACTCTCATAATCTAATTATTTCTACTCTGAATATTCTTCCATTGTCTCACATATAGCTGTTGGGGGACATCATACATCTAAACCATAACATAGCCTTCAGCAAAAATGGAAGGAAGAGTAATAGAAGAATTAATTAGAAGTTTATAGGGTCTCAAACCATCACAAAATTAAAGTTAACATCATGGCTATCATTTTAACCTGTAATGTTGAAGTGCTACTTTTAAAAAATCATAATATCCAATATTGCTAAGAATGTGGTGCAAGAGACAACCTCAGTCTATCAGAACTTTTTTTTTTTTTCTGAAAAAGAAACTGGCAGTACTTTTAAACGACTTTAAAAATAATATTCTTTGACCAAGTAACAGGAATCTATTTCATGGAAATAAGTAAATGAACTCATATTTTTATAAAGTAAATTATAGTGACTTTTCTTGAGCAGAGGCCATTTGCCTAGCCTCGGCTATTCTGCCTCCTTTCATCTAGAATTGTACACCATGATTATAGGTGAGGGTGTCTCTGGTATGCTAAAAATGTCTGCATCACCCTATCTCTCCTTTTTAGCTTGATTGTTGGAAGTGGATATTAGATGGAAACTGGATGAGATAAGTCCCAAACAATAGTGAAATGAGAGACATGGTGAATGGTGTTGTTGGCAGCAGAATCAAATAAAAACAATCATTTCTAATGGGGAGGACCATGGGATGCTTCCATAAAATCTTAAGTGCTGCCTGGGTTCCCACTATTCCCAAAACTTTTTCTGAGGTTTGATTTTATTCATTAGTTTTTTCTATTCTTTTACACAATTTTAATTTATGTCTTCTCATTTACAAACAATAATTCTGCTTTGAAAATACTTAAATTTTAAGAACAGGGAAAAGTAAATAATTTGAAAGCTAGGTTTCTATCTTCAAGTCATCCATACTCATGTACTTTCCAATATTTCCTAATGTAGTAATATGATTTATAAACTTGTTATTCTGCCTCTTAGTCTGCTCAGTAGATGTCTACAGTCCTAATAAATTAAAAGATTGCCAGAAGGAAGAAAAATGTATTCTCTTTGTTATTTTCTTATATCTCATTAGGAATCTTTGAGTACATTTTAGAATGAAAGCAGCAAGAGCAAACACCTACATAGTGCATAAATATATTAATTCATATAACAAACTTATGAAATGTGAATTATAATTGTCACATTTTACAAATTAATAAACTGAGGCACAGAGAGTTAAAGTGATGTTACTAAACCTTATGCAATTTGTGAATAGTATAGCAAGGATTTGTACTTATTTTGGTGGTTCTAGAGTCTATGCTACAGTCTCTCATAATACAATAAATTTGTTTATTGTTTATATAAAAATTCTTACACTTTTCACAGACCTAACATCCTATTAAACATAATTTAACAAATTTTCCATTAAAAAGAAAATAAGACAATATATTTTCTCTCTGAGATTTTAAAATTAAGAATATTTTACATAATATCAAATGTGCTAATTTGCTAATGAGTTTCATTTTCTGGGATAAAGATAAGTACCAGGCAAATCTGTAAAGCAGAAGCCAAGGTTCTCATCATGTAAAATTTGATAAGTCACTTAAATCACTGAATTTGGACTTTTTAGTATATATTTTATTTGTTCTTTTTATATATACATGACAGTAGAATGTGTTTTGCTATATTATACATACATAGAATATAACTTCCCATTCTTGTGGTTTATATGATGTGCAAATATACTAGTTGTATATTCATAGGAAAATTATGTTCAATTCATTATACTGTCTTTCTTTTACCCATGCCCCCTCTTTTACCTTCATCCCCCATTGTATGAAATTCTATTCCCCAACCACCTTGTTGTGTGTTAGCTTCTGGATATCAGAGAGAATATTCTGTGTTTGGTTTTTGTGGACTGGCTTATTTCACTTAGAATGACAGTGTCCAGTTCCATCCATTTACTAGAAAATGCCATCATTTTATTCTTCTTTAACCCTGAGTAATATTTCATTGTGTATACACAACACATTTTCTTTATCCAGTCATAGGTTGAAGGGCACCTAAGTTGGTTGCTTAGCTTAGCTATTGTGAATTGAGATGCTATAAATATTGACATGGCTGTGTCACTGTGGTATGTTGATTTTAAGTTCTTTGGGTATAAACGAATGAGTGGAGTAACTGGGTCAAATGGTGGTTGCATGCCAAGTTTTCCAAGAAACCTCCATAATACTTTCCAGAGTGGTTGCAACAATTTGCAACCCCATCAGCAATACATGAGTATACCTTTTCCCCCAAATTCTTGTCAACATTTATTGTTACTTGTTTTCTTGATAATTGCCATTCTGACTGGAGTGAGATAAAATCTTAGAGTAGTTTTGATTTGTATTTCTCTAATTACTAGAGATGTTGAACATTTTTTTTTACAAATTTGTTGACTGATCATATTTCTCCTTCTGTGAAATGTCTGTTCATTTCCTTTTCACATTTGTTAATTGGGTTGTTTTGTTGGTGTGAACTTTTTTGAGTTCTTTACATATCCTGGAGATTAATGCTCTAAGGTGCAGGTGGCAAAGGTTTTCTCCCAATTGCAGACTCTCTCTTCAAGTTCTTGATTGTTTCTTTTGCTAAAGAAGCTTTTTAGTTTGATACCATCCCATTTATTGCTTCTTAATTTTATGAAGTTGGGCTTTTTAACCATAAGTACATCTGTCTTATTTACTTTTTGATTGTTTATGGAATGTTTTACAATTTATAAAATATAAGTTGAAATCAGTATTAATGTTTTTGTGCCATATTAGGAAATTACATAGCTTTATGGATTTGGGGGAAAGTTTAAAATGTTTATTTTAGGATAATATTTGCCACTAATTATTGTGAAATGACACACACAAAAAGCATAAACAAATATGTCAGTATTGAAAAGTGAAGTGTTCAAGGGGTTAACACAGAAGTGGAAATTAAAAATATGCTTCTTATTTACACTTCTTATCAGACACTGTGATGAAAAGTCAGTGAATAGAGAGGAAAAAAAAAGATGTTGGAATAATTTCTGTTTGTACAACAGATGTTCTGTGTCCTGTCTGTATTTACAGGGCCACTGTGGGTTCCATATGCATAAATAGTGACAGAAGATTTCACTTAGAGCAAAATGCTTCATGACTCACAAAACCTTTCTTTGCTTCATAATGAATCAAGATATAATATTTCTTTTGGCAGTTTTGAATATTTTAGTAGGCTATAAAAGTGTGCTAATTACCTATTCTCTTATCTATGGCAAAGCATATTTTATTTTCAAGCAATCTGTTTTTCTTTTTACCCTCAACTTTCCATTCATTTGTTTAATTTTAAGTTAATTAAGTGCTCTCGAGTCTTCATCCTCTTTCCAGTCCTGTAGCACTGGATGCTCTCATTCACGATCTGTTTAAATTTTCCTTATTCCTTGGAGTCTGCTTCCCTGAGGTTCCTTTTGTTTTTATTTGTTTTTATTCTTGCTCGACTTCCACATATGCCTCAAAAATTGAGGTACTCTTAGGTTATGTGGTCATCCTTCTGTATGTTTGTCCTGAGTGATTTCACACACTGTCATGGATTCCATTCACCTGGAAGTGCAGAGTGCTAGATCAGCTCTCTCTCGTTTACTCATTTTCATATTCTTCTGTCTTCTTTGTATGTCCCTTCATATACTCTGGGGAAATTTTAAAGTCAACATGCTTCAAATCAAAGTCATTTCCTGTTTTGCCCCCTTCATCAGCTTCTGTTTCCACTTGTTGATAATGGTACCTCACAATTGTCTGAATTCCTAAGCTTAGTGTTATCTTCTATTCTTCTCAGTTTTTCAGACCACATCTCACCAGACCTTTCATCTACTCTTCATTTAAATTGTGTCTCAAAGCCCATTTCAGCTTTAGGCCAATGGTGTTGGTTTGAGTTCTGGTCTTATCTCATCTCATAGAAAAGAAAACTTCCTAAGGGATCTTTGTAGTTGGGGATTTTGTCTCTTATATATCTTCACTCACAGTGTAATCAGAGTGATTTTTGTGAAACACACTGTGATCTTGTCATTTGCTTACTCTGAACACTCCAATTGGTTCCTAGCTGGTTAAAGGATGTGATCTTGTAAGCCTCATCATGCAAGTGTCCCCTTCCTCTTTGCCAATGCCATTCTCCCCAACTCTACCATCATACAACATAAATGGAATTTAACTGTTCTATATCTCCTTCCCAAAACTTGCTTTGTGACTTTATCCAAATCCTGATACTGCCAGTGTTCTCTTTATCAATATTCTGACATAGTCATCATGAACTATTTTAAATGCTATTTTCCTGAGCAGGTGGATAATTTTTTGTTTCTTCAAAAAATAATATTAGTAGAGCTGTTATCCTGATGATTCTATAGCATTGGTTTTCATATCTTTCTCCTGCTTTTCTAGTGCATCATCTCCTTTTCCATGTTGGCTCTGTCTCTTTTACAGTTTCTCATGAGTTTGTGTTTAATAAATGTTGGTTTAATATGAATAAATGAAGGGCGGAGGAAAGGAACGCATCATAGATGCAAAAGCACCACGCAGGTGTGGGTAATACATTTTAATATAATATATATTCCTCCCTGCAAAGAAAATAACAATGCATTTTGCAGAACTTATTTCTTCTTGTTTGCTTATTTAATAGAATTGTATTTATTTATTTTCTTATGTGAGAAAATTTTTATCAAAATTTTTTTTAAAAAATATAAAATAGACACAAATACATGGAGATTGCTATATATTTTGAGATCAGGTTGCAATCATCAGTCTTAGTTAATTTAGCATACACTTAAAATATTTAGTGTAGAATACTTCATTGTTTCAATGATGGAAACCAGTCAAATGGAAAACTAGGTGAAGTATTGTTTTAAAATGATTCAGGATATGTTCTACTTATTTGCTAAAGATTATTTCTTTGCTTCAAAATTTATATCGAATAAGTGATCCATGATTTTTGTTGAAAGGAATAAAAATTCTCTTGTCTGTCCTCTGTCTAGTCTACAGTGATCTCTTGAGCATAATCTGAAAGTACTGATGACATGTTAATTGCATTCTAAAAATAGTTCCCATAATTGAGAACTTTGGTTCTAAAGATCAAACAACATCCTTAAGGGTGTTTGCTATTTTTTAATGTGCTGTTTTATTTTTTTAAATTTTTCTCAATTAGTGCCACTTTCTTCTTTCTGGCTTTTTGTCAGCAGGTTTTTTTCTGGTTGTTTTAATTTGCACTATTCAGCAGATACGACTCTCATGACCCATACTCTCCCACTGTAGCATAAAAGTTTAGCAGATCCAAAATCTAAAGTTTTACAGGCAGCTGATGGATAATTACTTGCAGTTATAGAATTTTCTTAATTATAAACCTATTTCTAGTCTGTCACAGTGTTGAGTAATGAGAATTTGACATCAAATGAACTTTTTCAAGAATCAACTCTGCCACATACTAGCTTTTATATAATCTTTCCAAACCTCAGTTTCTTCATCTGTTAAATAGACATTTCATAGGGTTGGTCCAAGACATACACAATTATTTCTCTACTAAACTGGGTCTTCACTGATCTTTGTCATCTCATTACATAGCATAGTGCCTAGAGTTTAACAGGTATTTAATATTATGTCATCTGCTGTCATAATATTTAACATTATGTTCCTGCATTAATAAGAAAGGAAGCCACAATCTTCTCAGCACATTTGAGGAAACAGAACAGAGAATTCAGTTAGATTTTTATCAATGGTGTCAAAGCTTCCATAATATATTTTCATATGGTTAAAACATTATTTAACCAGCTATAGCAACTAGTCAATGATACATGAAATTTTGTTCTCCTCCTTTCTCTGAGTTCATTATTCTTTATTTTTTTAGTCATTCATGACAATAGTCAATTTTGACATATTTATACCAATATGAAGTGTATCTTATTCTAATTATGATCCTAGTCTTGTGGATGACTTTAAATTTCTTCACTAAGAGATAAATACAGTCATCCTTCATAGCCATGGGGGACTGGTTCCAGGACCTGTGCATATACTAAATTTGAAAAAAGAAATGTTTTTGATCCATGGTTGGTGGAATTCTCAGTATGAATACTGGAGTCCAACTGCATAAGTAAATAAAAAATTAAGAATTTAAAAAAAATTATAATTTCCACTGCAGAAATAACTTGCTGATTACCCATAAAGCCTGATGAAAATTTGTTTTCATGACTTTAGTTTTAGACAAGAACTGTGGAGGGTCTAAGATCTTTCTTATCTACAAGCTAACATGTTTGTCTGCCACAGATCTGAGGATGCTTGCAAACAACACAAGATTCCTGTGTCAGAGATAAAGGGCTTTATTATTCATGGCTAGCAAATAGCATGTTCCTACTTATGTCAGTCTCCTTTCCCATAAATTCTATGTGAGGCCCAGATAGAAATTTATGTAATCAGTGGGTTGTGGGACAGAAAAGAAACCTGAGTTTAGTGAACCTAGGTTTTTATAATGGGCAGTATGCACACCTATTCTTTGTTCTGGAGGCAACATTGACCTCTTGTATATAAGCTTTAAGTTTGCATAAGGACACCATCCCTGTATTTTAAGGCTGTTCACAACATAAATATATCTGAGAAGATAATCGGGAACAAATAGCTGAACATGCCTCCCTCAGATATTTAGAAATGCTAAAGACTCCTAGAGAATTGTCTCTTTGTTCCTTTCCATTGAATTAAGGCAATGCACATGAGTATAATGCCACTGATATTTATTGAAAATGTACTTTATAATGCTTAATATTAGTCAATATATGATACACAGTAATGAGAAAGCCATGGTCCATGTTCTCAATAACTAAGGCAGGTGGATATACACATATACAATAAAACACTGTGTGATAAATGCTCCTTCTGAGACAGTGTCCCATAGCATCTGAAAGTGTGAGCTGATGTCAGAGATGCTGGGATTGCTATAGCATAGTAGTTGAAAGTTGGTGCTGAATTAATTGCTTGAGTTCCAAGCCTAGCCCCACCAATGACCATTTTGCATTTGGTGTTCAACCTCTCCTGTTTCTTTATTTTTCTCATTATTAAAATTTATATTAGTACCTACTTCATGATGGTTGGGGGGATTAAATGATTTATTATGGGAAAGAACCTAGAACAGTTTCTGACATGTACAAACTGTTCAGTAAAGATTAACTTTACAAAATCTAACTTTCATCACATTTTTATTGTGACCTTAAGAAAAGTGATCTAACTTCCTCTTTGAGGCACATTTTCCTCACTTATAAAATGGGAGTCATAATATCTCATTGGTTGTCTTATGAGTCACAAATTTAAAAATATATCAAATATGCTTAAAATTGGTAGCTGCTATTATTAGTATAGGTACCTATACTACAGGCAAGTCGAGGGAGAGATTTGGATTTGGGCTGGGCCCAAATCACGAGTCTCCACACAGCTTGTAGATTCAAACAGCAATTCTTTATTCCCGCACTCACACCGGCCGTCTACCAACACGCTCTGGGGGAATCCACGTTCTCTGCCCAAATCCACTTCTCCCAAATCCACTCTCTGCCCAAATCCACTCCACATGGGCATCTGTCTCCCAAAATATACTGTCTGACCCTAAGCACTCAAGAGGAACTCAGCAGCAGGATACGCCCTATTCTAAAGGGGGAACACCCTAATCTCCTATTATGCTAAACTGCCCTATTCTAAAGGGGGAACACCCTAATCTCCTATTATGCTAAACCGCCCTATTCTAAAGGGGGAACAACCTAAACACGGATCCTGCCCTGGTCCTTGAGCAAGGTCACCTTACAGAAGTCCTTCCACTAGACAGCATGGGAGTAAACTGGCAAGGAATTTGTCATACCTACTTGGCTGATGGCTCCCAGCAGATTTCTTCTTTCTACCTTTTGAATATCTTCCCATGATTCATAGCCAGAGGACAATATAAACTGGAAGGGCTCAGCACTATCCTGAAAGTTGAAACCTGGTTCTATTCTTGCTTTTGTTTTTAATTCATTTATTTAAAAAATGAATTGGAAGAAATATAAATGTAACAGAATACTTAGCTGTTAAAAATCTCACAGTAGTATTTCAAGCCACTTACATACTTCTACATATCTCAGAAGAAGCAAATGTGGTCAAGAGGTGATTTTTTACCTATATCATGAAACACGGTGAGTTAAGGTAATACAAGCAAATGTATAGAGAGACACTAAAGAAAGTATTTGAAAAAATGTATTTTGAGAGAACTTTAGGATAAGCTGCCCAGAGCCTGAAGGGAGAGTTTCAGTAGAAGCCAAGGTCAGGAAGGATGTAAAAGCTAATTTGATGAGATGGCCATTATTACCCTAGGTACATGTATGACTGCACATATGGTACGATGCTACATCATGTACAACCAGAGAAAGATGTGGATGTAAAGTTGTGCTGCAGTTGCATACAATGAATCAAAATGCATTCTGTTATCATATATACCTAATTAAAATAAATTTTTTAAAAAGCCAATTTGAGATTTTTACCTTAATTCTATATGGCCTGTGAATCTGAAAATGCTACTGCTGTTGTTGTGGATGCTAAAGAATGCTGTGGTCAGAGCAGGATACTTAGGGAAAATTATGTTCTTAGCCTATTGATCCTGGGCATACAATGGATCCAATCTTTTGGGATAATATTCACAAGTATTAAGAAATGCTCTGAATGTAACCAGCAATAGAAGCAAACAACCAAGCATTTTAAGTTGCTTAATCAAACTTAATTGTTGTGAGGGATGAAACTACCTAAGGCCCTAAAATATAAATATTAATCATTGACTTGGGGAAAACAAAGCCTTTGGGTTTAAACATAAATTCTATCCTGCCGTGGCTCTGTGGTGAGCATGCGTTGTGGCCACGAGTTAAAGGGAAATGCCTGCCTGTTTACAGGGATGTTTTACTTCCCCCCCTGGCCACGAGCGTATGCACTGATTCTATTTTAGCCATTTAATGTTAAAAATACAGCTCTGTGGGAGCTTATGTCTTAACACATGAGACATTTGTTCAAATGTTTACATGGCTTTACAATATTTAGCAGAGCTACGTATTGAATTGCCAAGTATGTGCATTTTATTGTAATGTTGTTACATTAGTCCCCAAACTCTTGCAAAAATATTCTCATTAACTTCTATTACCTTCATCAAACATATAACCTCTCAGCAGGGCTCTAGCTCCCTAGGCAAGCCCATCATCAGCCCCTGTACTTCAAGCAAGTGCATAAGCACCAGCTGTCAACGGTTCTTTCAATCCAGCTGTCAAGCCAGGTGTGGTAGGCGCGCTGCACTGCACTCCGATGCTAATGATGCATGAATTAAGGCAGTATGTGTGTGCATTCCATGGAATCTGGAGAGCAGTTTGTGTACTGCTTTTGGGTCGGCTCTACTGTAGTCCTCAGTGTATTCCCTGGAGGCCTCCTCTCAACTTGCCAACAGGTCTGTATACTCTGGTTCAAAAGAAAACAATCAGCTTATCTGAATTGAAAACAAAAAACCCCATGACTAACTCACCAAAGCTTGTGATCTTGACAGAGAAAGCACAGGGCTTATTTGACAGATCATGAAAGGAGGTGGAGGTGTGCCTCTTCTCTTACTTCCTGCAAAGTAGATGAATCTGCAGGTACATTGCTTATGCTTGCTTATGACATAAAACAGTGGTAGAGCTCATGAAATAATAGGATTTTCCTATATTTAAATGTTTTAAAAAATATTTTTAAAAACTTTTGCAAATATAAGGGGGGAGAAATGAATTACAGTAGAGGGGGTAGAGAGAGAAGAGGGGAAGGGATGGGGGAGGGGGAATAGTAGAGGATAGGAAAGGCAGCAGAATACAACAGACACCAGAATGGCAATATGTAAATCAATGGTTGTGCAACTGATGTGATTCTGCAATCTGTATATTTGGTAAAAATGGGAGTTCATATCCCACTTGAATCAAAGTGTGAAATATAATATATCAAGAACTATGTAATGTTTTGAACAACCTACAATAAAAATTAATTAAAAAAAAAAACTTTTGCAGGATAACCTTTGACAACATTGTTGCCTTTTGGAGTTGTTCCTCCCCCACAGTAGTTGCCTCTTTATCATTTGTTAAGCTCTAGTTCTAGGCAGTCTGCATATCTTTTGTTTACACAGTTTTGAACTACTACCTCTGTTTTTCTCACTGGTAGTGTCCCACTGGGCAACACACATTTTAGGACTTGGGGGACTTTTTACCTTCAGGACTAAGTGCTTTGATCCCAGTGTATATATTTCATTGCATCCTGGTTGAAAAATGGAGGCTTCATTTTTTTGAATGATGGAATTATAACAAATTTAAAAATAGTAGTTCTGGGGATAGTGGTGCATGCCTGTGATCTTAGTAACTTAGGAGAGTGAGGCAGGAGGATCTCAAGGTCAAGGCCAGCCTGGGCAACTTCATGAGGCCCTAAGCAATTTAGTGAAACCCTGTCTTAAAATAAAAATTAAAAAGGAGGGGAGATATAGCTCAATGGTTAAGTGCCCTTGGATTGCATCGCTAGTTCCAGAAATATCTAAGCAAAACAAAATATAAAAACAGCAGTAGTAATCACAATGCTTTCAGCACCAATTATATACTGGACACTGTATGCAATATGTACATAACCTCATAATCTCACAAAGATTAAATAATTTAACCAGAAAAGTGTAGCTCCTCATGAAGAATGGAATGCATTTGAAAAAAGATATTGGGGAATCATTAGGAATTTAACAGGGAAGATGAGGGAGAAGCCACCAGGATGCAAACCTAGGATATGTAGAACACAGAAGCTTATCAGCCAATGCTTGTTAGGACACAATGAGAACCTGTTGTGTCTATAGCACACACACCTTGGGTAGAGTCAGAATGCAATAGGACTGAGAAATGTTATGATAAGGAATCTGAGCTTAACATTCTCCTTGCAAAGAAATACTAATGAGAAGACAATTTTACAATTTAGCTTTTGGAAGATAATGGCAATAAGGAGGATGTATTTATTTGAAAGTGTTTGGTAAGGTAATACTCTTAGGGAACAGAAAGGAGTGGTAGGAATATGACATTAGGTGATAATTCTATAAAATGTGCTGACCCACCCCTTCCCATGCTTTCTTTTCCAAGAAGGAATCTACCTGCAGCCCTGTCTGGCTTAAGTGGGCAGGATAGGTTACAGTCCTCAGCAAACTATCTGTTATCTGCAGGAGAAATGCAGGCCCGAAATAATGTCCATAAGAACCCAAGTTACCCTGAAGCAAGAGACTTTTGTGACCCTTTTAACAGACTAGATTTTAGAAGGCAGGGAGATAAGGATAAAATTCTTCCTAACCATAACTCTATAAGAATTTATGGTTAAGAATCCAATTAGAACCAGTCAGCATGGGCCAAAGTGACCTAGAGTTGTCATAACAGGGGGGACTTGAAAATCTGATGTCATCCTGCTGTCAGTCAAAAGTCCAAAAGTGAATCTTGATGGAGCTTTCTGGAAACTTCTCTGGGGTTCCCCAATAAAATCTGAGTTCTAGAGAGGCACGCTCTTCCTTTCCTCTCTGAGAACACACTCTCTCCCTCGATAATGTCCCCTTTTCCCTTTTCTTATCCCTTTAATAATCTCATTGCCTGGTTACTCTGAGTGACATGTCTAAAATATTTTATTTATTTTCAAGAATCAGGGATGCGGGTGGGATCTTCACACTGCCTCAGTTTCCTAGAAGGTCCCACTCAGTTTCCTAGGAGGCCCCTATAATACTATCAGATCCCCTTTGGCATCAAAGAAATTCTATCTGCTCTCACTTAAGTAAATCCTACTCCTTTCACTCTTCCATTTCATTATTGTCTGGGGATTTTATTCTTTAAAATTGTAAGACAAGAACCTGAAAGGAAATTGGTGAGGCCTGCAGCCTACCAGCTGAATTGGGGAATCTATTTTCCTCCCCAAACTCCAGTTTCAATACCATTAAGAAATTGTATCATTGTGGCAGACTCTGTGCCAGGTGCAGTAGGTAAAGTAAGAGACTGAGAAGTGCATACTTGGTGCATTGTAGTTTTCTCTGGGAAGCTGCTGGACTAGGAAAATGTAAGACAATTGAACATTGCCTCTTTGTACCCACTTCTGAGTGAACATTTCAAATTAGTCATAGGTATGAACTCATTTAATCCTCAGTGTTCTATGAGGCACATATGATGAAGTAGAGGAACCAGGTGAGGAATTCAGAGTGTGATTTCTGAATTTGCTCCTGACAACAGAATGAGATAGTCTTTTAGGAAGATATTTTCTTTTTTTATTTTTTTTTAGCTATGGGAATTTACTACTCAGTAACACTTATAATGCAACTTTAGATTTTATATACATCATTGTCAATAGCAAGGGTTCATATTTTGTTTGGGAACTTTCTAGAGAGGTTTAGAAGAATTCCTGAGACTGCATTTGTTTGGGGAAGTTTAACAATTAGAGGGTGACAATTAAATCATGTTATATCTGGATATCAAGGAAATATTTTATACACTACCTCACAAGTTCTTACCCGAAAAATAAATTCTGAAAGGCTTGAATGTGCACTACTGTCAAATGGATTTAAAACAGAGTGAAGGGACCCTAAGCAATGGGTAATGATAGCAATACTAATGATAAATGGCAATGCATTGAGTTAGGACCAGTGTGCACAGTTGGCTGCTCTTATTTAAGATGTCTTGGTAATGTTAAAGCTGAAAGAAGCATTAATAAATGAGTACATACGGTTGTAATCTGAAATCTTTTTGCAATTATCTTGGTCCTTGCTGAAGGTAAGTATATGTTGCTATTATTATTTAATTAAAGATAAAAAAATCACGTCCAGTATCTCAAGTATCAGACATATTTCATTGACCCTCATTGTTTGTTTGTTTATTCTTATGCAAACCAGACCACTAAACTGCCAAAGGAAACAAACTTTTAGTTTTCAAGGTAAAGATAGAAGTCTAAATAGATTTAAGTTTCAGTCAATTATATTAATTTATTTTTGTAACATAAGAATTTTCCAGATAGAGTCACAAGTATTTAAACAGACAACTTATGTTAAAATGCTTGTGCATACCTTAAAATAGTATTGATGGATATATGACAATGAACTTAAAAACAAGATCATATTCATTTTTTAAATAGAAGATTGTAAAATATAATTAGTGTGTATATGCAAATTGTCTTTGCTGTGACTTTATAATTTGTAATGGTATTCAGCTTGACAATGTTTACACTTGTTAATGACTTCCTTTATGAGTGATAATTGATCTACTTCATTATCATATTAAATCCTTGATCATATGCCATTAGGTTTGATGTAATAAATGATATGTGTGATTTTTAGTGTAATGAACTATTTAGACTAATTAAAATCAATATGTGTGCCAATATTATACTTTGAATCCAAATGCTCCTTCTTACTGTGCTGGCTTAAAATCAGCAACTCAGTAAAAGGATCTAATGCTGATTTATGAGCACTTAAGGAACATGAGGCAGAATAAATTGCTTGTGGTGGTAGAGACAGCATTAGTGAAGTATAAGATACTAAGTGCTTTGTAAGGTCAGCAATAAGAGTGTAGTTACACATGTAGTTATATGGCACCTTAAACCTCCTCTTAATATATCAGAACATCCTAGCAAAATTATTTGGCTTAAATGCCAGCTAAAATACTCTACACTTGTTCATAAACAACACCACTGAAACACATGCATCCCAATTAGGAAATCCATCTACAAAAGTCATAAAAATACACATATTAAGTTTGATACACATTTTTCAACAATTGACATGTTTTCTGTATGAGTGGAGGTTATACGTTCTAAAGCAGATCTGTAATTCTTCAAATTTAAATCATCCATTATTCTTTTAGAAATATATAGAAATTTTGAAAAATTTAGAAAATGAATAGTCTTCAATATTAAGTTCTTATGTCATGTTTTTGAAGAAGTGTCATCCAGTTCCTTAGATTATAAAAGATTCCTCACTTAAATGCTCACCAAAAAGGTTTTTCTATTCTGTTATTTAGCAAAATTTAAATATGTGATGGATTGATTTATGGTGATTGAATTTCTGGAGTGTCAACTCTACAAGGGCTGAGACTACATATCAGATTCTTACCTATGTAGATCTAAAACAGTTCCTTGTGCACACAAACCAAAATAGAGTTCTAGATACTTTTCTTTTAAATGTATGTACCTTCATTTGTTATTTCTAAAGTTTAAGCACATTTTATATTATTTCAATAGAAATTGAATATCATACCTCACAAGTCACTAAAGAGCTGTAACAATTTTAGATCAGATCAACTGTATTTTTTCTACAGAGCCTGGTATGTCTTTCATTTTTCATTCCCTTGAGAACTAGAGAAAGTTGCAGGCACAAAGGGAAGCTGAACTGGAATGTGGAACTTTGGATTTATTCATCCTATGCCAGATTAGAGGTTTTTCCACTTTTCTTTTCATGTAGGGATTTATGGTTGTACTGGCAAACGAAAACAATATGTAATATCTTTAGATAGTTTTGAAAAAGGCTTTCCTTACAGGATTGTGTTATCTGTGTCTTCTTATTACCAAAATACAGTAGGCACATATTATGCAAGTTTGCTTATCTTTAGGAGAAACATTAGGGATCTCAGTATGTGGAAATATGAAAAGGACACTCAAGGCATTTTCTCCAGCCCAGTGAGAATCTTGTATTTCCTATTTCTTTTGTCTTTACATATCCCACGGCTTCAACTCATCATTCATTCAAAACCACACACATATTAATTGAGAATTTATAAAAAATACGATGCTTGGTTCTGTGATAGAACTGAGGGTTCCTAGACCAAAGCCATTTCTCATCTAGGAAGGAGGATAAGACATGTATATAAATAGTTCTAATCTAACATGATGTGTGATGAATCTTGGAAAGAGTTTTACACTGCAATAGAAGTTTAAAGATCAGGAGATGCCTGAGGCAGTGTGTCTGGGGAAAGCTTTGTAAAGGCGGTGGCGTGAGAACTGAGCCTTGCTAGCTGGAAAGAAGTGTTTCAGGACAGGATGGAAAGTGACTATTCTGGAGAGAAGGGAGAGCATAATCAATCTGCCTTTTCTTAAAAAGATGAACTATAATAATGCAGACTATCTAGAGGGATAGGGCCATAGTGTCTTGATTAACACAAACATGAATTGTAGGCTATTTCTTTCTATTGCTTTCAATTACTGGGAATAATCATGAATTTTATGAACAAAGTAATATCTAATAGACATTTGAATTAATTTTTTAAAATGAAGTATAAATAATACAATGGCTCTTAATAACTTCTAACATATAATATAAACCTTATGGGACATTGATTTCAAGCCATAGATTCTAATCATATTTTATACAAAAAGTACAGTTGACTAGATTCCTTTGGCAGTGGAGAGCAGGGATGAATGAAATTAATAGATACTGTAGAAGGACTATTGTGAAAAAAATGCTCTCAAATCTTGGTCAATACCCTAGTATGTGGAATGGTTAAGCATAGATCTCTTCTCATTAAAACTACAATCAAGTCATTCTTTTGTTCTTCTTCTCATTTCCTAAAACAGTGACGAAAGGCTCCTCATTCTTCTGTTTAATACAGGTTGAAGGAACTTGTACACAAAGTACCATCTAAGTTATGGTATATGGAATTGTCTGAGAGCACTGGCTGCTCAAGAATGGACCCTCGAAATACCATCCATTATGATTGCTGCCATTATTCTCTCCACAGGGCACTCAGGATTCTGGAGTCCTCAGTGGTAATATGGTCATGATTTTTAATTTAAAGCAAATTACTCTGACTCTCAAGTTCTCAAAATCCATGTTTTTAAAACAGGAAGTTTTGAGCTAAGAAATAAAGTTTTTTTCCCCCCAGGGATGTCATAATTTTTCTAACAGTAATAATAGTGCTTTAACCCTACAAGAGATATTTAATGATTAAAACATCCTTCCTAAGAATAATACTCCAATGCAACCAAGACAAATGAACTAAAAGAACAGGGGTCCTCACATAGGCAAACCAGCTCTATCTGGAATCTTTCTTCTTAGAATCAGAGGGGATATTTTTTCTACATTCTTATATTTTTATATTTAATCTTATTAATTATTTACACAAGTTCCCTACATTTCCCCTTTTATATGCCTGTTTGTATCTGTTCTCTCTCTCTCTCTCTCTCTCTCTCTCTCTCTCTCTCTCTCTCTCTCTCTCTCTCTCTCTCTCTGTTTCTTTCATCCCTATTCTTATACCAAGGAAGCCCTATGTGGGAGATTTAAAAGGTCTAAGCAAGATGTCACACTTTATCAGACAAGTCTTGCCACATTTTTCTAAATAGGCATGTCTTTCAATTTAAATGCATTTTTTCTTCTGGCAAATTTATCACACATTTGAACTATTAATTATGCAGGAAACAGAAGCTACATTATTTCTGCTTAAATGGTTAATGCCTATACTGTGAAACTTTCACAACTGTTTACTAAAAGTCTCTGGCTCATTTCTCCAGATTTTCTAGAGGTCTTTGACATTTATTGTGGTGGTGGCTGAGAAAGATAGGTGAATAGATGTTTCCTTCTTTTAGAAGCTCAGTTGTAGAGTGAGTGCTTATCTTGCTCCAAACTCCGGTTTTGGGCATGTGTACACACACACACACACACACACACACACACACACACACACACACACAGAGCCAATCTCTATCATTTGATTCAAATAAAGGAAAATAGGCATGATCAACAAAATGGCAGTAATACTGTTACTCTATGCTGATGGACTTTGAAATTGATTTCACAGATGGTGTTAATTTAGAAGGAACATGGACATGCTTTGGGATCTGGGGATGGACTTTAGTTCAGATATTTGTTTGTGATCCAGAGAAATTCACACAATAGTGAGGATGACATCTTCCATGTTGTATAGACTGTGTGAAGTTCAATGTGTGCATAAAATTCATAAATTCATAAAGATTCATAAATTCATAAAAACCTTTACTATCAATTGTTGCAACTAATAAAACAGATAAATTTCACTTTCATATTAAAATATATAAACATATAACTTTCATCTATGTACAGCATGGAAAACAAAAACTAAAAATCAAAATCTGTGTACTAATAATTATAGAGAATAAGAATCAGCCCTTGTTTGTAAAAGAGTTGTGAATGACAGAAAAGCCACCAAAATAGGATATTTGGAAAAAAAATATATATTTTATCTAATTTCTGGTGAGACTGAATGATATGACTTGAGTTGTTACATTTGTGAGTTAGCCAATGTTCAACATTCTAATATCTAATGGCATTAATGCCTAAAAAAGTGTAAGTTAAGAGAATAAAGACAGAGAATTACCAGATTGCAATTATACACTTTTCTAGAAAATTAATTTTATGTACATGGGTAGAATATGATTAATGTTATGGGATTCTAACAGAAATGGCAAAATCATACAATGCTATGCATAAATTATATGTATACTCTAATTTTTTAGCAAGTATTATTTTCCTTTTTGTCCAAAGAAAAAGCAGACTCAAATAGATTTTGACCATGCTCATATTTTCAATTTAATATCATCTTATTTTTCAGTATAACAAATTACTGTGGCAGTCAGGGGAAACTTTGATATTATATCCTGGGCATTTTTAATATGTCATTCTAAAGTTAAAATTTAGTTGCAAGTAACACATTTTCCAGTTGAGCACATATTTTGAACTTAAGCAGTATCTTGATTTTAATATATTACCTGCAAAGAGATATTTTATAGAAAGAAGTGCTAAAATCCCAAGCATTTTGTTTTGTTTAATGTATTATTTGTTCATCTGATGAGTGGATTTATCTTCAATTATTTTTATTTATTTTAATTAATTTTTTTGTATTTTTGTATGCTATGTGATATTTTTGAATATTTTAAAGAATATTAATTTTCAAGTATATTAATAATCATATTTCTAAAAAACATTTCTTGATTTCTCCCACAGAGGAGGACTTGATCCTTCCCCTCATATGTCCTCATGATTCTTCAGACTATCATTTTCCTGAAAAGCATAAACTACTTTTATATTTGCTTACTTGTTTGTCTTTTTACATTAGACTTAATTTTCTTTAGGGCGAGGTTTATCTCACTTCCTTCACCACCCTTGTTCTCTTGATTTGGGTCTGACATTTTATAGTTGGTTGCTCAAATAATATTTTTGGAATAAAATAGTAAAATATAAGATAATGTTTCACAGATTCCATTTACATTGCTTGTACAAAAACATTACCAACTGAAGAAAAAAAATTAGCTTTCCTAGCTTAAATTTGTTTCTAACAAATATCAAATTCTTCCTTTGTGTTAGCACAAAACATTTTCATATATCTATTCTATTATATTTTTGACACACCACTTGTTTCTTCATTTGTGAAACGTCAGTGTACATATATCTATTTCAGGACTATAGTAAGAAAGAAGACTCTTTTTAATACTTTATAAAGTCATATAGAAATGTAGGAACAAATAGAAAAAAATTAGAAGTAGTAGTAGACTTTATTGATGATATTGGTGTGTTCTAGTGAGATGTTCAATGTTCAACAAAGCCAATTATCATCTCAAGCAATATCTTAGTTATACTCATTATCATATTAGTGATATCTACTCATCCCCTAAATAGTACTCATGTATGTGGTTTCAACCTTGGAATGCTTTGGCTCTGACTTCACAGGGTATTAATCATCTGTCATTTTTTGTTTTGACACTTAGAATTCACTTGCTTTCCTTCTGATAATAATAACTGAAACAGTTTTTTAGTCTTTTTGGATATATTAAGTTACACTGTACATACCAAATTTTGGCACAGTGGATAAAGTAGTACAACAGAATTTTTGAGTTTTTAGAATAAATTATTTTAGTTTATTCATCTTGGTATCCTATTTTGTCCATTGTTTCTCTCTCTTAATTTCACAGACTTCCCTGTCCTTACCAAGTCAGTCTAAAATTTTTCTTTTACTGTAAATCACTCCATACCTTCCCTCCAAATCTTCTCTTAGTATGAGTTGATTTTGGTTATGCATGACAGAAAATCACTGTTATATGCTCCATATATCTGTTAGTATCATTTCTTTCTGCTTAGTGAATGGTTACTATGTATATGATGTTTAACTCATTTTGAATACATAAAAGAATTTTAGATTGTGTTTTTTGGTATGTGTGCATACTTATGTAATACTGAATGAATTATTTATCAAAAAACTATGTCTGCCTGAAGTAGAAATGGCAGAAGCATGAACTTTAAATTTTATGGCATATTTCCTGTGGCATTTAGTTTATAATATCCACCTGCATTCATGCTGTTAAAGAGAATGACTCAAAATAGCATAATTGAAATGAGATTGCTTTCACATTTCTACACTTTCCATGTTTAATAACAATCAGACACAAAATTGTTTTTTAAAGTAAAGAATACGTAGTAGGGATTTACGCTATGGTCCTCTTGTGTTTAGAAATAGGTTGACTTTCCAAATAATTCATGAGATTATTAATATTTTGGTTCAGCCGTAAAATTTAGTACAACATTCCAGTCAGAATTTTGAAGCTAGTTTCTAACCAAAATGATATTCAGTTATGATTTTATTGTCCAATCAGACTTCAGTTTTTGACATTTTTCATGGTTCATGCTTCCCTCTTTCTTTTGGGTCACAATATATATGTGTCTGAAAACTGAGGCAAACATAAATTATCATCTCACAATATATTCATAAATGTGAACTATGAAAGATATCAGGAACAATAATAATTTCATTCCTAGGTATGATTTCTGGAAACAAAGTGCATATTTTGTCTGAAGCTTAGAGAGGCAATATTTCATGTCCATTTTAATAATTTGATTTTGGAATGCAAAGAGGTATTTTCCTCTTTGAAAATGTACATTAAAATATACCACTTGACTTGCTGAGAATTTCATGGAAAAAGTTCAATGATTTTGTTTGCTGCCCATACTATTTTTGTGCTTGTCTTGAGTTTTAGTCATATTGTGTTTATTTATGTTATGATTATTAGTATCATTATTTTAAATTTGTGTCTCTCTGCAGACTTCCTCTTGATTGGTACAGTATGACAACAGGTAACAGATACAATAGCTCTAAAACAGTCATCATCACTACTGGGATAAGAAACCCCTCCTCTTTGCTTTTTTTAACCTTCCTCAGCTGGAAAGTTTTTACATCTGCTGGTTTGGGACATGGCTGAGCAGCTGTCAGCAGTAGGGTTGCTGCTTTCAGCAGCAGTTGGCGGGATGGCAGGGTGCCAGCTTGTACCATCTGTGCGCCTGACATTTCATTCTAATTAACAGTAGGGTTAATTGTTCTGGCAGGCTCAAATGTAGTATGTAACATTACCCAAGGGAAACATGTACAAGAGCAGGAGTGGCAGGGAGCTGGGGACAGCATCGCTAACAAACCCATCGAGGGAGAGTGGTTAACAGCTACCAATGATTTTACTAGCTGGCCACTTGCAATAAGGCTGAGGTATTTTTTATTCTGATGAATTATGCCAAGGCTGTAATGATGTAGAAGGAATCAAGCTTAGAAAGGCTGAGACTGCTGCCTTAGGGCAATTGTGAGGGAACAATTTGCATGTTATTACTGCATATTCATACCTAATTGTGTTAGGCTTTGCTAATAGAGCAGAATGACAGTATGAAAAATCGAGCAACTGCTTTAGAGGCAACAAAGCCAATGTTTTTTTCTTTGTACACTATGAGTGCTGAATGATCATTTAGACGTTTAGTTGCTCAATATGACAAGTCTACCATTTGTTAGCCTGACATATTATAATTTATAAAGCAGTATTCTAATTTTACTTTTAGTTTATTCTTCTCATTTTATACAATATTCATGATAGCAATTTGAATGGGGATATTCATAGCTATTGTGAGTAGTTGTGATTCAAATAAAACTATATTTTGTATGAAGCATTACCATTGTTTTATGATGTATTAATCTTAATGTTTAAATAGCTTTTTCATATGTTAATATAACATAAACCAGGAGTTGATGAGAAATCCTTATTACAGTGGCGCTCATTCACATTGCTATAGTTAATGTCTCAACATTTCCATTATTTAAAGTCTTATTTTTAGTGTGACTTGGACAAAGAAATTGTCAGGTGGTATAGCCAAAAGTCTGCTGTTTTAGAAAAGTGACTATGTACAGATTCACTGAACTTACTATCTGATTCTATCTTCTAAGTAGATAATATCTTAAGAAATTTCATGCATAGTGGTAGTTATTTTATGTTAGCCCACAATGCCTTTTGAAACCTTTTTATGGAACCTCAGAGAAGACAAAGAATTAGAAAAAATAGCTTTAGCAGTCTACATTTTAAAACTTGTAAGAAGTGTCTTCATTCTAATTTTATTTCTTTTTGATTTGTAAGGCCAAAGTTGTATCTTCAAGTTGCCCCAATCTTGTATTTGAATATCCATTCATTTCAAGATATAAACCAGTTCACATTTTATATTGCTTCTTCTGAGTCGAAAAAAGTTGTAGATTAAATCAGTGACTTGGAAAAAGAGTTTCAGTAGCTTTTCTGGTTAAAGTATAGCACAATAAAAGGCTTCAATTCATTCCTTGTAATTTCTATGTTTTCAGGGTCTAATGTGTTAGTTTATAATTTTTTCTATATTTTTATTATCCATTGTGTTCAAAGTTAAAACTTTGCCCATGTTAGTGTGCTTTGTGAAGTTTTTCTTAAAACAGAATTATCTTCTAATATAAAATGTGGTTAGTTAAATAATACATAGTATAAAATCTGTCTAAACTTGGATTTAAATTTCAAAACATGGAATTTTATAAATACTATATGTTTTCAGCTTAATTATGTAGTAAAATATTATAGGACTATAATTTAAATACTGTATGATATGACTTGGTTAATTTATAAGACTCTAAAATATTGTCCATTGGTTGGTGATTTCAAGGCTTTGGCAGAGATATTTAGTTCCCCACATAAGATATGTTCTATATTTATAGATTTCTGAGTTACAGGGCAAACAGAAACCTTTGTTATGCATATGAGTCATCTCTCTGCCAAGAATGTACTTTTTATATTCTGTGTGTTTTTGTAAAAGTTTCATATCTATGCCGGAGTCTTCTCAGAATTACAGATTTAATTCTGTGTGGCTAAAAGAGAATTATGAAATATCCAAGCTTAGTTTCTGCCATTAATTTTCTTGCTAAGCTTTCTGGGATTATTGGTCTATGGAAGCTGACTTCAGATTACTTATCTCATTTTCCTGTTATTTATTTTAGTCTTTCCATATATCTTTAAAAAGTCTACAGTTTCAAAAATTCCCATTTATATCTTTGGCAGCTAGCACAATGTCTGCAAATGGTATAAGGCCACAATTATTGATTGAATGGGAAGGATGACGACATAGATACTTTATTATCTTCAATCACTTGTACTTTAATCATCCAATACTTTCTGGGAGGAATTTAACATATGTGAAAATGTGGGCTAAGAATAAATGTGTCTTTAACTGCCTCTCAATGTCTTTTTGAAATTTTATACTTCATATTATCCACAGCATCAATCTGACAAACATAAACTCTGAACTTCCAATTGCTGGTGATTAATAAAACAGGATTTTATTGGAATCTTGCAATACACATTTTATTATGCAGGGAGCAAATGTTATATCTGTTTTTTTTATTTACCAAGTGATTTGTGCCACTAACCCATGCCTGACCCTGTCCCTTCCCACCTCTTGATTAGTCTGATGATGCTAGACATAGCTCTGGGTCAAATGCAGAAAACACCAGATGGTGTCATACCACTTAGAGAAAACAAACAAAGCTCATTTGGTGTGGGGAGGGGGTAGAGGAGTATGGAGCAGATCAAATTGCACTAAAATCTCTGCATATGAAGACTGGAGTCAGGATAAATTTGGACAATATACCTATGGACTTGAAAGAGAAATAAAAAATCTGAAAAAAATAATGCTTAGAAAAGGATAAAATATTAAAAAGGGCTGGGGATGTGGCTCAGTGGTTAAGTACCAAAGGAAAAAAATCTTATTTAAATAACTTTCATTTTCTGAATAATGAGAATTACCACTGTGGCACAGCTGAAGTTAACAAGGTAACTACTATTTGCAACTTCAGCTATTATGTTCATGTTGTAATAGTATAACTTTGCTAATGAGCATTATGGGATGATAACTGATGGGTGCAACCATCCATTTTTCTTATGAAAATAGGAAAGAATATACTGTACTAAGATGCCCTATTACTGACTTATACTTTCATCTTAGACTCAGGTGGATTGCTTAAGTGTATCCATCCCAGTTTTTAAGGTACCTAAATGGCTTAAACAGGAAAAGTCTTCAAAACTTCTTTAGAAGCAATGAGATATAAGAAAAAATATTGATAAATTTAGATTTCTGGATTGGTAAACTATTGAGAGTGAAGGAATTCTCTGAAAAAGTATGTATTTGAGTATCTATTCTTATTTTTATTGACAGTGTCACCTTGCTTTTTAAGCCTTTTTATTTGGCTAATCAAATCAAAACCTTTACTTGTCCCTGCTAAATAGAGAACCAGAAATATAAAAAGCTGGGGAAAGATTTCAGTTGAGGCCCCACTATAAAAACATCATCTTGGGGTATAGAGTAAAGAGACATGTTAGGGCAAAATGGTAGCTTAAGGAAGCTAGAACATTTTTAAATCCCACTGATTCATGTCTTAACAGAGTGGCTGCATTTTATTTTGAAGTATTATGACTATCCAAAACATCAGACACATCTACATTAAATGTGTGTTAAAGGCCTGAGGGTTTAGGGCATTTCATAAATAAACCTTTCATTTTTGTTTGGACTGTGCCTTTGACTCTGATTGATATCCCCAGATGACTGGTAGTACCTGAGTGGTGGAGAGGAGGTGAAGGTAGAGTCATGGGGATTTCAGCTTGAACAACTTTAGGTTAGAAAAACATAGGGACTCAAGTATATGCCATTATTATTTTTATGTTATTTATGGGCTTGTAAAATATAAGTTACAGTAGAACAGAAAATAAGTAATTCAAAACATATGAAACTTATGTTTACAAATGCCTTAAAAATAGAAATAATTGAATGATATTAGGTGTCCTTGAAGATAAGTAAGATAAAGATTTTTAGTTATACAGATAGCTAAGGTTAAAAGTAGCTGTTTGGCTTATTATCCATCCACCAAATGCTTTAGTATGTTCATCACTGGCTGCAGCTTATCTGTGCTTTTGTGGGGAAGAAATAAAAGTGTCTGGTCAAAAGATGGCAGAAGACTTGTTCACTGAGAAAGAGTTTGTTATTCAGTTCATGACAGCTCAGTGGTTAAGAAGGAGGCCTCAGAGTAAGCTAGCCCAGGCTCTGGCTTTTCTGCTTACAAGCAGTGTAACTAAGGTGGTTTACCTTTTCTAAGCCAACAGTGATCTCAAAAAATGATTAGTAATAAATTAAAGGGATTGGTAAAGGAAAAGTAAGAGCAAATAATTACTTCCATGCCTGGCACCTTGAAGTGCTCAAAATATTGCAGCAATGACGACTTCCTGAAAATTTATTAAAGAAATTAATTCAACCTTTATTTTTAGGTTGAGGATTTAGACTAGGCAGCATTCTGCTTTGGGCCTCCATTAGGTTTCTAAGGAGGTGGGGGGAGAGGAGTTCATAAAGTAGTAAAATGGTGAGAAACTGGTATACTAACATTTTATACTTTATATTTTCTGGAATAATGTTAAGTAAAAGTCAGCAGTAAATAATAGAGACAGTATAATACAGCACAGTGATAAACTGGCCTACATTCAAATTCTGATTCTATCTCTTAGTGGTTTGAATTCAGGTAAGCTTATAAACTTATTATTGTCTGTTTTCACATCTGTAAAGGGGTAATGATAATATAATATTATATACCTTGTCCTGAGGATTATATGAGGTCACATAACTGAAGTGCTGTCCTGGAGCCAGACCTGGCATACCAAGCTCTCTTGAGTCTCCCAGAGGTGGGGTTGACCTCATCAGAGCACTGTGCTAGGTGGAGCGCAGATCCTCTCAGGAGGGAGAGTTTTCTAGAGAAGTGAATATCACTTCTGTGGTCAGAAATAAATAGCTTTGGCAAATTTTATTCTTGAAAATCATATTCCAGAGAAATAAATACCCTAAAGATCTATTGTGCAGAATTATATCTCTGACCATGTTAGGTTCTTTGAGATTTTATAGACATCTATATTGTCTTCTGTCCTTGAGTAATGGGTTAGTTTATTATTACTGGAGATGGAATTTTTAAAATAAATCTCAACTACTTTACATAAAAACACTTAATATAATTTGGTTGCAGGCTGTAATAGAAAATGTTTATACTTTTCATGAATCTTCTTGGGAAGAAGACGTATTTTGGTTTAAGTACCTTGATTTCAGCAGTTACAAGGCTGAGCATATGACTAACATAGTAGAACCATACCTAGCTTTCCCCTAGATGATTGGAAACAAACCTTCTCTCTCTTCCCTCCCTGATTTGCTTCTTCTCCCAGACCAAATCTTACTAAAGCTATGCATGTTCAATGATATGATGTGGGTAGCACCCAGGCTTTCTGCTTGATGCTCTCTAATATCCATAGTTAGAATAGCACCACTTTTACTTAAATCAGACCTTTTATAAAAGGGCTCTATATCTGATTCTGTCTTGATCAGTTTGATATAATGCAGTTCAGTAAGTACTTACTGGATTCCTAGCATATCCACAGTCCAGATAAGAAATGTGCTACTGCTGAGAGCAATATAGAGAATAAAAAACAAGATCTATTCTCCCAAGAAAATTATAGTTCCTTAATATAATGGGACAAAGAACTGTCTGTGGAGTCTATTCACCTATCAGTTGTGTGATTTTAAGCAAATCATTTAATCTTTTTAATTTTCTCATCTATGTAGGTAGGAGTAATTTATAGATTGTGTTATATGTATTTAAATTAGATTGTATGAAAGTACATGTCACTATGATCATTTTCTATCAGAAAAAATGAAGTGTGTGTACAACTGTACAATGTTAGTCAAAGTCAGTGATTATTAAAATGTACTGCCACCACTTTTCAAAGCAGGGAGAGATTGCAGTATGTTAGAAAGATATAAGCAAATGATAACTTGCCCAGGAGTCTGAACTTGAGATGCTCTTTGAGGAGGGGTTAAAATATAGGGCAATCAATGAATAAAAGTCATGAAGATTTAAAATAAGCAGTGAAGTCACTGATGAGGAAATAGAGTAATATTTTGAATACTTAGTATCAATTTTACTTTTAAAATGTATAATTTAGTGGGTCAGACTGTCCCCAAAGTTGTGCACTGGTGATCACCAACTCTCTACTTTCTTTAACCCAAAAAGAAACCCATTAGTAGTCAGTACTTTTCCTCCATACCCTACCTTTTTCTATCTTTATGGAGTTGCCTATTCTGAACATTTCATATAAATGCAAATTTAATATATAGTCTTTTATGTCTGCCTTCTTTTACTTAGTGTAAAATTTTTAAGTTTCATCCATAATGTAGCCTGTATCAGACTCTATTATTTTAGGGCTGAATAATATTTCATTATATGAATATACCACATTATTCCTGTCTGTTCATCAGCAGGTAGGTATTTGGATTGATTTCACTTTCTGGATATTATGAATAATGCTGCTGTAAGTATTTGGGTACACATTTTTAGGGTGGACTTAAGTTTTCAGTTCTCTTGGGTATGTACCTAAGAGTGGAATTGCTGGGTCATATGGTAATTTTTTGTTTACCTTTTTAAAGAATTGTTAAACTTTCTAAACTTCTTACATCATGTTATATTCCCTCCAGAAGTAATTGGATCTCGATTTCCCTACATCTTTACTTGCACTTTTTATTGTCTTTTTACTATAGATAACCTAGTAAGTGTGAAGTGATATTGTGGTTTTGATTTGCATTTTCGTAGTGGCTCATGATGTTGAACATTGCTTGCCTGTTCATCTTTTATATATTTCCTAAGCTCCTTCCTTGTGCCAGGAATAAACAGATGAATTTAAGACTTCTGTGCACTGAAGGAAATCTTCACCTTTTGTGATAAATGAGCCAGGAAAACAGTCCTACACCCTTTTCTTTATACAACCTGAGATAAAACTGCAATTCATATTATAAATATATTCTTGTATGAATTAGAATACACTTCATACTGCATCTTGATGTCTTAAATGCAGAATTTAAGTAAAGACTGTTGCCCCAATAATTTAAAATGGAAGTTAACATTGACTGAATTTATATTGGGTGTTTCTTAGAGTTACCATCTATCTCTTTTCTCCCTGCCCCTCTCTCCAGGGTTATTATATTATGCAGGACATGGTTATGAAAACTTTGAAAACAGCTTTATGGTCCCTGTAGATGCTCCAAATCCATATAGGTCTGAAAATTGCCTGTGTGTACAAAATATACTGAAATTGATGCAAGAAAAAGAAACTGGACTCAATGTATTCTTGTTGGATATGTGTAGGAAAAGGTAAAATTTTAATGTTTATTAAATTACTTTTGTTGTTAAATATCCACCTTGATAAACCTAAGGCAAACTTGTAAGAAGTCAAGAACAATTTGAATTTTTGAATTTCTGATTATAAATTGAAACTGAAAGAAGAAAACTAGAAAAAAATTCCTTGTTTCTCTATGTATATCAAATTATTTTTATTCTATTCCTGTTTGTCAGAGAATAAAAGTGAAGAACTAAGAGGCATGGTTATCACACTACAAAGAGTTAACTCTCCAGAATGCCTGAACATGTTTCTGACAGTCACTACAGTTATTCCTTCAGGAATTAAAACAAAACCATTCCTCTAGAGTTGGGACACGTCAGTTAGCCCTGGATCTGCAAATATTGAAAGGATAGCTGAAGCAAATGTTTAAAGGTTTGGATCCCATTTGCCTGCCACTGCATTGCTAAGGAACAGAACCAATGACTATTGGATTTACTGCTTTTCACTTTCTCAGCATTTACCAATCAAACCCAATGCCCAAGTTTAAATGTACCTCCATTTTTAAAGCTGACAGAAGATGTGACTGTTTGCCTTTTTGTGTGTTTAGGAGCCTGAGATTATTTTTGGTAAATAAATTGCTGACTAGATGAAGCAATTTGGAACCTGTAATTTTAAATAATTTATACTAAAAATATATTGTATTTTTCATTATATTATTTATATTCTTTAAAGAATTCTGTTCAACTTTTCATATCTGTCCTTCTCTCCTTTCTTCCTTTTAAATAGAAATGATTATGATGACACCATTCCAATCTTGGATGCACTAAAAGTCACTGCCAATATTGTGTTTGGATATGCCACGTAAGAAAATTTTATGGTTATGTTGAGATTCCTTTATTTATTCTTTGATGTTTTCTTTTGATTGGAGATTAGATGCCTAGATGCATAGATATCTAGACATAAATTTGCCTCCTTGATGTTCTTGGTGCAAAGTTTTAAATACTTGACATCAGTACCTAATGTCTTGGTATCTTATTACTAAGCACCAATGCATTTAGTTCCTGCTTAAAGATAACTCTTTAATTAGGGATGTCATTGTAGGGGAGGAGGAGAGAGAATGAAGCTCATCACTGTATATGGATACTCCAGGTAGCAAGTATTTGCTTCTTTAAAATCTTCTTTCTTTAATTTCTTATTCAGTGGACATTGACAAAGTATAGTTTTATGTATTTATGGAGTACAAAGTGGAGTGATGGATCAAACAAATTAACGTATTCATCACCTCAAGATATTTACTGTCTAATAGCATTTTGTCCTTTGACCAGCAACTCCCACTCCTCCTACTTGCCAGTCTCCAGGAATCACCATTCTGCCTTCTGCTTCTCTGTGTTTGATTTGATTAGCCTCCACATGTAAATAAGAATGTGGCTTTTGGCTTTCTGTGCCTGGTTTATTTCACTTCTTTCTCTTGGTGTTTTTAAGGTGTCAAGGAGCAGAAGCTTTTGAAATCCAGCATTCTGGATTGGCAAATGGAATCTTCATGAAATTTTTAAAAGATAGATTATTAGAAGATAAAAAAAATACTGTGTTCCTGGATGAAGTTGCAGAAGGTAAAATTTAAAGAAAGAAATGAACTCAGAAAAAGGAGTGGGAGATAAACCTACTCAGGTTTCCCTGTTTGGTGATTATTTTATTCTTACTAGTACCCTGTGGATTTGGAATTGACATTTATTTTATAAAACAATTTTTAAATGTAATGTTCATCAGAGCTCCTGCTATTTAATTCCTTTCTTCTCTCCGTGCAGTCTTAGCTTCATGGCATTTGTGCAGTATCACTTAGCTGACAGGGCTGACATCAGACACAGTGATAAAGTAATCCTCAGAACTATACCTTGTTTTTGTGCCTGGTGCCTTGATGCTGCCCACTGTACTTGCCTGGAAGAAAGCGGGGAAAAAGGCCAGTGAACAGTCTCTTCTGGGATTAGAGAGAGAATCTTACAGAAATTTTGACACTCTGATAGAAAAAGTCAAGTTCATTCTTTAATTGGTGAGCTTAGTATTTTTGAAGCCTGCTGTAAAGGCTTGATCCTAGAGGTCTAATGTTGTGTCTTCTATATCCTCTTGTTCCCTGCCCTGCCTTCTAGTACAGTGCTTGCTGTCTGTGCTCATGTCAGGTCTGAATAAGTATATGTTAAATCAGTAGATTACAGTGTTGTGGAAATGTCCTTTTATGGTCCAGACCAAAAATAAGGTAATGCTAGTGCAAACTAGCACTCCCTAAAAATGAGTTTCATGGATGTTCCTGAGATAACAGTTTGAGTGTAAATTATTTCACTAGCAACTGTCAGTCACATTTATTTTCATGTTTTTGTCAATGTAGATATTTTAGTTATACCCCATGACTTAACCACTCTCTTACTTAATGTAGCCTGCCAGGGCTTTGGGTTTTCTCCCCACCCTCCTGCTTTTTTCCAGAGAAGTTCTGCTTTTAATTCATTTACACATTGGGCTTCCCAATAAGTGTCAATTGAAGAAAAGGTTCTTCTGCTTAAAACAAACAAACAAACAAAAAAGTAAAATATTTGGATTATATTAGTTATTTTTATACTGAGATCCATTAAGGTGCTTCAGAGCCTCTAAAGTGTTTTTAGCCTAATTTCATTTTTAAAGTATATTTTAAGCTCGGTGTACTATTTGGAAGGCTGAAGCAGGGAGGATCACAAACCAGCTTGGACAAAAGGGGCTAGAGATGTAGCTCAGAGGCAGAATATTCTTGGGTTCAATCCCTAGTATCATGAATGAGTGAATATTTCAACTATTTTAAAACAGCAGAAAGCACCAGACTGGAGTTGTGGCTTAGTGGTAGAGTGTTCGCCTAGCACAAATGAGACACTGGGTTTGTTCCTTAGCACCACATAAAAACAAATGAATAAAGTTATTTTTAGGCAATAAATAAAAGTTTATTTTTTTAGGTATTAACTTTAATTTTTAAAAATTTTATATATGACAGCAGAATGCATTACAATTCTTATTATATAGAGCACAATTTTTTATGTCTCTAGTTGTATACATAGTATATTCACATCAATTCATGTCTTCATACCTGTTCTTTGGATAATAATGATCATCACATTTCACCATCATTAATTACCCCATGCCCCCTCCCTTCCCCTCCCACCTCTCTGTCCTATCTAGAGTTCATTTATTCCTCCCATGCTCCCTGTCCCTGTCCCACTATGAATCATCCTCCTTATATCAAAGAAAACATTTGGCATTTGTTTTTTTGGGTTTGACTAACTTCACTTAGCATTATCTTCTCTAACTCCATCCATTTACCTGCAAATGTCATGATTTTATTCTCTTTTATTGCTGAGTAATATTCCATTGTATATATATGCCACATTTTTTTTTATCCATTCATCTACTGAAGGCCATCTAGGTTGGTTCCACAGTTTAGCTATTGTGAATTGAATTACTATTGTGTTACTATAAACATTGATATGGCTGTGTTCCTATAGTATGCTGTTTTTAAGTCCTTTGAGTACGAGAGGGATAGCTGGGTGGGTCAAATGGTGGTTCCATTCCTAAATTTCCAAGAAATCTCCATACTGCTTTCCATATTGACTGAACCGATTTGCAGTTCCACCAGCATTGTATGAGTGTACCTTTTACCCCACATCCTCACCAACACTTATTGTTGCTTGTATGCATAATAGCTGCCATTCTGACTGGAGTGAGATGAAATCTTAGAGTGTTTTTGATTTGCATTTCTCTATTGCTAGTTTTGATGAACATTTTTTTCATGTGTCTGTTGATTGTACATCATCTTCTGAGAAGTGTCTCTTCAGGTTCTTCGCCCACTTATTGATTGGGTTATTTGTTTTTTTGGTGTTTAGCTTTTTGAGTTCTTTATATATCCTAGTGATTAGTGCTCTATCTGCTGTGTAAGGGGTAAAGATTTGCTCCCAAGATGCAGGCTCTCTATTCACCTCACAGACTGTTTCTTTTGCTGATAAGAAGCTTTTTAGTTTGAGTGCATCCCATTTATTGATTCTTGATTTTAATTTGTGTGCCACGGGAGTCTTATTAAGGAAGTTGGGGCCTAATCCCACATGATGGAGATTAGAGACTCCTTTTTCTTCTATTAGACACAGGGTCTCTGGTTGTATTCCTAAGTCCTTGATCCATTTTGAGTTGAGTTTTGTGCATGGTGAGAGATAGGAGTTTAATTTCATTTTGTTGCATATGGATTTCCAACTTCCCAGCACCATTTGTTGAAGAGGCTCTTTTCTCCAATGCATGTTCTTGGCACCTTTGTCTAATATAAAATAATATTGTAGTTTTGTGGGTTAGTCTCTGTGTCCTCTATTCTGTACCATTGGTCTACCAGTCTATTTTGGTGCCAATACCATGTGTTTTTGTTACTATTGCTCTTTAGCATAGTTTAAGGTGTGGTATAGGTGAAGCCACCTACTTCACTCTTCTTGCTAAGGTTTGCTTTACTATTCTGGGTCTCTATTTTTCCAGATGAATTTCATGATTGCTTTTTCTATTTCTATGAGGAATGCCATTGGAATTTTGATAATATTAATTCTGCCTATCCAAGATTCCCAAGTCTTTTTTTTGTTTTTGTTTTTGTTTTGTTGTTGTTGTTGTTGTTTGAAGCTATTGAGAATGGGGTAGTTTTCCTCATTTCCTTTTCTGAGGATTTGTCACTGATATTCTGAAACACCTTTGATTTATGGGTGTGATTTTATATCCTGCTACTTTGCTGAATTCATTTACTAGTTGTAGGAGTTTTCTGGTGGAACTTTAGGGCCTTCCAGGTATAGAATCATATCATCAGCCAATAGTGCCATTTTGAGATCTTATTTTCCTATGTGTGTCCCTTTAATTTCTTTCATCTAATTGCTCTGGCCAGTGTTTCAAGAACTATGTTAAATCGAAGTGGTGAAATAGGGTATCCCTGTCTTGTTCCAGTTTAAATAAAGTTATTTTTTAAAGTATTAAAAAAAAGTTCCACACTTACCCGTATAGGATTACTTACCAAGTTGCCATGACAACAAATGACATCTTGGTATGTTATGTGATTATTTTTTAATTTCTTATAAACGTCTCAGGAAAGTTTTTTGCTTTTTGCTGATCTTTTTTAGATCTACCATGTCTCCTTAATTAAAATTGCCAATTTCAGCTATGTACAAGTAAAACAATATGTGAAATAAATTGATCGCTGTAATAGTTGTAGCTCCAGAACATAATTTTTTGTACTATTCAGTACAGCCTATTCAATTGATTGAAATGGCAAAATGAATGCTCACTAGTCTAGTTCATCAGTTTGGCTTTCAGATATCTGAAAATGATCTTCATATTTAAACTCCAAGACCTGCTAGAAATAAACACTTATTTAGACAGGCACAGTGGCACAAGCCTATAATCCCAGTGACTTGGGAGACTGAGTCAGGACAATCCCAAATTCGGGGACAGCCTGGGCAACTTTGCAAGATCCTGACTAAAAATAGAATAAAACAGGCTGGGGATGTAGCTTAGTAGTAGAGGACTTGCCTAGTATGTAGATTTGATCCCAGCACTACAGAAACAAAACAAAAAAGCTTATTTAATTAGTAGTACTGACAAACTTACTTCTGAGGTATGTATTGTGAACCGATGCACAACCGGAATCTAGGACATTTACAGAAATCTACATCTAATTATGTTTCCTCTATCTGTTCCCTGCCACCTTCCATGATAATAATCATTTCTAAATACCACCATTTATTATTACTTAATTTGTTTCTTTTTTCTTTTTTTTTGGGGGGGGGGCGCGGTGTGTGAATTTTTCTTGTAGTGCTAGGGATGGAACCCAGGGTCTCATGCATGCCAGGCAAACATCTCTACTACTGAGCCACATCCCAGCCCTCAGTTTCTTTCTTACATAGTTTTATTGAGTTTCTATATGTTCTGCGAGGGATAGTGGTTCATGCCAGTAATCCCAGCAGCTCAGGAGGCTGAGGCAGGAGGATCGAAAGTTTAAGGCCAGTCTCAGCAACTTAGTGAGACCCTGACTCAAAATAAAAAATAAAAAGGACAAGGAATGTGGCTCAGTGGTTAAGTGCCCCTGGGTTCAGTCCTCAGTACCAAGAAAGGGGGCAAAAAAGAATTTCCATATGTCCCCCAAAATTAAGTATATTTTTGTTTTAGGTTGTGTTTAACTTTATAGAGAGATATTACACAATATGTAGTCTCTCAGGACTTGACTAAAAGTTTTTTCAATTAATATTATATTGCCAAGATTGGTATTATTACATAACTATAGTTCATTCATTGTGACTTCTGTGTAAAAATTCCACTATTAAAACATATTAAGTTTTCTTTCCACCTACTCTCCTGTTGATGGGCATTTGAGTTACTTCTGCATTTTCCTACTGGAAATAGTGCTGCTGTAACATTCTTGTATATATCTCCTAGAGTGTGCCTACAAGAGTTTCTTTGGGATATAAATTTAAGATTTAGAATTGCTGGGTCATAGTGTAAGCCAATATAGACATAAAATTATCATGACTGCTTTTTTAGAAAAATACTTTCAGCTCTTAGAAACTGGTCCAGTATTTTTGTTTTTGCTTACTGCTACATCACTGGCACCTTAATCTATGTCTGAGTAAGTGCTCAGTAAACACTTTTTGAGTCAGTGGATCATTTTGAGAATATAATCTGATTTATAAGAGAGTTCTTGGCTAAATGTTATAAACATAACAAAAGAATTGCTGGCTTTAAAAATACTACTTACTTTCTTATTTTTTTAGATATGGGTAAATGTCACCTTACCAAAGGCAAACAAGCTCTAGAGATTCAAAGCAGTTGTCTGAGAAGAGAGCACTCACCGATCCAATTCAGGAATTCAGGGCACAGCTCATCCTGCAGAATCCCTAGTGTGCAATCTACAGTGGGCCAAGGCTCATGGTATGGTAGATTTCTTGTGAAATCTTTCTACCATAAACTTACTTTAAATTGTTAAGGTTTTTTTTAATTCTGATTAAATAGATTTCCTCCCAATTTTATAGTGAAAATTTTTGGCTTAGTGGGCAAATTCAAATGTTTAAATTATAGATATTATGCCAATTTATATTATGTTAAAGATTTCAAAAATTTTAGCCCATTGTTTTTACCATTGCTAAAATTTAACAGAGTATGTTTTATTTTTGTGTTTTTTAAATGAGATTTTTTTTATTTGTGTAGTATGTAGTCTTTAGCTTGTCTTATACTGTGACTACTGAAATGTGTAGCTGTGTAGTCAGGTCTGGGTTCTGACCTAGTTTCTACCACCTGGTAAACATGTTATCTATAACATGAGAGTGAAATCCTACTAGATAGGATTGCTGTGATTGAAAGACATGCGTGGCCCATGAATATTACTGCCATTCTCTCTGTGACACTTTATTGGTTTGGGGTTATAAAAGGGAAAAGGTGAGATAAAAATCCTATCTGTAGCCTAAATTACATTTTGGCAATTATTTTGCAGTTTACCTTTTATGATTTAGTGAAATAAGTTTGAATTATTGACTTTAATAAAGATTTTAGATTTTTCCCTTGAGTTCCAAATATCTATTCTGTGAATCTCTTGCTAGAAATAATTGAAAAATAATTACATTTATTGAATGCCTATAAAGCATATTTCTTTTCATAATAGTTTTAGCAAATTAACATATTAGAGCACATTAAAGGGTAAAGTGCTGTAAACATATTATCTTGGCATTCCAGATAATTGCATAGTAATTAAAATTGAATATCTTTTCTGTAAATAAGTCTGAACAACACAAAGTTACAGTGGTAAAGATCAATAGGAAACAAAACCTTCTATAAAATAAGACTAAAAAGTCAGGTAGAAGGTATTTGTAACAAATTTAGTAAGAAGATAGCTTTTTTGGTTTTTGGGGTTTCTTAATAGCATAAAATGGTAAGAGAAGGTAGTGCAGTGGCCCACATCTGTAATTCCAGCAGCCGAGGGAAGAGAATCCCAAGTTCAAGGCCAGCCTAGGCAACTTAGCAAGACCCTGTCTTCAAATAAAAGTGAAAAATGCTTACTGGTAGAGCATTGCCTAACATTCATGAGACCCTGGATTTCATTCCAGCACCAGAAAAAATTATTGTCATGAAGATTGAGACATCAGTGAAAATATATCTATCATTGTGCATATACTCTTGATTACCACTAAGTAAAGTATATATGCAGATGGGCAAGAATTATAATAAAAGATTTGATATGTTTAGCCAGAAAAAATTTGTGTTTAAATAATATTGGTTATATAACATTTTTTAAGGAAAAGAAAAGTCTCTAATTGTATTTTATCCTATACAGAATACTAGCTATTTTATCAGAAAATTTACCAAGCACTCTTTGTAAGTTGTCCCTATTGTTCTTTTTCAGAACTTCCAGAAAGTATGTGTCTTAAATTTCAATGTGGTTTTCAGATTCAATTAGGATTTGCAGCTGAGTTTTCCAACGTCATGATAATCTATACAAGTATAGTCCACAAACCACCTGAGATAATAATGTGTGATGCAAATGTTACTGATTTCCCACTTGTAAGTCTCTCCTTTTTTATTTTTATTTTTTATTTAAAATCAGTGATATTCTTTTCTCTGCCACACTACTCTGCCATGATGTCCTGCCTTACCCTAGGCTCTGAGAATTGGAGTTGACCATCAATGAACTAAGACCTCTGAAACCATTGAAACCGCTGTTGACCAGTGACGAGTTCTTGCTTCCCCAATGTTGAAGAATAACACCAGAAAGCACACGCCGAGGCAAGGTCAGAGTAGAAATTAGAAATTTATTAAAGGGCAGCAGAAAAGACTTCTCCCGGAGGAAGAAGGGGACCCAAAAGGTCGAGGGGATCCAACATGGCGGCCGGCGAGGAAGCTGCACTTTCAATATCTCCACATTAACGGGATCAGAAACACCAATTAAAACAGCTACATTCTACCTACTGAGGATCTTCTAGCAAAATTCCGTTGAAAGGAGACCTGCCGAGAATTAGTAAGTTTATTAGACGTGACAGTTTGCCCCAGACAAGTGAAACTTGACCGGCAGCGCGGGCTCAGAGTCCAATCCCGCGGCCACCCGCCGCTTCTGCAAGCGGCAGGCGGCCCAGAGCAGCGCGGCAGAAGGGTCCCCGCCCGGCCAGCAGACAGCTCCCGCCATCCCGGCTACCCTGGCGGCCCTGCTCTCGCTCGGCGAACAGCCACCCCACCCGGCTGGTTCTTAGCCACGCTAAGATCTAAAGGTTCTCCAGGGATTTCTGGTCATGGGATTCTCAAAAACTTCATGGTATTGGCCTAGCCATATTTCAAGAATGAAGAAGTTGACACTGTGGGTTTTGATTCATTCAGTAGCCATTAAGTGTTGAGGAATCTCCTGTCAGTAAAAGCTCTGGAGATCGCATGCAGGCAAGGTTCCCAAAGAATGGCGAAAGATCACAGGAATCCAGGCCCATTGGGGTCTAAAATATGAGGTTCCTGTGAGTTTTGGCTCTCAACTGTAGCTGAAAAGGCTTTCACAGCAAAATAATGTGAAATCCTGGCTGAGATTCCCAGTGCTGTGGAGAAAGCCACTCTCGGCCTAGATCTCCTTTCCAAAGTCTCCTCTAATGCCCAGCCTTCTAAAGTCCCAACATAATTCATGGCAATAGTTCTCTGAGATCAGTTCCAGAACTCAGTCTCTATTGGCATCATACCAGAGTTCAAGCTGAGGTGGACCCAGTCATCTTTTCCAACCACCACACAAAAGACCACTATTCTAACAAAAACACTCCCACATGGCCCTCATCTTCTTCCATACAGACACTCATCATAACAATCTGGCTGAGGTTTCTATAGGGTGAGCAGTCTTAGATGGTGTGCAAAGTAAGCTCCCATACCCATCATATGCCAAATGTCATGGTGGCCTGGACACCCTTCCTGAGAAACAGGATAGATATAATGGGCCTGTAGTTAATACTGCTCTGCTTGTCAAATTAAGGCCTCTTGCCTGCCAGGAGTAGATTCTTTATGTGTACTGGACTCATGAAAAAACCCAAACACCTGTGTGCTAGTTACTGGAGGGCTTGCAACAACTCTTTTGACCCAGAGGATCCCTGTTCTGACTTCATAGGGGTCAGGATCCTGATCAGAGGAAGGCTAGAGACTTCATCCAATAGTACACTTTTTCATTCTTTTAGATTGGGATGGACACATGGGATTTTTCTGGAGTTTCCTGGGGTGCTGAGAATGTAATTCACAGCCACACACAGGGCCAAGAGTCTGATTCAGACACAGCTTTTACAAAGCACTTTAATTAAAAGGAACAGATTAGGCCTCTTCATTTCCATTTGAAACTGTTTTTTTGAGGAGTCCCAAAGGAGTGCCCTAAGGCAAACACCTCCCTGACATTCAGGGGAACAGAACAATAGGGAAGAAAGAAGCCTGGAGAAAAACTTTTCTTTAATTGAACACTGTGGCACTGACAGCTCGTAATCATGCAACTTGGGTTACTATCTATCCAAGCAGGGATTCTCCAGAGAGATCCTTACCAGTCATGCTAATTTTTGAGTTTTCTGACATGCTTGGCATGCCCATTAGGAATCCAGTCCATGGCCATGTCACAGAGCTTGAATGCGGTACACATCTTGGACACAAAACCACGAACCCCTTCAGAGAGTGGCCAAAATTCAGGAATAATACAGGAACTTAGGATATTGGTAGGTGTTGCCCATCTGCAAGGCAAGCAGCAGTCCATTCATCAATTGGCCATGAGGAGTTCTGCAAAGATTTGCACTAGACAGGACAGAGTCACAGCTGCATTCTTTTCTCTACTCTCTTTAACCACAAACCGAGTGGGATCCACTGACATAAAAAGGCTCACTAGTTAACAGTCCATTTCAAACCAACAACAACCACAAAAAAAAACCAAACTTTTTTCCTTCATGTTCTCAGAACATGAGACAAAACCACAAATTGAAACACACACCCACTGAGACTCACTAACCACCCCTGTATTTGGTCTTCATCTATCCACTCTGTCCTCTGACTGGTGGGTGAAAATATGTTCCTCAGTAGTGGCCTGTCCTCTCTCAACTCTGGTCTCCTTGGCCATCTCTGTGTAGTTGTCCGGAGCCAGCAATGAGTCAACACTTCTTTCTCAGGAAAGGCCCCTGTTGAGACCATTCAAGGCATTTGGCTATCCACACATCACTAGGTACCAACAAAGAATGACTCTGGCCTTGGTACAGACAATCAAGTGAGCCCACTGGGAGTGGAACTGCCTCTGGATGCCTCGCCTCCTGGATCCCAAGTTCAGAGAGTTCCAACACCAAGGAAGTGAGGTGAGGTCACTTCCTTCAGGGAAGTGAATGAGGTCACTGCCTTGGCAACCACTTTGTCCTAACTGTTGTTTCCATGGGTTTCATGAGATGGAGGCTGCTAACTTCCTGTGACATTTTCACAAGACATAAAGGTCTATATACCCTAGGAGCCCGGGATCAGCAATCCACACAGACCTGATTGTGTCCATCTTCCCTGCATTGAGAAGAGAGGCTGATTCAGCCTCATCCCTTCATCCTGACTGGGTTCTTGGCCATGGAAGATGACTTTAGACCTCACAGGTCCTACTTAGCTGCCTACATTTGCTCCAGGGATCATTTCTGCATCTACCTTTGAGCTTCTCAGCAGCTGTAGGATTCCCTACACACCTGTATTGCAAGATAAACTCAGGACCTGCTGTTATGTGAAAATAGATTGAGGTAACAGAGTATGGTTAAGGGTCATATCATGTTCGATTTGGGTTAGGAGTCATTCTGCTGGATGAATACGCGTATTGGGCAACTAGGATATTTATACGAATGTAAGGTGAAATGTAAGTATGAAAATAGAAAACTAGGTAAGATCTGAAGCACACAAGTTTGTTGGGCCCTTGATTTGGATACATAGTTTTGAATTATGTTCTGCAGAGATGAATCCTCTAAATCCATAGATAATGGCCAAGATCTTGTACCTGGTACTACTGAATGTAAAAGAGAAATTGCAGTGAAATAGAGAGAGTAGGTAGGATTCCAGTGTAGGGTAAGAAAGAATAGTGAGTTTAGGATTGGGACCAAAGGCCCTTTTTGCAATTCAATGAATTTCTATTAATGTGTAAATGGGAATGTCAGCACACATGAAGAGTCAGTCACAACAAGGCACTTGGGGAAATAGATATCAATAAGGATGTTAGGAGATCAGGCAAAGTACAAAATGAGTGATAAGATCAGGGATAATTTCAACAGGGGGTAGTTGAACACACTATCCTTGAAAGAATCAAGTGTACACTCACCATAGATTGAAATTTGAAAACAATAGGCAATGCAGACATAGATGATTTTAGTAATCCATGCTCTCATTAAAATGAGGCTTTGGGAGAAGAATAAGATAAGTGTGAGTTTTGCATTTTGTGTCCAGAAGATAATGTGATGAAAGGAATACATGGAGCAGGTGATATGCATATTTCTTCCACAATTTCTGGGAGCATGTTTTGAAACCCTATCATTTTAGAGTTTGGGGATAAAAATAGGTGTACCCTGGGTTTATGTATATAGAGATGATGCATGAGTAAACCATATGGTGAATAAAAAGTATAACAGGTTACTATTTTAAATAATTGATTGAATTGATATTTTAAAATTTTCATGAAATCTGGTATTCACAAACAAACATAAAATCCAAGTAGTTATACATGTAGTGGTAATATTTCGGTTACTAATTATAACAAAGTGTGTTTGAGTTTTGCTTTGAAAACAACATCTCTAGCAATTAAAGAATTGCAAACCAAAACTACTCCAAAATTTAATCTTACTCCAATAAGAATAAAAATTATTAAAAATACAAGCAAATATATGGTTTGGTGAGGATGTGAGGAAATAGGCCCACTGTTACAGTGTTGTTAGGACTCTAAATTGGTGACACCAGTCTGGAAAAGAATAAAGAGATTCCTTAGAAAACTTGGAAAGAAACCAAAATTTACTCAGCTATCCCACTCCTCAATTTAGACCAACAAGAGCTAAAAACAGCATAATACAGAGGCATATCCACATCAATGCTCATAGCAAAACAATTCACAATAGGTAAACTATAGAACCAATTTATATGCTCTTCAATAGATAAATGGATAAGGAAAATATGGTGTATTTACACAGTGAAATGTTACTGAACATTAAAAGAGAATAAAATTATGGAATTGGGAAGTAAATGGATGGAGTTAAAGAATATCATGTTAAGGTAAGTAAGCCAATCCTCCTAAATCAAAGACCTAATGTTTTCTCTGCTAAGTGGATGGTGATCCACAATGAGGAAAGTGGGAGGTAGCATGGAAGAAATGAAGAAACTTTGAATAAGACAGCAAGGATGGAGGTGATGGGAGATGGTATAGAGGTAGGTAAGATGGTGTAAGGAGATGAAAATCTTGTTGTACACAAATTAGAGGTTCATGGGTTTTGTAACTATACTTTCTGTACAACAAGAGAAATAAAATTGTGTGCTATGAAGTGAAATGCATTCTGCTCTATTATCAAGTTAGAACATATTAATAAATTAATTGATTTTTAAAAATTCAGGAAAGAGACTTGCCTTTCCCTAGATCTATATATAAACATATATGTGCATATATATATGTATATATTCTATATATAACATGCACATATTTAATGTATACAATTTATGAACAATTTTTTTTTATATTTCTATCATTTTTTTAAAGAAATGACAACAGAAGCTTTACAATTATTATTTCATGTATAGAACACAGTGTTTCATCTCTGGTGTATATATATAAAGTATGGTGATACAAATTTGTGTCTTCATACATGTACTTTTGATGATGGTCTCTATCACATTCCACCATTCTTGCCCCCTTTCTTTCCCTTCCAACCCTATTCTTTATTGAGAATCCATCTATTTCTCTCATGCTCCCCCTCCCTACCCCATTATGAATCAGCCTCCTTATATTTTTTTTGGAATTGGCTAACATCACTTACATTATCTTCTCCAATGCTGTCCATTTACCTGCAAATGCCAGTTATGATTATATACCTAGAAGACTCAAAAAACTCCACCAGAAAACTTCTAGAACTAGTAAATAAATTTAGCAAAGTAGCAGGATAAAAAATCAACACCCATAAATCAAAGGCATTTTTGTATATCAGTGAAAAATCTTCTGAGAAAGAAATGAAGATAGATAACTACCCCATTTATAATAACTTAAAAAAAATAAGATACTTGGGAAGCAAATTAATAAAAAAGGTGAAAGATCTAAACAAGAAACACTACAGAACCCTAAAGAAAAAATTTAAAAAGACCTTAGAAGATGGAAAGATCAACCTTGATCATGAGTAGGCAGAATTAATATTTTCAAAATGACAATGCTACCAAAGCACTATACAGATTTACTGCAATCTGATCAATATATTAATGGCATTCCTCACAGAAATAGAAAAAGCAACCATGAAATTTATCTGGAAAAATAAGAGACCAAGAATAGATAAAGTAATCCTCAGCAGAAAGAGTGAAACAGGTGGTATCACGATACCAGACCTTCAGTCATACTACAGAGCAATGGTAACAAAAACAGCATTGCATTTGCAAAAAAAAAAAAAAAAAAAAAAAAACAGACTGCAGACAAATGGTATAGAATAGCGGTCACAGAGACTAACCCCCCAAAATATAATTATTATATATTAGACAAAGGTGTCAAAACATGTAAGGGAGAAAAGATAGCCTCTTCAAAAAACCACTATCTCTCACCATGCACAAAACTCAACTCCAAATGTATCAAGAACCTAGGAATTAAACCCAAGACTCTGTGTCTAATAGAATAAAACACAGGCTCTAATCTTCATCATGTGGGATTAGGCCCCAATTTCTTTAATAAGACACCTATAGCATAAGAATTAAAACAAATAATCAATAAATGGGATAGAATCAAGCTAAAAAGTTTATTCTCAGCAAAAGAAACAATCTGTGAGGTGAAGACAGAGCCTAGCTTTTAGGAGGAATATTTTACGCCTCACATATCAGATAGAGCACTAATCTCGAGGGTACAAAAAGAACTCAAAAAATTAAGTAAATAATAATAATAGTGATGATGATGATAATAATAACAATAATAATAGTAATAATAATAATATTAATAACCCAATCAAGAAATGGGCCAAGGATCTGAACAGAGAGTTTTTAGAAGAGAATATACAATCAATCAACATTTTTTTATTTATCTGATTGATTATGATCCTCCCTTTTCAGGAACAGTTGTGAAAAGGTTCAGTTTCTAAGGAAGGGAAACATGAGCAAGAATTATTCTCAATTCTCCTTTATAAATTATCAAATACAATTATCTATGTCATTTTCTAAACATAGCTGGACCTGGGAAATATAGGTTTGGAACAGAGAACATTTTTATTAGAAACACAGTGTAAAAGAAAGAAAAAAACATAATTATATGTACCACATTGAACCAGAAGAGAAATGGAACCTGGAATTCAGAAAACAAAGATTCAAACTTTTATACTTGGGAATGTGGATGACATGGATGCCTAAAGTGAAAAGGTTATTACAAGCTTTTGAAAGAAAATTCATGTGAGTGGCAGATAACGGTTAACCAAATAGAATCTGCACAGTGTATTCCAGGGGCTTTGTCAGCTGTGCACTATAGAACATACAGGTATTCATAGCCTCCATGAAGAGCATTATTCATCTGTGCCCTCTAAAATTATTCCGATAGAACAGATGAAAAAACATGGGTATCTGGATACTAAGTGGCAATTCAGCAGCCCACAGAAAACTACCCAGAGACAGAACTGTATGAAATTTCTTCAAAGACCATCAATGTAGTTTTAGCTCTTAACACAGGGATGTCAGTCTGGAAAAATATTATTTTCTCTCTGTATATTCAATAGCAAAATAGTTTCCACAAATAGATACTAATTTAAACTCCTTTTGAGTTAATGATTATTAATTTGTTTTAAATGTTCATCAATATTACCTAATTTTTTCCATGATGGGTTTTTATTTTGTATTTCTAAAATTTCTAAAGATTTTGAATTTTATAGTTAATAAACATATCTCATGTATAAATTTGAAGTTCAAACTTCTTTCTTGTATATATTTTTGGCTTAAAAATGAGAAAAGGATCCAAAAATGCAGCTAGACATTGATTTCAAAAAAAGAAAAAGGTTTAAATTTCTATAATTGACTTTTTTCTTTACTCGTCATTTATTATAGATTTCTTGTATGATTGTAAGGTTAGGTTATTTAAAGTGGATTCTAGGGCTTATCTTTGTTAATTACTACAGAAAAATTAAATAAGGAATTTCTCTACACTATGGCTGCAGGAAAATAAATAAATTTCTTTAAAATCATATGGTAGGGGATCCAACATGGCGGCCGGCGAGGAAGCAGCACTTTCAATATCTCCACATTAACGGGATCAGAAACACCCATTAAAACAGCTACATTCTACCTACTGAGGATCTTCTAGCAAAATTCTGTTGAAAGGAGACCTGCCGAGAATTAGTAAGTTTATTAGACGTGACAGTTTGCCCCAGACAAGTGAAACTTGACCGGCAGCGCGGGCTCAGAGTCCAATCCCGCGGCCACCCGCCGCTTCTGCAAGCAGCAGGCGGCCCAGAGCAGCGTGGCAGAAGGGTCCCCACCCGGCCAGCAGACAGCTCCCGCCATCCCGGCTACCCTGGCGGCCCTGCTCTCGCTCGGCGAACAGCCACCCCACCCGGCTGGTTCTTAGCCACGCGGCTGCAGTCACCCGGCTTTACAAGCGGCCCCCGGCGGCCCTGCTCGGAGAGAAGGGTCCCCGCCGGGCCGGCAGACAGCTCCCGCCATTCCACTCTTGTTCTGCAAACAGCCACCCCGCTCGCCTGGTTCTTAGCCACGCGGCTGCAGCCACCCAGCTTTACAAGCACCCCTGGCGGCCCTGCTCGGCGAGAAGGGTCCCCGCCCTGCCGGCAGACAGCTCCCGCCATTCCGCTCTTGTTCTGCAAACAGCCACCCCGCCTGCCTGGTTCTTAGCCACGAGGCTGCAGCCGCCCGGCTTTACAAGCGCCCCCGGCGACCCTGCTCGGCGAGAAGGGTCCCTGCCCGGCCGATAGACAGCTTCCGCCATCCCGGCTACCCTGGAGGCCCCGCTCTTGTCCTGCAAACAGCCACCCCGCCCGCCTGGGTCTTAGCCACACGGCTGCAGCCACCTGGCTTTACAAGCGCCCCCGGCGGCCCTGCTCGGCGAGAAGGGTCCCCGCCAGGCCGGCAGACAGCTCCAGCCATCCCGCTCTTGCTCTGCAAACAGCCACCCCGCCCGCCTGGTTCTTAGCCACGAGGCTGCAGCCGCCCAGCTTTACAAGCGCCCCCGGTGGCCCTGCTCGTCGAGAAGGGTCCCTGCCCGGCCGGCAGACAGCTCCCACCATCCCGGCACTCCTGGCGGCCCGCCCGCTCTGCGAAGGGTCACCCCGCCCGGCTCTTAGCCACGCGGGCGCCATCTGCCTGGCTCTGTGGGCGCCCCTGGCGGCCCAGCGCAGCCAGAAGGGTCCCCACCTGGCCCGACAGAAGGCACGTGCCCTTCCGGCTCTGCTAACGGCCCTGCCCACCCGGGAAAGGGCTCCCCCCCTTGAGAGGATGGGAAGGAAATCTAACCAAGCCTCTATGAATTAGCGAACTGGGATCTAAAACCAGAGATTGTGTCAGACCAGAGACAAGCCAGTTCCACCTCTCCCTTCGGTAACTCCTGCAAGGAGCCAGGGGCCCGCCATAGCAGAGAGGGGAAGTCACCAAAGATCGGCCAAAGAGATTCCTTCCCAGCGGATTCTAAATTAGCAGGAGCGGCGAGGGAGCTGCCCGGAGCTGGCGGGAACCGTGGCAGCGGCACGGGAACCGGCGGGAGCTGAGGCGGCGCTGATGCAGGAGCCGGCGGGAGCCGCGCGGCGCGGGTCTCCCAGCTACAGCTCCCACCAGTGCTGACAACTGAGGTCTCTTGCACCAGATACGGGGGCGTGGCTACCAGAAGGTAAGCAAATTTGCTGCGGGTTCTCAGCCCCAAGCTCTACAAACTTAGGGCCTGAGGGAGGTAAACAAGGAGAGTGTGCCCAGGCACTAATGAAACAGCTGCTCCACGCGTGTGCAAGGTAGGCGGAACCGTGACCACCGACAAAACAGGCCCAGTGGCCCGCCAGATACATCGCCCCGGTCGGGGGAGGGGCAGAACCGCCACCAGCGCCTTTTAGGTAGACAGATCTGCAACCGACAGACAGAACAGGCCTAGTGGCCAGCGGAGGGGCAAAGCCGCTGCTCACGCCTGCAAGGTAGGCGGACCTGTGACCACCGAAAGAACAGGCCCATCGAAAGTACAGGTACAGCGGCCTCCTGGCGTGGAAGGCACATTGCCTCAATTGGAGGAGGGGCAGAGCCACCGCCAAAGCCTGCGAGGGAGACTTTGCAGCTATACAAGAGCAATATAAATATATAGGGGGAAAAATCAATAACACAACAGTTTCACCAAGCAGAAAGAAACGCGATCAGTATGAAAAGACAAGGAAAGAAAGGACCACAAGCAATGCAGGTCAACTCAACTTTAGAAGGGGTAATATCTGCAGCAGATGGAATGTCAGATAAAGAATTCAGGATATACATGCTTCAGATGATCTGGAGTCTCAAGGAAGACATTAGACAGCAAAATCAGACAATGAAAGACCACTTCGACCACTTCGACAATAAATTACATAAACAAATCCAAGAAGCAAAAGATCAATTATACAGGGAGATAGAGGTTATAAAAAACAAACAAGCAGAAATCCTGGAAATGCAGGAAACAATAAACCAACTTAAAAACTCAATTGAGAATACTACCAGCAGAGTAGAACACTTAGAAGATAGAACATCAGACAATGAAGACAAAGTATTTCAACTGGAGAAGAACATAGACAGCTCAGCAAAGCTGTTAAGAAACCATGAGCAGAACATTCAAGAAATATGGGATAACATAAAGAGACCCAACTTAAGGGTCATGGGGATACAGGAAGGTATTGAGGTCCAAACCAAAGGAATGAGCAATCTATTCAACGAAATAATACGAGAAAACTTCCCAGACTTGAAGAATGAGACAGAATCCCAAATCCTAGAAGCCTACAGGACACCGAATGTGCAAAATCATAAGAGATCCACACCTAGACACATTATAATGAAGATGCCCAACATACAGAATAAGGAGAGAATTTTAAAAGCTACAAGAGAAAGGAAGCAGATTACATTTAGGGGTAAACCAATCAGGATAACAGCTGATCTTTCAACACAGACTCTGAAAGCTAGAAGATCCTGGAATAACATATTTCAAACACTGAAAGAAAAGGGGTTCCAACCAAGAATTGTGTATCCCGCGAAATTAAGCTTCAGGATGGAAGATGAAATTAAAACCTTCCATGATAAACAAAAGTTAAAAGAATTTGCAGCTAGAAAACCAGCTCTTCAAAACATCCTCGGCAAAATATTACAGGAAGAGGAAATGGAAAATATCAATGAAAACCAACAGCGGGAGGTAGTACAGTAAAGGTGGGGGGGAATAATCAAAGAGGAAAACAAACCATGTTTAGTAACATAAATAAACAAATATGGCTGGAAGAACAACCCATATCTCAATAATAACTCTTAATGTTAATGGCTTAAACTCACCAATTAAGAGACACAGGCTAGCAGAATGGATCACTAAACAAGACCCAACAATATGCTGCCTTCAGGAGACGCATTTGATAGGAAAAGACATACATAGACTGAAGGTGAAAGGTTGGGAAAAATCATATCACTCATATGGACTTCGGAAACAAGCAGGAGTGTCCATACTCATTTCAAATAAAATAGATTTCAAGCCAAAGTTAATCAAAAGGGATGAAGAGGGACACTACATACTTCTCAAGGGAACCATACACCAACAAGACATAACAATCATAAATATATATGCCCCAAACAATGGTGCAGCTATGTTCATCAAACAAACTCTTCTCAAGTTCAAGAGTCTAATAGACCACCATACAATAATCATGGGAGACTTCAACACACCTCTCTCACCACTGGACAGATCTTCCAAACAAAAGTTGAATAAGGAAACTATAGAGCTCAATAACACAATTAATAACCTAGACTTAATTGACATATATAGAATATACCACCCAACATCAAGCAGTTACACTTTTTTCTCAGCAGCACATGGATCCTTCTCAAAAATAGATCATATATTATGTCACAGGGCAACTCTTAGACAATATAAAGGAGTAGAGATAATACCATGCATATTATCTGATCATAATGCAATGAAAGTGAAAATCAACGATAAAAGAAGTAAGGAAAAATCATGCATCACTTGGAGAATGAACAATAGGTTACTGAATGATCAATGGGTTATAGAAGACATCAAGGAGGAAATTAAAAAATTCTTAGAGATAAATGAAAACACAGACACAACATATCGGAATCTATGGGACACATTGAAAGCAGTTCTAAGAGGAAAATTTATTGCTTGGAGTTCATTCCTTAAAAAAAGAAAAAACCAACAAATAAATGATCTAATACTTCAACTCAAAATCCTAGAAAAAGAAGAGCAAAACAACAGCAAAAGAAGTAGAAGACAAGAAATAATTAAAATCAGAGCTGAAATTAATGAAACCGAAACGAAAGAAACAATTGAAAAAATTGACAAAACTAAAAGTTGGTTCTTTGAAAAAATAAATAAAATCGACAGACCCTTAGCCACGCTAACAAAGAGAAGAAGAGAGAGAACTCAAATTACCAGCATACGGGATGAAAAAGGCAATATCACAACAGACACTTCAGAAATACAGAAGATTATCAGAAATTATTTTGAATCCTTATACTCCAATAAAATAGAAGATAGTGAAGGCATCGATAAATTTCTTAAGTCATATGATTTGCCCAGATTGAGTCAGGAGGATATTGACAACCTAAACAGACCAATATCAATTGAGGAAATAGAAGATACCATCAAAAGACTACCAACTAAGAAAAGCCCAGGACCGGATGGGTATACAGCAGAGTTTTTCAAAACCTTTAAAGAGGAATTAACACCAATACTTTTCAAGCTATTTCAGGAAATAGAAAAAGAGGGAGAACTTCCAAATTCATTCTATGAGGCCAACATCACCCTGATTCCTAAACCAGACAAAGACACTTCAAAGAAAGAAAACTACAGACCAATATCTCTAATGAACCTAGATGCAAAAATCCTCAATAAACTTCTGGCGAACCGGATACAAAAACATATCAAAAAAATTGTGCACCATGATCAGGTAGGATTTATCCCTGGGATGCAAGGTTGGTTCAATATACGGAAATCAATAAATGTTATTCATCACATCAACAGGCTTAAAAATAAGAACCATATGGTCATCTCGATAGATGCGGAAAAATCATTCGACAAAGTACAGCATCCCTTTATGTTCAAAACTCTAGAAAAACTAGGGATAACAGGAACATACCTCAACATTGTAAAAGCAATCTATGCTAAGCCTCAGGCTAGCATCATTCTGAATGGAGAAAAACTGAAGGCATTCCCTCTAAAATCTGGAACAAGACAGGGATGCCCTCTCTCACCACTTCTGTTCAACATAGTTCTCGAATCACTGGCCAGAGCAATTAGACAGACGAAAGAAATTCAAGGCATAAAAATAGGAAAAGAAGAACTCAAATTATCACTATTTGCAGATGACATGATTCTATACCTAGCAGACCCAAAAGGGTCTACAAAGAAACTATTAGAGCTAATAAATGAATTCAGCAAAGTTGCAGGCTATAAAATCAACACGCATAAATCAAAGGCATTCCTGTATATCAGCAACAAATCCTCTGAAATGGAAATGAGGACAACCACCCCATTCACAATATCCTCAAAGAAAATAAAATACTTGGGAATCAACCTAACAAAAGAGGTTAAAGACTTATACAATGAAAACTACAGAACCCTAAAGAGAGAAATAGAAGAAGATCTTAGAAGATGGAAAAATATACCCTGTTCATGGATAGGTAGAAGTAACATCATCAAAATGGCGATATTACCAAAAGTTCTCTATAGGTTTAATGCAATGCCAATCAAAATCCCAACGGCATTTCTTGTAGAAATAGAGAAAGCAATCATGAAATTCATATGGAAAAATAAAAGACCCAGAATAGCAAAAACAATTCTAAGCAGGAAATGTGAATCAGGCGGTATAGCTATACCAGACTTCAAACTATACTACAGAGCAATAGTAACAAAAACAGCATGGTACTGGTACCAAAACAGGCAGGTGGACCAATGGTACAGAATAGAGGACACAGAAACCAATCCACAAAACTACAACTATCTTATATTTGATAAAGGGGCTAAAAGCATGAAATGGAAGAAGGATAGCATCTTCAACAAATGGTGTTGGGAAAACTGGAAATCCATATGCAACAAAATGAAATTGAATCCCTTTCTCTCACCATGCACAAAAGTTAACTCAAAGTGGATCAAGGAACTGGATATCAAATCAGAGACATGGCGTCTGATAGAAGAAAAAGTTGGCTATGATCTACATACTGTGGGGTCGGGCTCCAAATTCCTCAATAGGACACCCATAGCACAACAGTTAATAACTAGAATCAACAAATGGGACTTACTCAAAGTAAAAAGTTTTTTCTCAGCAAAAGAAACAATAAGAGAGGTAAATAGGGAGCCTACGTCCTGGGAACAAATCTTTACTCCTCACACTTCAGACAGAGCCCTAATATCCAGAATATACAAAGAACTAAAAAAATTAGACAATGAGATAACGAATAACCCAATCAACAAATGGGCCAAGGACCTGAACAGAAATTTCTCAGAGGAGGACATACAATCAATCAACAAGTATATGAAAAAATGCTCACCATCTCTAGCAGTCAGAGAAATGCAAATCAAAACCACCCTAAGATACCATCTCACTCCAGTAAGATTGGCAGCCATTAGGAAGTCAAACAGCAACAAGTGCTGGCGAGGATGTGGGGAAAAGGGTACTCTTGTACATTGCTGGTGGGACTGCAAATTGGTGCGACCAATTTGGAAAGCAGTATGGAGATTTCTTGGAAAGCTCGGAATGGAACCACCATTTGATCCAGCTATTCCACTACTCGGTCTATTCCCTAAAGACCTAAAAAGAGCACACTGTAGGGACACTGCTACATCCATGTTCATAGCAGCACAATTCACAATAGCAAGACTGTGGAACCAACCTAGATGCCCTTCAATAGACGAATGGATAAAAAAAATGTGGCATTTATACACAATGGAGTATTACTCTGCATTAAGAAATGACAAAATCATAGAATTTGGAGGGAAATGGATGGCATTAGAGCAGATTATGCTAAGTGAAGCTAGCCAATCCCTTAAAAACAAATGCCAAATGTCTTCTTTGATATAAGGAGAGTAACTAAGAACAGAGTAGGGAAGAAGAGCATGAGAAGAAGATTAACATTAAACAGGGATGAGAGGTGGGAGGGAAAGGGAGAGAGAAGGGAAATTGCATGTAAATGGAAGGAGACCCTCAGGGGTATACAAAATTACATACAAGAGGAAGTGAAGGGAAAGGAGGGAAAATATAAGGGGGAGAAATGAATTACAGTAGAGGGGGTAGAGAGAGAAGAGGGGAGGGGAGGGGGGAGGGGGGATAGTAGAGGATAGGAAAGGCAGCAGAATACAACAGACTCCAGAATGGCAATATGTAAATCAATGGTTGTGCAACTGAAGTGATTCTGCAATCTGTATATGGGGTAAAAATGGGAGTTCATATCCCACTTGAATCAAAGTGTGAAATATGATATATCAAGAACTATGTAATGTTTTGAACAACCTACAATAAAAATTAATTAAAAAAAAAATTAGGTCTTTCTTCTGGGATATCTGAGATTTATACAATCTTCCCAATAGAAAAATCAGAATCCTAGTCAATCAAATGTTTGGAAACATACATAGGCTTTACTAATTTATTATTTTCTGTATTTTAACCTGTTAATAAAATTTTGAAGTAAAAGTGAAAAAAAAATAAATAAAATAAAATCAGTGATATTAGCTGGGCTTGGTGATACTTACCTATAATCCCAGCAATTCAAAAGGCTGAGGCAGGAGGCTAGTATGATCACAAGTTCAAGAACATCCTTGGCAGCTTAGCAAGATGAGACAATGTTTCAAAAAATAAAAAAGGGCTTGGGATGTGTGTCTGTGTTGGAGTACCCCTGATTTCAAATCCTAGTTCTGGGAAGAAAAATAAAAGTGGTATTGTGATGTTAAAGAACTGAACTTTTGAGCTGGAGATGTAGCTCAGTTGGTAGAGCACTTGCCTAGCACATGTGAGGAGGACTTAGGTTCAGTACTCAGCGTGCATGCACACACACACACAAACACAAAAAAAAAAAAAAAAAACTTCTAAACTTTTAAAAACTTAAAAGTTGATGGTAAATATAAGGGAGATATATTTATATAAGTGTTACTTCTTTGTAGTTTAGAAACATTGATCATGATATTTATTAATTTTGCCAAAATACCTTAAGTTTGTCTAATTTTAAAATGTCTAAAGTTCACTCAGGAAGGATGCCTTTCTCAGTCCTTAAATAGGATGTCAAATGTAGAAGAACAAAATATTTTATTTATACATACATGTACATATATAGAGTGGGGGGATTTTCTTTTAAAAAAATCTATTGTTTCCATTGTGTTATTATAACACATAAAACTTTCTTGTAAAGTTATGGTCATATATTGGAAGAATAGAAATCTAATTCTATTCTTTCCAAACATTTATTTCTAGTATTTATTTTTTATTGATCAAAAGAATCTAATAAATAGTACCCCTCTTTCTACATAGGTATGACAAACTGAGAAGTAAGCTCAAAAATATGTGCTTTATTTATTTTTTTTATTATTTATAGAGACTTCATGGAACCCATTGCTTCATGTGACAGCAAATGATTTAGTACAGAATCGCTCAGTTAGTTTCAGCCGGCCTCCAGTGATAGCAGCACTGCTCAGATTAGGCCACCCAGTGTTGCTGGGGCGTCCCTCTAGAAAAGCAGAAGGGCAGTATCCTTCACCAGTGGTTGACTCTAAAAAAATAAAAAGGGAAGGGCTGACTTTAGCTTATTCGTTTATTCTTCTTAAATATTCTAAACATATGATCATAACGAGAAAGAATTCAGGAGCTAATTACTAATGGGGTTCTCTCTACTGAAAAAGAAACTTGAGTAGGATAATAAGTATTTCAAAGAGAAGTAAAGTTAGCACTACCCTTTCAGAGCTAACTTTACTTTTTAAATATATTAGTACAGAATTTACAATTCTATTGTAATCATAGAATGTGGTTTTCATTGCTTCTTTAATCCTGGGTAAGGAATCACTACTTATGTCAAATTCATGAGAGCAATACCTGTCAAGATGTTATACCATAGACAGTGTGTGACTGATTGATTTCATCAATAACATTCATTGATTCACCCCCCCACAGGACCTGGATATTGATCCAAAAGATGCAAATAAAGGAACTCCTGAAGAAACTGGCAGCTATTTAGTATCAAAGGATCTTCCCAAGCATTGCCTGTATCCAAGACTCAGTTCACTGCAAAAATTAAAGGTTATTGCTTTTCCTAATTATAGCTACTAATGAAAAATTATTTGAAACTGAAAAGTCTGTTGGCAAAATCCATACATATGCTGCTTTATTGGTTATTAAATTGAAGTTGAGATAACCGATCTACAGTGGGTCCTCTCAGTGTCCTTATATTCTTTCTCCGGTAGTGGCTTGAGGACTTTCGTGTGAGAGTATATGTGTTTATCATCCATACTCTTGAGAAGTTAGGAAAATGCAGCATATTCTACTTTTAAATATCTTAGCATTTTTGAATCATCATTTCCTTGTTCTATGACTTTCCACAGAATATACAGCAAATTAGTATGGAATTTCTCTTTAATCTTTTTTTAAATTTCTAGTTGATTTGATAATGAGAAGCTAGCTCTACATGGTTAAACTTTCTAATAAAGTCATATCCTTAGAAAAGTTGAGTTTTTAACTTTTTCATAGCCGTATAACTATGTATTAGCTAAAGTCATCTCTTAAAGGTTTAGCCCATTATCTTGTTCAGTTCAGTATTGAAGGAAGGAAAAGGAGATGGCTAATGGCCAGCCTTTTTTGATTTAGGGGAGAGGGAGAGGATGCCTTGAGAATTGGAACCTGGGATAGAGGGCTGAATGGCTTTTTGTTCTATGTATGGGAATTACATCTTAAGATTGATATTTTTAACATTGATAAAATGGTAAACCTCGTTTCTTTTCCTTTTCAGGAACATCTAATCTTCACAGTATGTTTGTCTTATCAGTACTCAGGACTGGAAGACACTGTGGAGGAGAAGCAGGAAGTGAACTTCGGGAAGCCTCTCATTGCTAAATTAGACATGCACCGAAGTCTGGGAAGAAAGACTTGCCTTCCTACACGTCTTATGTCTGATGGGCCTTTCCATAGCTCCACATCCACCTTGGGGGGAGCAGGGCACTATCATTCATCTCAGGACTCATTCCATGGTGTCTACCATTCATATCTTAGTAATTCAAACAGTGTTATACCATCAGACAGGTGTCATTGCAGCCAGACTCCTAATGCATTTATTTCAAATTATCATACCCATCATTATTCCTGCCACTTCAGTAGAAGTAATGTGCCAGTCGAGGCAACTGATGAAATACCATTCAGTTTCTCTGATAGGCTCATGATTTCTGAAAAGTGACCTTCTTATTAGATGCCTCACATGAAATAGTGCTTTTAAAAAGTGAGCATTGTGAAATGGAAAATATTATATATATACACATACACACACACACACACACACACAAAGAAAATAAGCAACAACTGTTTCATAGCAGGCTTAGGACTTTATGAGTTGTTGGAATTATATTATTTAACCACAGACTTCCTCTTGCTCTTTTTTCTCTTTTAAGATTTTGTGAAAGTGGTTGGTTGGTTCTGTAAGAATGATGTGTGGGTGCGAATGTGGGTGTGTGTGTGTTAGTACATGTACATAACAAAAATCTTTTCATTTTGATCACTCTGAGTTAGTAGCAATGGGAATGGCATTGTTGTAGAATAAGTCGTTGTATATTTTACACCAGAAGGAATCCTGTTGATCATCATGCTTAACCTAGTTTTATCAGTGGGAGAAAAAAGATTAAAGTCTCTTGTGTAAGTTGGAGCTGACATCAGAACTGAGACTCTAGAATTCTGTTCCCATGTTTTCTCTACTCCTGCCTTCCTGACAGATTCTGAGACAACTGTTACTTTTGTAGATAGGTTGAAAGACAGGTAGGTAGGTACACATATCTGTATATTATCTTGAGCAATGTATAAACTTCAGTTAATAATCATAGGACCTTGAATCAAGTGTCAGTTAAGATTGTTTGTAAATAAATCTTATGTAGAAAGGACTGAAATTTCTTGTTCATAATTTCACAAAACCACGAGAGGTGATGAAATGTTTATCTGTGTTGAAGCTAGACAGCAGAATTAAGAATAGAGATATAATTTTGGTAGATGTTTATCTGAATCTTCCGAACGTTGATGACATATATTTTCCTCTTGAATTTTTTTTTGTTGGGGGGGGGTGGTGCTGAGGATTGAATCCAGGTATGCTTAACCACTGAGCCACTTCTCAGCCCTTTTTATATTTTGAGACAGAATAAGGATCTCACTAAGTTGCGTAGGGCCTCAATAAGTTGCCGAGGCTGTCTTTGAACTCATGATCCTCCTGCCTTAGCCTCCCAAGCTGCTGGGATTACAGGCATACACCACTGTGCCTAGTTTCCTTCTTGAACTTAACTGGACTTAAGAGATGATATTCTTATCACTTGTGATTCTGCCTAAAAGCTGCATTGAAATGCAGCTAGAAATAACAAGGGAAAATAGAGAATTAGTAATTTAAAATGGGCTTAAGAGATAATATCCTTATCATTTTGTGTCCTACGTAAAAGCAGGTTTAAAAGAAAATTGGCAATAACAAGGAAAAAGATTTAGTAATTTTAAAAGTCACACAGAGACAATTCCAGGCCCAGATAGCTTAACCACTGAATTGTACCAAACATTAAAATCAGCACCCAGTCTTTGCAGACTCTTCCCAAAGAAAGGAGAGAACGTTTCCCAAACTCATCCTGTGAGGCCAAAACAAGACATGGTAGAGAATCAATGGCAAAGAAATGACCTAAGCAGGTGTCCTCTCTCATGCACATGCCTCCTGGATAGGCTCTTCCAACCCTTTGTGGACTCACAGGTAACCTCTTACTAAGCAGTCACCTAGGCTTGGCATCCAGGAAGGAGCTCACTGTGAAGGGTCTTTTAGTTTGAGGCACAAGCCAATGTCTTGTGGTTGCATTACAGCTGTTTTCTCCTGTTTCAAATCTACTCAGTCTGCATAAGCAAACATCCTTCCCATACACCAGTCAATAAACGAATGCCCTGTGAACTTCAAGATGGGAAAATTCCACCGAGGCATCTAACCCATGCAGAGCGGTGTTCCTGCTTGCATCTATTTTTCTAGACTTTTTAGTAATCTTTTAACTGTATCAAGCAAAGAGCCTTTCAGTGCCTAAGAGCTCTCACTGCTCAAGAGGTTTCCTTTCTTACACTTTAAATGTCCATTGGACCAAGTTCATCTCATTATGTCTTTGAGATGCTCCCCACCAGCTTCCCATTTCGTCCCCAACAACAGTATGCATGGATAGAAAAGAAAAAAAGAAAAAAACACTCAGAGAGAATTCATTGTCAGAAAGCTCCCCAAAGAAAACAAATACAGAGTGGAAGAAATAGCTGCTAATTCTGTTACGGGATACAGAATGCACAAAGTGCTTTAAAACATCATCTAGTTGATTCCCTAAAGCGGCAGATATTTCCCACCCAGTGCCCCTAATTCTGTCAAGCCTTTTTATGTTTTCTTCACGCCCTCCTGTCACTATCTCGCCCCGCTACACCCTTCCGTTGTTGATTCCCACCACTGATTTCACCCAAGACAAAGAGTCACGGGGATTCTGAGAGCATCCGATCTATTACACTGATTTGACAGGTAGTAATCATTTTTTTTTTCCTCCTGCCGAAAAAACTCCTAAAGGAGTTATTCATTCTGTTACTCATTTTAATGATTTTCAATGAATTCCCCATTATTTTGCTTTATTGCATAATTAAATCCTTTACACAGTGCATCTATTAAAATGAGATCGGTGTTGGCAAAACAATGCTTACCTTCTGATATGCGTTGTGTTCTTGCCATGTTTCATTAATGACATTTCAATAGTACATTAATTGGTCTTAAGTGATACAGTCACCAGAGTCAAATGGCATGATGGTTTTTCTAAGCTCCAGAAAGATCACTCAAAAAAAAAAAAAAAACCTAACATAATTTAAAAATTTCCTGCAACACTTTTAAATTCAAAAGTAAAAAAGATAGGAAGGAAGAATTTACAGCGGCTATGAGCAATTGGACCTTTAGACATAGTCAGGATTTTTTACATTTCTCTTTTCCTTTCATACTATTCCATAAGCGTTTCATTGAGTCCTGTTTCCATACGTTATTCCTTTTTAATAAAATGTGGATGTATCTATGGGAGAATAAAAAAACATTAAGAATGGTAATAAATGGCATTGAGTGGGTATTTGCTCCAACCCAATGACTTGTCTAAGCTCTTCTGTGTGAGTATGTGTTCCACCCTGAATGGACTCTCACTGCAATTTTATTATTATGCCTATTTTAAAAAGAAGAACATGAAGTAAAAGAGATTAAGTAACTTCTCCAACTTTACCCAATCAAAAAGGGTGGCTCTGTGGGCTGGGGATGTGGCTCAGAGGTAGAGTGTCTGCCTGGCATGCATGAGGCCCTGGGTTCGATCCCCAGCACCACACATAATAATAATCATTTTTAAAAAAGAAGAGTGGATCCACTATCTGACTCCAGAACTTAGATTTCAAACAGCACTTTTCACTGTGTGCCCTGAAAGAGCATAAAAACCCAATGCCATCCATCCCTCCATTGATTCTCCCCTCAGCCTCGACTAACTACGAAGAAGCAAACACTTAGTATCAATTATCTGAGTTGTATGCCTCCAAATGTTACTTAGAACAAATGCTTCTGAGGCCCTAAGACAATTGTTGAATTACCCTGTCTTTGTGTTATACATCCTTACATGTTGAATGCCTTTTCTTTCCAACTAAAATTGTACACTGCCTCAAAATGGTGTTCTTTTCTGAGATGGAAACAGAGGTTAGTTCTTCTAAAGAAGGTCAAGGCAGTATTCCAGAGAGTGGTGGGCAGGTCGATATGTCACATTGGCATTACCTTGGGGAGGATTAAAGCATTGACAAAGTAAAATAAGAATTGAAAGAAAACAAAACAAAACTCTTTATACCTTACATCAACCCTTTACCATCTCTACTTTATTATTATTATTATCATCATCATCATCATTATCATCATCATCATCATCCTTCTTCCTCCTCCTCATCCTTCTCCTTCTTCTCTTCTTCTTTTGGCAGAATTTACCTTAGTCCCTTTTGTGCTACAATAACAGAATATCACAGAAAAGATCATTTATAATGAACAGAAATTTATTGGTTCACGATTCTGGAGGCTGAGAAATCTAAGAACAGTTGCCAACATCTGGTGAGAGTTTGAGTCAACTTTTTCATCGCTGTGAGCAAAAGACCTGAAAAGAACAATGTAGGAGAGGGAAAGTTTATCTGGGCTTATGGTTTCCAAGGTTCCGTCCATGGTCAGCCAACTCCATTGCTCTGGGCCCAAGATGAGGAAGAGCATCATGGTGGAAGTGGATGGCAGAGGTAAGCAGCTCAGGAGAGGGCAACCAGGGAGCAGAGGAGTCTCCAGTCTTCTCTATGGGTGTCCTGCACATGCTCAATAGGTTGCTTCTGGTAATGAACAAGAAGGTTCTAGAATAAGCAGATATGCATGGAAAGCTTCTGGTACAACCTAATAATTTTACAGAGAAATAAACTGGTGTTGAGAGGTCAGAAAGCACATCTCAGAATGCATAGCCAGTTGAGGAGCAGATTAAGCACCAGAATCTCAAGATTTTCATTCACAATCCTGAGCGCTTAGCCCCAAATCAAGTTTTTTTCAGCTAAAGAGAAACCTTACAGGAGAAAGAGGTTCAGAAACACCTGGCTCATCCCACACATTGACATCCACTTGCTCAAGACAATCATATGCTAGGGCGTTGAAAATAAAAAAGACTTTTCAGAGCTATTTAAGAATTTAAATAAATAGGAGATTGGAAGAATTGGAGTCAGATAAGTAGGATGACAAATTTCAGTCAATGGTGGACTTCAGGAACCACAGAAGTATACTAAACATTAAACACATATGAACCATAGCAACCTAAGATCAAAAAAGAGACACGGGCATTTAGAAACCATTTCTTCTCCACTAGATGCCAATGTGAACTTATTAAGAAGCCATTCTTAACTGATCTCATTCTTTCTTGATGATTTCAAGAAATCATCATGATGACTGGTGATAAAACTCCCATTTAGAGGAGAGTGACTATATGGAAGATCATGCATTGAATCCTCACCACCACGTGGAGGAGAGGACAAGCAGTCTCCTGGGTGAATTGGCAGACACAGAGTTTAACCTAGGTCTGCCTGATTCCAGAAACTCTCTTTTATTCTTGCCATCCTCAGCCTGATGGGAACCCCTAAGCTACTAGAGCAGGTAGGTGAAGGGCTTCCATGTGGTTTGTTGTGATTTTAGCAAAGCACCTGATGGCCTTCTATAATTGTGTGTTGTTAAAGGGATCAGCAATTATTTGAATGAACTACAGCCAGTGAGTGCCGCTTAACAGATCAATATTGAATTGCAGAGAAGTCTTTAGGACAGTGCCACATAGCTCTATTTGGGATTGAACGCTCTTGAATGTAGAACATACCTCTGCAAAAAAAAAAAAAAAAAAAAAAAAAAAAAAATCTTTGGAACACCTAACTGAGCTAGAAGGCAGAACAATGGCCAACAAGGTGAAGTTTCAGAACCAGCTCTGCAGGCACCAACCCTGGGCGAAAACCAACATGGAAACATTTAACATCTACGAAAGGAGATTCTTAACATCTAAGCTTTTAAAAATTCAATTAAACAAAGGCAAGAAGAGGAAAAAAAAATCAGGTTGAGAGCCCTTCCTATTTTTGGACAAGTATTAATGACTCTTATTTCAATACTATCCAAGCTTCCCTTTGAGATTCAGAGCACTTGGGATTCCAACCTGGAGATGAGGCTGGAAGTGGGTATGTCAGGAGAGAGATCATGGACTTTAGTTCTGCCTCTAACAGAACAGATTGGGATCAAGCCATCCAGTCCTGTATTAGAGAGTCACACAAAAGGTGCTGAGTAGCAAGCAAAGAAAAATAGGTACAAAGCAATGGTGCATGACAGGAATAAGAGACCTCTGGGCAAGGATGGTGGATTTGGAGCCGTGAGAAGAAGCCAGAACTCTTGAGAATTTAGATTGGCCATTGGGCTTCTATGGGCCATGAGCAGCCATTGACAATAGGTAAGCAGATAAATGTGGCCTCCTTACAATGAAAGGTTACTTATGGACACTGAAATTTGAATTTCATACAATTTTTACCTACCATAAAACAGCATTCTTCTTTTGACTTTTTTTTTTCAATATGGTCAGTGAACTTTTATTAAAACTTCTTTTGACATTTTTTAAAAAATCTTTTTTAAATTTACAAAGCACTGTTAGCTCACAAGTAGTATAAATAAGGCAGCAGACCCTAGTGGACCGATTCCAGTGGCAGGAAATAGTTGCATGAATGAACACATAAAAGAAAGTGATTTATTGGGTGTTTTAGGGAGCAGGGATGGATAAAACCAGAAGCAATAGGAGATGAACTTCAAGAGAAGAAGAGAAAATAATTCTATGATAACCCAGCGGTTTTAGAATAAATCTAGGAAAAAAAATCAAACTATAAAAATTACTAAAGAGTCAGGGACGGTGGGTGGCACACACCTGTAATCCCAGCAACCTGGGAGGCTGAGGCCGGAGGATCACAAGTTCAAAGCCAGCCTCAGCAACATAGTGAGGCTCTAAGCAACTTAGTGAGACTCTGTCTCAAAATAAAAAAAAAATGAAAAGGGCTGGGGATGTGGCTCAGTGGTTAAGCACACCTAGGTTCAATCGCTGGTGCAAAAAAAAAAAAGTACTAAAGAAAAAAAAAACTACAAAGGTAAAGTAGAAGCCAAAAGTTGACCCAATGTTGACCCAAAGATCATTGTAATGTCATGTGTAGCTAATAAAAAAATGACCTAAAGAAATAAGGGTCAATTTTCTTCCTTAAAATGAGAGGAAGTCATTGCATAACGTAAGACATTCCTTGAGGCTGAGGTCAGTGGGGAACATGAACATTGAACATGTGCACAGGGCAGGCCTTGCAGATTTTTCATGGAAGGATTAGATTTCCAGACACATCATTTTAGTCTGCAATTCCAAAGTTCTTCTCATTCCAGAAGAAGAACTTTCCAAAAAAATAATAATTATAATAAAATAAATAAATACAGATTAAATTTTCTTCCAGAACACTTTGGGTAACCATAAGGTTAATTTTTAGTTCAACTCATTTGACTATTTTAATTTTAATTTCATTCACCATGCTCTTAGAAACCAAATAAAACTTAGCAGCAGCCCCCTTGTGGAAAGAGAAATACGAGAGCAAAGCTAAAGGGCTTCCTCAGTAGATGTGTGTCTTACTTGGAAAAATGCGCTCCTGAATAAGTACCAGGGAACTGCTCAGGGTTGAAGATCTCCCTGTGAATCATCCACTGCAATTAAACACTCAAACACTGCTTTCAAAGGAAAAAAATAAATATTGCGTTAATGTCAAACCCTAGGTTTTGTAAGTATGGCATGTAGCTATTAATTTCTCAATCGTCAGCATCATACAAGTGCAGGGAGGAGTGACAGCCCAGTTTTGTATGACACTGTGAAGTTTGCCATCATCCTTTTTACATTAAAAAATAATGAATCTCATCTCATTCCCAGGTTTTTAAAAGCAGAGCATCACTTGATCACGTGACGATATGAAGACACAGCTCATAAATAGTAAATGCAAATTGGATGTTCTTACCTTTAGGAAGAAGAACAACTGAAAGCTTTCTAGTCCTCCTTGGACCCAAACTTCTTTACTAAATAAGTTTGAAAGTTCAAGGGGAAAATAAAAGCCTTTAGGAACTGTGGTAGATCAAGAATTTGGTTCTCTGTGGTAGATCAAGGGTCACATTCTGAGGTTTTCGGGTGTTAGGATTTCAACACATCTTTTGGGGGCACAGACCGAAACCATAACAATGCTTACAAAGAAATCTAACCTACCTGTGATCCCAGAAGCTAGGGGAGGCTGAGGCAGGAGAATCTCGAGTTCAAAGCCAGCCTCAGAAAAACAAGGCACTAAGCAACTCAGTGAGACCCTGTCTCTAAATAAAATACAAAATAGGGCTGGGGAGGTGGCTTGGTGGTTGAGTGCCCCTGAGTTCAATCCCTGGCACCTGCCTGCCCGTCACCAAAAAAAGAAATCTGATTCAAAAGATCAGGCTATGTGAATAAAGAATATAGAACAGAGGCCAAAAATAAATCAACAGATATTCATAGGGAACATTCTTCCATGTAATAATAAGTATAATTTACTTAAGATGTTTTCCATCTCAGGCACTGTAGAACACATCTTCATACCACACTACAGATCCTGCTGCAAGGTCAAGCTACTTTACAGATGAGAAAAACAAAGATCTAAGACACACAATGACGTACTCAATGATTCAGAAAGAACAAGAGAAGCAAGCAGGATTCAGGTGCAGGGCTGTCTGTGAGGCAAAGCAGTGTGGGTAAACTCGCAGGACCAGGCAGCTAAATAAAAATAAAATATATATTTATAACAATAAAATATCCTATTATTATAAATTGACACTAGAGAGGTACCCTTCATATGTGTGGTAAATATTCGCAGAAATCAGTGTGTGCTCTGGGGGCTTTAATGAAGTTTTATTCTGAACTCTCTTAGAGACTTGAACTATACTAAAAATGGTCAATTATTGAACACTAACTTTTTGCTAGTCCTTGCAGTACATGTTAGAGATAAAAGATTGAACAAGATATAATCTCTGCCTTCATGATGATTAGGGCTTAGGACAAGAGAAAGACAAGGAAATGGACAATTTAAATTTGGTGTAATGAGATAACAATGGGTAACATGGATGGGGCATTTATTCCCTTCCTGGGTCTATGCTCAGTACTTAATGTGTATTCTTGCATCCAGCCTGATATCAAGCTCTGAGAGGAGAGGTTATTTTATTTTAAAACACCATGAATGAAGAACATGGTACAAAGAAGCACTGGCAAAAATTGGCAGAGCTGGGATTTTAGACCCACGGAGTCTGGCTCCAAAACCACACCCTTAGCTGTCAAATTGTAATGTCCTCCCAATAGAATATGGAAGAATAGGACTAGGCATAGATGTTGCAAAAGCTCAAAGACGAAGTGGGTAACCAAACTGTAGCTAAGGGAGAGCTGCCTATCTATGATGAGGCATTTCTTTATTTGGCCTGATACAGGCAGGAGGTAAAGAGCTGGAATTTTATCAGAGCCTATAAGGAATAGAGTTTACAGGTAGGTAATTCTGATCATCAACCACGTGCATTTCTTTGCCAGGACACAGAAAAATCAAGCTACTTTGCACTGGACATGATGCTGTGGTCATGATCTCAAAGATCAACAGAGAAAGTGGCCTGAGCCCACCATAAATCCATCCCAGGGAGATCCCAGAGAAATGATTTTGGTGACCCTCCATACCAAGTACAGCTGGGCACAGTGGCACATGCCTGTAGTCCCAGTGACTGGGGAGGCTGAGGCAGGAGGATTACAAGTTCAAAGCCAGCCTCAGTAATAGGGAGGCCCTAAGCAACTCAGTGAGACCTTGTCTCTCAATAAAATATCAAATAGAGCTGGGGATGTGGCTCAGTGGTTGAGTGCTCCTGAGTTCAATCCCCTATACTAAATATATAAGTAAATAAAATTACCTAGTGGAGTTCAGGTGGGGGAGATCTATGTGAATGGATGTGTGAGATACTTGCAGGTCACATGCAGTTAGATATGCTAAAACTTCTCATGGTGCATGGAGAACAACTCCCCCACCCAAATCATGCCACAATATGACTCAGTGGCTTTCTTATTAAGGAGTCCAAGAAGTCTACATGAATTTTTAATGTGAAATCTCAAGTCAAAGAATCCCCTTAAATATTGGCAAACTTTTGTTTGGTAAACATTACTTATTAGGACAAAATTTACAAATGAGAAGCCCACAAGGAGGCTATAGCCCAGAGACACAAGAATGGTTCCACGGAGCTTCCAAAAAGTTGAATTAGCTGCTTCTTTCTCCTTTCCAATGGGATGACTTATTTATTATTTAACTTTTTTTCCCTGCAGTGCTGGAGATACAACGCAGCACCTCATATACGTGAGGCAAGTGCTCTACCACTGTGGTACATCACTAGCCCTATTTGTTTCTTTTCTTGAAATATATTTAATTGTTTATATTAAAGGCATACAACATAAGATACACCTACATAGTAAAATGGTTATCACAGTGAAACAAATTCACACATCCATCATCCCACATAGTCACACATTTTACCGTCTTTGCCAAGGACAACTATCATCTATCTACTCATTTAGCAGAGATCCTGACCAGGTCACACAATCATGTTACACATTAGCTCTTTGTACTTGTTTTTACTACATAGTTGCTACTTTGTATTCTTAACCTATATTTCCCTATTTCTTCCCCCTATCTTGACAATATATGCTGTCAAGCTGCCATTTTAAAAAAAATTGTTCTTTTTAGATATACATGACAGTAAAGTATATTTTGACATATTATACATACGTGGAGTATAACTTATTCTAATTGGAATCCCATTCTTGTGGTTGTACATGATGTGCTGTTACACTGGTCATGAATTCATATATGAACATAGGAAAGTGATGTCTGAATAATTCTACCATCTTTTTTATTCCCATCCCTCCTCCCTTCCTTTTATTCCCCTTTATATAATTCAATGAACTTCTATTCTTCCCTCCCTCCCCACTTATTGTGTGTTAGTATCTACATATCAGAGAGAGAACATGTGCCTTTGGTTTTGGGGGATTGGCTTATTCCTCTTAGCATGATAGCCTTCAGTTCCATCCAATTTCCAGCAAATGCCATAATTTCATTCTTTTTTGTAGGTGAGTAATATTCCAGTATGTGTGTGTGTGTGTGTGTGTGTGTGTGTGTGTGTGTGTGTGTATCACATTTTCTTGATCCATTCATCTGTTGAAGGGCACTTAGGTTGGTTCCATGGCTTAGCTATTGTGAATTGAGCTGCTATAAACATGGATGTGGCTGTGTCACTATCGTATGCTGATTTTAAGTCCTTTGGGTATGGACCGAGGAGTGGGAGAGCTGGGTCAAATGGTGATTTCATTCTAAGTTTTCTGAGGAATTTCCAGAGGGTCCCCCAATTTTTGATGCTTGGACTTCATTTTTCAATGAAGAAAGCAACACACATTCAGTAGAAACCACACTGCAAATTTGGAATTTTGACAATGCACAGTGCAATACTCTCTGGTGATGCTACACAGCAGCAGTGAGCCACAGCTCCCAGTTAGCCATCAGTCACAAGGATGAACAATCGACGTGACCGAATGTACTGTGTTGCTAAGCTGTGGTGGTGAATGGTTGGTGGGTGCATCCGATGCACTTTTGACATGATATTTTAAATTCATGATGGTTTATCAGGAAGTGACCCCCTGACAAGTTCAAGAGTATCTGCATTTAACAATAAAATATTTCACACAGATTGGATTTCCAGTTTCCTTGGGCAAAATCAGACCTGCGTGCTCACAAGAGGCCAAGGCAAAAGAACTGAACAGCGGCTGCCCACCATACACGGAGCAAGCTCATCCTTTCCAATTTGGCAGTGTCCCTGCCAGGTCACTTTCCTCGCTTATCGGCCAGCCCCCTGCAGACACTTGGGGGTGTGTGACTGCTCTTACAAAAGATCATGGCAGTTCCATGAGGCAAACTGGAGCAGCAGTGGTCCCCTCACAGAGCTCTCATTTAATGCGATTTAGGTCTGTGTCTGGGAGTGCTACTTGTTATTTTTGTACCTCCTGGGGCACCATACTTTTCAAAGAGTAGGCATCATACATTTTGGTTCAATAAATGAACAATTTAGTTTGAAAAAGCTAAAGTTCCACCCCCTCCTTTTTCAAGCACAATACTCCTTTTAGTAAAACCTGAGGTCACATTAGCTCTTCAGGCAGTTACAAACATTCAGTCGTTGCTCCCATCTGCTACCCTAAGAGTAAAACACTGGCTTATCACCTCTGATAATCCACAGGCACAGTCTTCAAGCATCCGAAGGAGATGCTTCTAATTATGTGGATTTTTAGCAGATCTCTCCAGCCTGGTTGGGACTAATCCCAGCTTCCCAGTGAGGAGCCAGCTCTCGGAATCTCCAGCGTCTTTAGCTGGAAGAGCATCTGGCTGGGCTGCTTCAATCATCAGGAGAAGAAACCTAATGTGAAGAGCAATGAAGTCAGCACACGAAAACATATGTCAAAGATGTCAGGTGAACGTCTGGCAGGAAGTCAAAACTGCCTAATGTGGATGAGCTGGAGGAAGACAGGAAGGGAGAGGTGGGGGGAAATACACCCCAGAGTCCAGCAAGCCAGTAATAGATAAGATATTTTTTTTCCTAAAGGATACTTTTGAAGAAAGCTCTTTAGAGTCTGAAAAAACGAGCAGACTGACTCTCATTATGTTAACAGAAAATTTGAAATTACAAAGCTGACCTCTAATTGGCTAAAACAGGGCAGGCTTGTTGCTGTTTAGAAGGACTCAAACTGTTAGCCTTGACATTTCAGTTGTGCTTTCTCGGGCTCATGCACACAGAAGGGTTTCTGTCTACCTAGCATAGCCAGGTATACATCTGTCCCTTCTCTGCCACTTTTCTCCTGCCATTCAATTTGCCCGTGTCACCAAATCACACAAAGAGATTTCAACGTAGGCATTGGAGGGGCTTCAGAAGCATATCATCTGACCTGACTCCTTTTAGCTACATGAACTTAAGACTTAAAGTTTAAAGGGTAGGTTAAAAATATACAGGATTCCCAGGATATTGACAAACCAAACTCAGGAATTTGTAGTGCCAGAATTTGATCGTGTCAGGTTGGAGAAGGTTTTAGGAGACACCGGGAATAAAAAGATCATGCTTGTACCTGGGGAGTCTACAATTTTGCTAGTAACTTGTCCCCAAATAAAACACAGAGATAGCACCTTCAGGGCAAATACAGCACAAATGGTGAAGAGTTAAGGTGGAGAAGCATATGTGTGTGAAACTTTTTTTTGTGGGGGGGTACTGGGGAGATTGAACCCAGGGGCACTTACCACTGAGCCACATCCCCAGCCCTTTCCTGTATTTTATTTAGAGAGAAGATCTTGCTGAGTTGCTGAGAGCCTTGCTAAGTTGCTGAGGTTGGCTTTGAACTCTCCATTCTCCAGCCTCAGCCTCCTGAGCACTGGGATTACAGGTGTGTGCCACCGTGCCTGGCTGGATGTAAAACTTTTTATTTTAAATCCAGCATGATATTTTTTATTTAAATATATAAAATTAAAAACTGGCATTGTTTTGAGTCAGGTACTGGTACACATATCATTTCATTTAAACTCTCCTAATTTCCAGTGGTTGGGTATTGCTGCTTCTGCAGATGAAAAGAACTGAGATTCAGCCAGGTGATCAATTTGTCAAGGGTAATCACAATGATTAGGGTCTTTAGTCTAATCCCTCTCTGTACTGCTTTGCACAACATCCCCCCACTATATTCCAGTTTGTAGTATTTAATTAATTTATTTATTTATTCATTCATTCATTCATTCATTCATTTAATTGCAGAGAGTTACATTCCTCAAAGGCAGAGAAAGAGGGGCTTCCCAGTATGGGATATAGAACCTGTTGGCATGATGGACCCACACTGGTGAAACCTGAACCTTCCTGGTGTTTTCAGAATACCACATTCTGGGAACTTAATCAGTCTTCTTGAAAGAGAAGTTTGTGTCCAAGACAACCCCTCCGTCCCAAGCAAACCCACATGGTTGATCATCCTGACCTCATCCGTGTTCATGGGCAGAGCCGATCCTGATATCTGCTTCTTGAACATGACTCTCTATGTCACCACCACAACCCACACAGGATCCTCTAGGGCCTAGCTCAAGCTCAGACCAAATCAGCAAATACTGAAGAGCGAGAGTGACCTTACAGAGTTAGGAAGACCTGTCTGAACAGGTCCACCTCTCTCCACATCCCAGCATGGAGAACCAGTGGGTTGGTGGCACATTTGTGAAGATGGCATCTGCCTCCTCTGAGAGGGCAACAGCAGAGCCACTTCTCCTCTCAGCAGCAGCCTCCCCCATTCCCTGCTCAGCTGTCAAGACATCTGGGCCCCCAGGGGAACAAAGGCCAGGGTAGGGCCTGCTATAGTCTGAATCTAGAATGTTCCTCAAATGTCATGTGATAAAGGCTTGGTCCCCAGCAGAGTGCAGTGAGGAGGGCGTGGAACCTGCAGGAGGTGGGTCCACAGGAACCATTGTAGAGGAGGAAAGTTTATAAGGGAGATTAAGGTTTCAGAGGTCTCAGTTCGTAGACAGCCTCCTCCATTCCTCAGGGCTCACAGTGAGGCTGAATATCATGGAGGAAGAGGGTGGCACAGGGAAGCAGCTCACATGATGTTCAGGAAGCAGAGAAATACTCCACTCACCAGATACAAAATATACACCCCAAAGCCACACCCCCAATGCCAGCCTCCTCCAGCCACACCCCACCTGCCTCCAGTCACCACTCAGTTAATCCCATCAGGGATGCATTCTCTGATTAAGGCTTTCATAACCCAACCACTTCTCCTCCGAGCCTTCTTGCATTGTCTCACATTGTCTCATATCCAAACCCTAACACATGTGCTCCTACCTGATGTGCTGCCTTGCCACAGACCTTAAAAGCAATAAGGCCCACCAGTTATATGGGACCTCCAAAACTGTGCCAAAATAACCTCTTACAAAATAACCTCTTATAACCTCTTATAAGGTGACATTCTTCTTCAGTATTTTTTTTGTAGTAACTCCAAGCTGACCAAAAAGTGCTTCAATGATTGTTTGTGAGCACTCATGATGTCACAGGCAATGTGTTACTAATTTCACATGTTATCTCATTTAATCCTTGCAACATTGTGATGAGGTATCTGTTATTATTTCCACTTTCTGGATAAATTAACTAATGCTTCAAGAGGTCAGGGGACTGAATCTGGAGCCCAAGCTTGCAGACACAGTGACAGAGTGCATCCCAAGTTTACATACACAGTTGACAGACCCACTAGGCCTAATAAGATGGTACCTCACTGGTCTCTCATGTCCTTCTTTGGTGCCTTGAGAAGAACTTAAAGAGTTATTTCTGATACTTTAGAGACATTAGAGAGTGAAAAAAAATTTAAGCAAACAGATCTTTCTAGAACATAAGGTAGCTAGAATTTGTCTGCTCTTTCTTTTGATTTTTTTGGAGCTTTGTACTTGGGACTTATACATCTGAACCCGTGCCAACACTGTAAGCAGTTTTCCTATAACTGCATCTGCAAGTACTCTCAACTTAAAAATGCTTCCCCTGAAAGACCCAAAATAACCCCCCTCTGAAAAGAAATCCTGTAGAACATCTTTGTCAAATGTTCCTCCTTTTCCTCCACACCCTCCCTCTCCTCTCCTTCTCTGTGAATTGGATTTTCTTGCACTGATAGGCCTAAATGAGGAATTCAAGCAAAATGTACGGGGATGTAAAGCCATACTTCTTGTATGTAATATTCTTAACGACTGATAATTAGAGAGAATATACGGGAATTAGTCAGGACCTACAGGAGAATGCTTGTTGAAACACCTCTGTATTCAGTTAACCTTGAAAATACATAGAATCAAGGAATCTGAGCACCTGAGGGGATCTTAGAAATAATCCAGTTTAGTGTTTTTTTCTAACTTTACCTGTTCAGTTGTCAAGACCATCTGGGCCCCCAGGGGACCAAAGGCCAGGGTTTGGGGGATTGTTTGCTGAGTGCCCAGACACGAAGACCCCATCATCACTGCTGAGCAGTGTCTGGGGAGACCTGAGTAGGGACCCCTGCTTCTACTGTTTCCGGGAGCACAGATGGGGTTATTGTGAGTCTGCATACCCAGTACCCAGTCCAACTCCGTTCTAGCCGGCTTCCTGTTCTGCCAGGACCTAGGTTTGGTTAAGCAACACAGAGGTATAAGTGAGCTACATGGCAGGTCAGCCACCGGCTGGGGGCTTATATCTTCTGAAAGGGACAGTGCCAGCCTCCTCTGGCAGAGGAGTGTAGTTTCTGAGGACCAGACCAGTGTGATAGGATGACGGTGACAATGTTCCCAACCACAGCAGGCACATGGTGGGGTGGGCTTTTCCTCCAGCTGCTTGGGTGGTGGGCCAACATGCATCCTGAGCTCTGTGGTGTCTTGATATGGCATTTCCTTATGACATAATTTAACCACAGAGTTCTGGGGGAAGGAAAGTAGGAAATAACACTGATTCCATCAACTGTCTCGTTTGATACAAAGACTTGGGGGTCACAGAAGTGAAGCCATTAGTGATAAAGGTGAGTCTAGAATACAGTTCTCACTTCAGGCTGACAGGTGACATTCCAGGAAGTGGCCTTGGCAAGGCATATCCCATATAACTGCTCAGCCCCTCAAGAGTCACCTTCAAGGCCCATGGCTGACCGTCACGTAACCAGCCCCAAAGCTACAGTGTTACAAATGGAAATTTCATTGCCTTTCACATTTTCAAAAATTCTCAAATCCCCCGATGTAGACTTTCAAATCTTATCCTAAGGAAGTCTAAGCAATATTCCTCACGTTCTTCCTTCCAGAAAGAATTCAGGTGAGGACAGCTCCTTAGACATTACTTCCACCTGCTTGGTTTTTGAATTGGTGAATATTTTCCCTAATGGGTGGAGTATCTGTAATATGCTCAAATGGAGCAGGTCTTTTAGATTACAGTGTTGTAGCATAGATAGGATCAGAGACTACAGATCATATCATCGTTAAAAGCCGGAGCTCTGATATCAGACTTGGGATCTTGAGCAAGTTATCTGACCTCATTAAGGTCTCAGTTACCTTGGCTGAAAAGTGAGAGTGAGAATAATACCTAACTATCTGATGAGATTGGTGTAAGGATTATACAGGGTTCATGCAAATAATGGACCATCCTAGCACACAGTACTAGTGTTGATAAGTGCTACCCACTATTATTATTCCTGTTGTTATTAAAATGAAATCTTACCTGTGTTGGGTAAAATCCCACCAGAAAGTGCTTCCTGCCTTCCTTCCCAACTTCTAGAGGGATGGTTATAGGGAACATTTATTTGTTTGTCCTAAGGTCTACTGGTAGATTATCTTCTGCCCAGGAACTTGGGCAAAAGGGAGCATGTGCAGTTGACCAGGGCCCTCTCTGTTAGACATCATTTACATCCTTCAGGCTGCCATGATCTTTGGGAAACTCATTCTGGAAGCCCACTTCTCACTATCGTAATGGCATGAAAATTCACCATTTACCAAGGGCTTTCTTGAACATTTTGATTTGACATGTGAAATTTGTATGGAAGCAGGCTGGGCAGATCTTTAATCAGACTTTTCAGGGGGCACATGAAAACTGGGAGGTAGTTGACAGCACACTGAGAGGAGCGTGGGTAGGCAATGGTACACTCCAATCTTCTGACTTTGGTCTAAAGACACTTTAGAGATTTGGGTATGCAGAATGTGTGACTGTGTCAGTCAGTTTCCCATTACTGTTAACAAATACCTGAGATAATTAACTTATAAAGAGAAAAGGTTTATTTTGGCTCACAGTTTCGGAGGTTGCAGTCCATGATCAATTAGCCCCATTGCTTTGGGATTGTGGTGCCATGTTATGGCAGGTATGTGGTGAAGCAAAACCATTCACCTCACATCTAGGATATGAAAGAGCAGACGAAGAAGGGCACAGGGCATGCCCACAATCTCTAAGACCATCTGCTTGGCCTCACCTTTAAAAGCTCCCAATAGCTCCGAGCTGGGGACAAAGCCTCTGTAGATAGAGGTGGGTAGTCATTTCTTTTCTTCTTTTTCTTCTTCTTTCTCTTTCTTTTCCTCCTCCTCCCTCTTTTGTTTTTTGCCATTTTGCCATTCTGGGGCTCAAACTGAGGGCCTTGCATGCTAGGGAAACACTCTGCCCACTAAGTATACCCTAGCCCTGGAGAGTCTTTTGTAAATCAACTTGTAAATCAGAGATTACAAACTCAAAGCTAAATGGGGGGGGGGTAACAAGTATGATTTAAGGCAACAGGTCCCATGGTGACTGAGACCAGGGAAGTCCCACCTACCTAAAGGCATTCACATCCAAGGAGTTTCAACATACAGGGCAGTGGGCACTCTCTCACAGTCAGGGTGGGAATAAAAAATGGCACTTTTACAAAGTTCTGCACTTTTGTAAACTGTGAAACATCTGCCACACGATCCAGTCATTTCATGTTTGGGTATTCACCCAAGAGAAGTGAAATCATAAATACAAAGACTTGAACGTAACCTTCCAAGAGGCATTATATATATTAGGCAAAAACTGGACATGATCCAGATGTCCCTTCACAGGTAAATACATTAACATATTGTGATATCTCCATATAATAAAGTCAGACTCCGCAATAAACTGTTATTACACATAATATGGATGAATCTGGAAACAATTATTTCATTCAGTGGAAGATATTCTAGAAAATAGGAATCTATCTATAGTGACAGAAAGGAAGGGGGTTTACTAAGCCTAAGGATAGGCAGTAAGTGGGAGAACATGGGGCTAGGAAGAATAGATTACAAAAAGGCACAAAGAAACAAACTTTGGAGGTGTTGAATGTGTTCATTACCTTGATAGTGATGATGGTTATAGGGGTGAATGGGCGTCCCCACTGTAACTTTCAATATGTGCAGTTTATGGTGTGGTGATGCTGCCAGAGAGAAACCTAGAGCGGAGTAGTGCACCCAGCAGAACTTCAGTTCCTCATTACTCTGGAACCTAGAAGTCCAAGGTCAAGGTATCAGCAGGGTAGGTTCTTTCTGAGGCTCAGACAGAATCTGTTCTGGGCCTCCCCCTTGGCTCCCGCTGGTTTTCTGGCAACCTTGGCTGTGCCTTGGTTTGCAGAAGCATCACCGTGAGCTCGGTTCTCATCTTCACATGACATTCTCCCTGCGTGTGTACCTCTCTCCAGCTCTCTTTTCTCATAAAGGACACCAGTCGACTTGATTCAGGGGCCTTCCCTACTCCGACAAATACCCTGTCTTAACTAATCACATCTGCAATGGCACTGTTTTCAAATTAGTTTACATTCTCAGCTCCAGGAGGTTACGACTGCAACACATGAATTTGTGAGGGACATAATTAAATTTGTAACAATGATTATTACTGAATAAAGTTATTCAGGACCCAAAGACCCAACACTACTAAATTAGTTAAACTCCAATTCAATCACTTACTGTGTGGACTGAATGATGAACTTTTCCCCCATTTTTTTTCTAAAATTAAGACCCCTTGAAATAAAGTGACCTCTTGAGGTGTGCATATAGGACTGATACCAATTCATTCTCTCTCTCTCTGTCTCTCTGTCTGATGCTTAAAGTACTCAGCTCTCCCAGCCCTCAGCTCCCACACCTTCTTTTCTCTCATCATTTTCCATTTGTGAATTTTCTGTGGAATTTTCTTTCTTAAAATTCTTTGACACCTCATGCAGCTTTCCTTGGAGAAGATGTCATTAATACATGGAAACCGCCCTGTCTTTTCCCTCATTTTCTCCAAACACCGTATGTGGTACTGTGTGGCGTTGACATCATCACAAACACAAGCAAAGACACGGGCACTATAGGTCATTTATATGCCTTCAGTGATAAGGTCACCCTGGTAAACCAGAATATGCTCCTATGGATTCTTCATATTATTAATGGAATAATAACCAATTAAAATTTCTCTACACATACCCGGGCCAGCACTACTCTATCACATGACAGTTCTATTTTTAAATTTCTTGAGGGACCTCCATACTTGTATTCCATAATGGCTATCGTAAGTGACATTCCCACCAACAATGTGCAAGGGTTCCCTTCCCACCACATTCTTGCCAACACTTCTTTGTCTTTCCTGATGATGGCCCATCTAACAGGTGTGAGGTGGTATCTTCTGGTTTTAACTTGCATTTCTCTGATAATTTGCATTTTCTCTGATAATTAGTGATTAAGAGCATTTTTAAACACACCTGTTGGTCAACTGAATGTCTTTGCTTGGAAAACATCTATTTAGACACTTTGCTCACTTTTTAATCAAGTTATTTTTTTCTTACTACTGAGATATCTGAGTTTTTTGTATTTTGGTATTAATCCCTTATCAGTGTATGGTATCTATTAGGTGTATATTTCCCCCCTTCCTATAGTTTTCTCTTCATGCTATTGATGGTTTCCTTAGCTGAGCACAAGCTTATTTATTTATTTATGTATTTATTTATTTATATTAATTTATTTCTTCTTAATTTCTAAAATCTATATATGACAGCAGAATGCATTACAACCCCAATTACACATATAGAGCACAATTTTTCATATCTCTGGTTGTATACAAAGTATATTCACACCATTCGTGTCTTCATACATGTATTTTGGATAATAATGTCCATCACATTCCACCATCATTAATAATCCCATGCCCCCCTCCTTTCCCTCCAACCCCTCTGTCCTATCTAGAGTTCGTCTATTCCTCCCATGATCCCCCTCCCTACCCCACTATGAATCAGTCTCTTTATATCAGAGAAAACATTTGGTATTTGTTTTTTGGGATTGGCTAACTTCATTTAGCATTATCTTCTCCAATTGCATCCATTTGCCTGCAAATGCCATGATTTTATTCTCTTTTATTGCTTTTATTAATATTCCATTGTGTATATATACCACATTCTTTTAATCCATTCATCCACTGAAGGGCATTTACGTTGGCTCCACAGTTTAGCTGTTGTGAATTGTGCTGCTATAAATGCTGCCTTGTTTGTCTATTTTTTTGCATTTGTTGCCTATGCTTTTAAGTTCATGGAGAGTGACCCAGAAGACTCTTAGGAAAGTGTATGCACAAACTTTGGGAAGGTCTGAGGATCCCAGTTAAAGTTACTATAACATATGACAAAGACCTTGGTTCTGAAAATTAAGAGAACCAGGTTTGGGGTCTAGTTCTGCTATTAATCAGCAGTGGCACCTTGAATACATGTTAAATCCCATCAAGGTTCTCAGATGCTCTGAAGTTCATGGAAGCATTAGCCTTCTTGATACTTCAGTTTGCTCATCTGTAAAATGAAAGGGTTGAGGCAGATCATCTCTGAGGCTCTTTTCAGCTCTAAAATCCTCTGGTACTTGCTGAGTTGAATTGCAATGACCTTGCTTCTAAAAGCTAGAAGATTCACCATTTATATATCACATGTCTATCTCCAGCTTTCTTTCTCCAAACTGATGAAACTCAAATGCTGAGTCTGTTTTCCAAAAGAGAGCTTGTAAGTAATAGCAGGGTTTGGGCAAGGATACAGACTCCAGGCGCAATGGGTGAACCGATTGCAAGAGAATTGGGATTTCAATAGATGACTAGTCTGGTGGATGAGTACCTGTTATCCATGACAATGGGAAATGGACAAGGTTGGACTCATAAGAGACTGTTCAAAAAGTATGAAAGTCCTCTGTTACAAAAATAGAACAAAGTACGCAAAACGGAGACCAACTTGACAGACTAAGGTACCAGATGAAATGTAGAGGAGATTCTGGGAGCTTCAGTGTTTTTATAAAATGTATATAAACCAGATTATCTACTCTATCTGCCAATCTTTCTTTTATAGCCTCGTAGGCCCCTAGGACTAAAGGTAAGTGTTGATATTAAATTTATTATAATACGGGAACTGAATTCCAGTGCCGTAGTCTCTAAGCATTTTCTTAGGAGGAACAATTCTGAACTTCCTTAAAGCTTTATGGTTACTGAAAGAAAAAAGGATATTAATGGAGACAAGGATAGTTGACAGTCTTCCTCTACCTGCTAGGAGTCTCTGGGAACTTCTGGTAGGTAATGAGCTAATGATAATTAGACTAGCAATCAACCAAGATCAGTTTAAAGAGGAGCAGAGAACTGGGAAGTCCTGTTTAGGTTTTGTCTACTGTAATTATGTCCTTACACTTTCTGATAATTTCCTTTCTCCTACCTTTGTTATGGTGACTTATGAATATAATGACCAAGAGTAGGAGAGATGGCTGTATTTCTAATACAGATTATTATATGTTACAAAATTTCTTTCTCTAGTACACATTCTCCAGCTTCTTGTGCAATTTAGTGTAGCTGTGTAACAGTTCTTGAGGGTAGAATAAAAATGATGTGAAGCATTGCTTAGTCTGACCCTTAAAGTTTTACTTTGTGATCTTTTATTCCCTCTCTCTGCTAGCTCTTTAATCCTAACAAAACCCCATTATATAAGTTCTATTACATATATAGAGAACTTAAGTATCTTCCTCAAAACCACACAGTTGTGTTGGGTGGGACTGCAAACCCAGGCAGCCCAAATCAAGAGTCCTGGCACTTACCCATTGGCCTCTCTCAATACACGAAACAGTTTTAGGTGTAGTGCTTGGCACAGAGTTAGTCCTTGATTTATGTTAGCTACTATTTTACAGACAAAGAAAAATCACAAGAATGTAAATAGTTGAAAGCAAATTTGATTCTAAAGTCCTCTTATCAACTAAAATCATTAGAATATTAAAACAACCTTGTATTTTTAAGTCTGTGGGCCGAAGCAAAAAATAATGAATATCAGGAAAGCTAAATACATTAATTCGATGATCCAAACTATAGTTAATATCTATAGTTTAATAACCAAAATGGCATTTCTAATGAGTATGTTTATTATATGTAATAGCAAATAACTGCCAAACTCCTTATTTCTCACCAACAAAAGATGAGTGAAATTATATGGCCATTTAGCATGATAGCTCCAAAGACTTTCTAGTGATATAAAGAAAATGTTCATGATGCAATGTGATCCAATTACATGTCATTTATTTATTAATTGGGTGAATTCACTAATTCAGAAAATGTCTACTGAGTACTGATTCCATGTTGGGTACTGACTGGGCTAGGAGCTGGCCATATAGTCCTTGCCACCAAAGAGTAGATGGTCTAGCTCTTCAGGGCAGGCATTCTCAACAGACAGGGAGAGAATTCCTTTCCTAGGGCTTAGTTTCCTTATCTATACAACATGGGGTTAGAGTAGAGTATTGTTAAGGTCTTGTAGCAATTAAGTTCTACAAGAGGAAAAAGGCATAAGACTTTATTTGGCGTATTATCATAGTACCATAAACCTATTAACTTAATTTCATGTACAGTAGCTAATCAGCCAAGCACAGTGGCACACACTTGTAATCCCAGCGGCTTGGGAGGCCAAGACAGGAGGATCGTGAGTTCAAAGTCAGCCTCAGCAAAAAGCGAGGTGGTAAGCAACTCAGTGAGACCCTGTCTCTAAATAAAATACAAAATAGGGGTGGGGAGGTGGCTCAGTAGTCGAAGTCCCTGAGTTCAATCTCCGGTACCAGAAATAAAGTAACCAACCATCTCTACATTCCTGAGACTGAGTTATTTCCTGAGATGTGGGGACATTTTGGATTAAAACCCAGGGACCTAGGAAAATTCAGATGGTTGGTCACCTCAGTTCCATGTCAAGTTATTAGGCTTAAGATTAATATTATTTCTAATTATAGAAACCTTAATTAATGCCTTTTTGGGTTGGAAGGATCTCATATGCAGTATAAAGCTAGAAGAACAGGGACTGTGTAAGTAGTAAACCCACTCAATTGTCAAAAATGTTTAGAGAAACAACACATTTGGCATGAAGGTTAATAATTCACAACACAACACTTACATAATTACAAGTTGCATACTTATCAACTTCTTAAGAGCTTGGAGGTGGTTGTTTTAAAACTAGGATATTAGTTCAGAGACTGGAAGGAACACCGACTACCAGCACTCTTAATATTTCAGTGAGAGAGAGAGAGACATATTTTTAACTTCTGAAAATTGTGGTTTTAAATGGCATATTATAATTTGGTTCTCAAAATACAGTGTTCTTTTAAAGATTATTCAAATATGATCACCCTCTAAAGTTTCATCTTTCTCTTTTCCCCTCATTTACCACAGAGATCAGTACCAATTATAACGTTCCTCAAGTCAATGCTTCAGATTCTCAAGGGGGATTGTAGGGGAATGCACAGGGGTTTGGAGCATCCCAACACAGCCAACTCTTCAACAGTAAGACCTCGCTCTCCTGGGAACTCCTGGACTCTTCCCTCCAGTTCCACTCTCCTTCAAAGACCCTAAGGTCTTCTACCATGCCCTAAAGAAATAAATCGTAAAACAACTTTTTTTTTTTTTTTACTCATTAATAAATTCAGGACCCAGGACTGAGTGAGCTCACTAGAAATAATTCAGATTTGAGAACTCCAAGCAAGAAACAAGCAAATGTGGTTGTTACATTGGTTCATGGGGTGTCTCCTCTTTATTCACCCCAGTGATAAAGGGCTATAAAGTAGCAGTTCATAAAACATTCCCCAAATCCCTTCCCAAAGTTAAAAATGGCAGTTTCTAAAATTCAAACCAGTTAACTATGAAGACAGCTCATCAAATCTCCAATAACTAGATCAAATTTCAGACTTTTACCTTGCTAGGCCTCATCCTTCTGTGTTGGGATGCTCCAATCCCCAATGCATTCCCGCACAGTCCCCTTGAGAATCTGTCCTCTTCTCTTACAGCTATCTTTTCCAGTATGGAGACATCCCACCAAACACACACACATGCACACACACACACACAAACACACACACACACACACACACACACACACACACTCACGCATCTTCCTAATGCTCCTTCTACCAGGAGCCAAATAAATGCAGGATCAAGTAGAAATAAGCAGAGCTTCCTTTCACACTCTTGCTTGGGGGAAGAGGGGAATTAGCTTAAATAAATGATACGCTGATTTAAAAAGAATTGAATTGAACAGCAGGGAGACCGAGGCCATTTCTGTCACAGGAGCTGCTGTGAGTGCCTGTAAGATATTCAGTCACATGAGTCAGTTGTTAGAATCCCCATGCCACCTTCCTGACCTGATGTCTTGTTTTAATCTTCAAACTTGCCTGATAATGTCTAGTATTTACATTTGTCAAGTGTTTACTGTATACCAAGCTCTGCCCTAAGCATTTTTCCTACCCTCACTTAACTAGCACCATCCTCTGGGATAGGTCCTGTTATTAATCCCACTCTAGAGCTTTGGAAACTAAGGTTTAAGAGGTAAAGTGACTTGCCCACAGGGACCCAGCTCATAAATTGCAGTGCTGGGATTTAAAGCAATGCTGGCCTGATTTCAAGGCTCACACATTGGTGTCTGCCTCCTGCCACTCTCAAGAAATCTCTTCCAAAACCCAGAGGCGATTACCAATCTAGCCTCACCATCGTTTCTTAGCTTTGGCTGCCTTCTATCACAAGACCTACTGTATAACATTCCACATACAGAAACATCATCTCTTCTCTCTTCCAGTTCCAGGTAGACACACTGGAAAACATGAAGGAGGCTCCCTAGGTCTTTTTGAATGATCAGATTCAATTCAGTATTTCCACAATTGGTCCACTTTCTTTCAGGCAAATTCCAAACTATATCTGCACCAAAAATGGCAAGAAATAAAAGGCGTGTAGTGACACTTGGGTAAAGTTCTAGACTCAACTGACTTTGAAAGTTCTTACATCTTATTTATTTATAGGTAGCAATGGTTCTTTTTGCCTTTCTCTCTCTTCTTCACCTACCTTCTAACCTGAATCGTATCATTATCTTTCCACAGAGCTTCCTAAGGGGCACCATGTGGCCTGTTGTTATCTACATGACATTTGCAGGATATCATGGAGCAGATGAACACAGAAGGGAATCAAATATGTATTAGACTTCTAGGCAAGACACCAAGAAATGCTACAGGGATCAAGAACCTAAGATTATTGTTATTGAATTTATCCTGTGGCTTCAAAGAATTCAAAAGTTGATTCTGTAATGGCCTATTCTTCCAAATTCCACAGAAGTTCTCTGCTCAGATATCATGAGGAAATGGATTCCCATTCTCTTATCCAAAGTTATTCAGTACTGAAGGGCTAATGATGCTCCAGCTTAAAGTTGATTCCCCCAATACCGTGTATCAAAGGCTTCTCTTGAGCTCGGCTCTGCGCTGCCACTTTGAAGTTGAGACTCACGGTCCATAGCTCTGTCTCTGCATTTTTATTCCCCCGGGGTATTTGAACACAACTTTCATACATAAGAAATCAGAAAGCTGCAATTTCGAAGTTTCATATATACATTTGCTGAGAACCTCCTTAAATGGGAAGTGTGTTCACCCTTCACATTAAGTGTCCAAATACTACTTTCCGCGACAAGGGCGGGGACCAGGTCCACCACCGCACGTACACCCCTGCCACCACCCCCCCCCCCCCCGCTTGAACACCCTGCCCACGGAATCACCCCACATTTTAAAACGAAGGGTCTGATTTCATATTGAAACTTGACTCTATCTCGGGCTGAAATTTGGTCTGCCTCTCAGCCCCTGAGCCCGAGTTCGACGTTGTGCCAAGAGGTAGTAGCCCCATGGTGCCCGGCTGGCCTTTTTACATGCTCATTTTCTCTACATTTTTCCCCCTTTTTGCTAAGAAATGGCATTGTGCTTCGTTCGCTTCCCTTACCCGGTCGCAGCCTGTCGTCCCCTAGACAAAACGCGGCGGCCCGCGGCTCACTGCAGCCGCTGTGGCGGCGGCTGCACAGCGCGCAGCCCGGCCACCCGAGGCCGGTCGCGCTGTGCCTTTGTTGGGCCGGCTACAGATGGTGCCCCAGCACGGGGCTGAGCTGAGAGCGGGTGTGGGAGGCCGGGAAGGGGGTCGGGAAGGAGGGGAGGACTCCGCGGAGCAGCCAATCGGCGCACAGCCCATCAGCTGACCGCTTTTGCTTACACCAGGTGCACGCCGGCTGCGGGGAGCACAAAGCGCGGCGCACTGAGGGCGCCGGCAGCGAGCCGGGGAGGAGGCGAGGCCTCTGCACCTGCGGCTGCAGCGCCTGCCGGGCGGGGAGAGAGGCCGGCAGCGTCAGCCCGGGCGGCGGCATCCCTAGGCGCCTGGGGCGCCTTCCTCGGACCAGCCCACTCGCCACCCCACCCTCTGCACCCAGTTCTCTCGCGTTCCTTCCCAGCCCTGCTCGTTCCTACCCCGGCTCCCAAGAGCCGGATTTAGCCCAGCCCCGCGCAGCAGCTGTTGCTCCCGTAGCTGCCTTGCCTCCGGTCTCGGGGCTCTGCGGGGGGTCCCCAAGGTGCCGGTGCGCGCTGTGGGCTGCCAGAGAGGCGCCGCTCAGCCGATCCGCCTCCTCTTTCTCCTCCTGCCGCTGCTGCTGTCGCCACGGGTGCCTGGCCCATGTGCACCCCAACACCCCCGCCGGCCGGGGCCTCGGGGTAAGTGCACTACCCAACCGGGCTGCAGCGGGAGGTGTGGGAGGCAGCCAGGGGGAAGTCGGGGCAAACTTATCAGCGTGGCGGACCCCAGAAGGTCTGGGGGACCCTGGGATAAGATCGCGGGCCTAAGGGGGATGAGGGGCCGCGGCTCGCGGAAGCTATGGAAAATGACGAAGTCGGGAAAGGAGATTCTAGTTATTTTCCCCTCCTAAAACAAAACCGAACATCACCAACAGCGAAACCGGGGGTGGCAGAGAACGGTAGTTGGGAAGGGAGGCCAGACTTAAATGGGCAAAAGGCGGTGGCGGGAGCCCAACCGGTGGATTTCGGGGACCCGCTGGGGGGAGGGTGGTGCCCGGGAATGGGAAGGAGGAGGAATGGAATTGGGGTGTGAATTGGGGAAGGCAGCTGGGACCCGAGCGGAGCGCGCGGAAAGGGGGGCCAAGAGAAGGGAAAGGAAGGTGGCCGATCATGGGTAAAGACAAGAGGAAAGAGGTCTTGCGATGTTCTTGTCGCTGTGAGAAAGGGGCAAGGGCCGTCATTCACAAAGCAGTTGGTGTATAGAAGTCAGCGATAGGAAGAAGGTGCTCAACTACCCTGCAGTGTAACGGGGAAAAACCCACCCCCTAGACATTCTGAGTCCAGAAGGGGTGGCAGCCTCAGGAAACTCGCCGGGGATGCTGAAATGTCAGGGAAGTCCTGGTCCCCTCCAGGATCGGAACCGGCGCGGGGTTCCCGGCTCGGTCAGGGTCAGAAGCGGGGAAAGTTTGCCAGCGAGTGTCCTTTGTGCTGCGTGCATATATCCTATCCCACCACTAGTATTTTCATTCCTTGACCCGAATAATAAAACTGGAATTCAAATTAGGCAAGTGAGCAGGTACTGAGGACTTGAGTTTTTGCATGTAGGTTTTCCTGCAGGACAAAGTGTTGTTTTGTTTTGTTAATTTGCTTTGCCACCAGAGTCTGGATGATGATTATTACTCAGATATGATCATTAATCATTGTCAAAGCTAGGAGCAGAGGAGTGGAAAGTTCAGGAAGATTCATACTTTGATCCGTATAAATCTAGAGGAAAAGTGGTGTTATTGGCTCCAGGGCCTTGTGTGTCCCCAAGTCTCTGATTTGCATGCAAATGTGAGCAGATCCTGGCAGATGTCTGGCCTCATCCATTCACATGAAGGAATTTGAACAGACAAGGAGCCTTCAGTTTACAATAGACCTTAAGAAAATGGAATAAAGGGGCAGTGTGAATTTTTCTGGTTGGGAATTCCATGGCTTGTTGACACCTTTATGTTAGAGCCAAATTCTTTGAGTGGTATTATTTTGGAAAGCTCAAAGTCTGTTTGCTCTTTACCTGGCTGTATGTATTTGTCCAACATTTGAGCTGGATATTCTGAGCTAGTTAAGGAAAGTGTTTCCATGAAGCAGAGAGTAACTTGAATCCACTTTCGGTGGCTTTGAAGTGATTCTTGAATTGACTTCTCAACTTTTGGAGTTTCTTTTCTTTTTCTTTGAAAGTAGAACTTTGTGCTCACACTTGTTCCCCATCCTCAGAGATAAGTAGTTGAAGAGAAGATAGTTGTTCCAGACCAACCAACAGGAAGGTCTCACTAGAGTGTCTGCTATTCTGTCACAATTTGGGTCCTTAAGGCACTAAATTTGTACCAGTGCGGTTCCTAATAACGGGAGTGGATTTGGGGTCACAGTAGAGAATAACAAATAGGGAGGCAGTCATGCAATGGACCCCCAAAGCAAGGGCCTTCCTGCCTGATCTAACCTTAGCTGATCAACCAACCACACTGCAAGTTCACCTCCTGGCATTGTGTGACCCGGGAACAAAAGACCCTGTGGGCCACACGTGAGGCCAGCAATTCTACCTCCTGACACACCAGCACCAGTGGCCTCTTCTTTTGTCAGTCTCAAACACTGCTGAAGGGAAACAGACCCTATTCACTGAACAGCATTTGCCCCTGTTTTCTATATATTCACTGAAAGGGACATTAAAATACCACCAAAAAAAAAAAAAAAGATAATATTGTTTTGGAGGGCTTAGTGATTGGGAGGAGGGGTGGACAACAGATGTTGGTCTTCTATTTTGTGTTTCCTGGAGTTATTTTTGCTGGTTCAGTGCCTTTAACACATAATGCAGGATGTTCCATGAGGGAAAAAGAAAATGAATTGAGTCTCATTTCAGAAAGAAAATGTTATAGCCAAGTTTGCATTTTCTGTCTTAGAGCTATATAGAAGTCAGAAAGTAACAAATCATTGTAATAAACTCTTATGTGAGTCTTAAACCCGGGATTCTGTCTTCCTGATGGAGTTGAAGGATAACTGTAAAATAAAAATGGCATTTCTAAACTAAGACTGCATACCTTTTTTTTGTAAAGTTATCATCTAGGTATTTTTTTGAAACAAAATACCAACGCTTCATATTTGTGAATCTTTGTCTTTGGCTATTATCCTGTATTTGTGAGATCTTTATTGTGGAAGTCGAATGAAAGGAAAGATTAGGGAGTTCATTCCTTGGTAAATAAAAGTAGTTAATTATTAGAAAGAATCACTCTGCTACATAAAGGAATCTCAGGCCAGATCCAACTGCAGTCTGTGCCTCTGAAGCATAATACAGGTGGCTCTGGTTAGTGTTTGAAATTCTAAAATAAAGCCAGGGAAAATGGCATCATTCATCTGTCTGCTTCACAGGGAGGATTGAGCAAGTGGGATGAAAGGTGAGCTCCGTGCAAATGAGATACTTCAGTAACTGGGAGGAAAATATTACACAGTGCTCCCAGGTTGTAGAGTCCTTCATTTATAGTCTCAATTTATAGCATTCCTGCTTTGTAAGCAGGGCACTTTTAAGAATCGCCTCTATGGGCTGGTGTTGTGGCTCAGGGGTAGAGCGCTCGCCTAGCACGTGTGAGGCCCTGGGTTCGATCCTCAGCACCACATAAAGATAAATAAATAAAGGTGTTGTGTCCATCTACAATTAAAAAATATTTTTAAGAAAAGAAAAAGAAAGAAAGAATTGCCTCTGTGACCCACGAATGGCACCTGAAGACCTGCTAAGAGGCAGAGCAGGGACATGAACTTGGGTCTGTGTGACTCTAAACCTGCCCTGTTAAAGCACTTGGCTATGTTTCTTCCTCTTTAATTGCAGCTATAAAACAAAAAGGCTTGATTAGATTAGCTCTTCTAGCCCATCCATATTCCACAAAGTTATATAATTCCATATAAAAGTAATGTTTATGTAAAATAAAACCATTTTTTACTGCTTTTAATTTTGAAATCTATTTAACTCATCATCACTGAATTATCCTTTAAAATTATATTGGAGTTATTAACAGAACATGTTTTTCAACCCTATTTAGGATAAATAATTTTTACATGGAGGAAAATGCATATTTAAAGATTACATCCTTCTAACCGTTAACATCACGCTGCATATTAAGTTGTATCATTGCTTTCTAAATTTAGAAGTTTCTAAAAATTGAAAAGCATCTTCCTGTTGCACAGAATTTTTTTTAGAAAAATTCCTGTTAATATTATCAGAGATAGGTAAATTGTTGAATCTTAAGAAGAGTATCCAATAATTTTTATTAAGAGCTTCAAGCTCCCAGGATTGTCAAAATCTACCATCTGAAATCTGTTTCTAAAGCTTGCTTTGCTTTAAGGTGTCCTTCTGACATGCAAGTGATGCGTCAGAACAATGTGTCACTCACTGCGGTGGTGTTACAGGATGTATAGCCCTAAGCAGGGGGAAAAGAGTGGATAACAAGGCAGGTCTTAGAGTCGGGAAGACTTAGTTTCAAAAGCACATCTCAGGGCTGGAGTCGTGGCTCAGCGGTAGAGCACTTACCTACTATGTGAGGTACTGGTTCAATCCTCAGCACCACATAAAAGTAAATAAATAAAATAAAAATACTGTGTCTATCTACAACTAAAAAAAGAAAAAAAAATTTTTAAAGAGTGCATCTCAGCTCTGTGCTGTAAGCCTTGATGTCCTCATCTGTAAAGTGAGGATATTAACAGAACCTGCAATTCCAGAATCACTTGTTCAATCATCTAAGTCTCCTAGCAGAGTTCTTAGACCAAAGTAAGTACTTAGAAAGTAAATAGTACAACTAGGAGAAATTGTATTATTATATTTTCTGACACTTCTGCCTGCTACCCTGTCTGCATTCTGAGGATGCTAATTCTAAGGCAAGTGGGGTAGTGTTTAGGGACAAGAAGATTCAGACTAGAGGTTTCATGCAGTCAGAAGTTCACTCGATTGTCCCCTTTTGTGGGTAAGAGAGCTTTGTATTTGTCCAGACATGCAAGAAATCCTGTCAGCTAATGTATTTTTAATGAACTGGCACACAGATGAATACGTTAGAACACTTTTCTTTGTTTCTAGATTCTGTTCTGTTTCTACTTTCTCTGTTCTCTTTCAGAAAATATTACAATGCCCCTTCTTAGTCTGTTTTCTCCCTGTTGCTATAACAAAATACCCGAGGCTGTTTACTTTATAAAGAAAAGATGCATACTTAGCTTATAATTCTCATGGCTACAAAATCATAAACATGAGCCCAGAGTCTGGTGAGGGCCTCTTAGCTGTGTTACAATATGTTACAAAAGGTGACAGGGAACTGGCTACATGTAGAAGGGACTGTATGAAGGAGGAAAAACATCAGCCAAGAAAAGCTGAGCTTACTTTATAACAACCCATTCTCCCAGAACCTACTCAATTTCTGCTACAAGTAGATTAGCCTCTTCCAGTTGTGGTGCCCCCATAACCTGACCGCTTCCCACTGGACACCATCTCTTAAAGGGTCCACTACCTCACACCACCACACTGGGACTAAGCTTCCAACACAGTAACCTTTGGCAGACAAACATCTAGTATTGAATTTGGTATAACTCATAGACACAAGAGCTTCACTTCTCTGTATCCACTGTGATCATAAAATCATTGGGGCGTGTGAAACTCAAACATTGCTAGGCATCTTGGGAGTGCTCAGTAAGCTATGCTGCACTCCTTGTTATTGGAAGTTCTTGGTATCATCATCTCCACATGTCATCATCTTATTGACCCAACTCCAAAGCTCCTGGTTGGATTAGAATACTCCAGGGCAGAGTCAGTCAAGAAGCAAGAGGAGGTCACCAGGAGAGCCAGATCAGATTTGACCTCTTAGAGGGATCCCAGGTGGACTGACAGGGGCAGACTGCTGTGGCTTAACCTCTACAGCCCCCTGCCCCATTTCAGCTCACAGATTTTCATTTGCATATGGAAGGGTGAATCAAGAACATCCTCTTTGAATTCCTCATCATGTAGAAATAATAATTATTTTGAGGGAGAGCTTCATGGTCTTGTTTAATCTTTATAACCAGAGCTTCCCATTGGATAGGTGGTTGCATTGGTTGGCCATTGGAGATTTCCATCTCTTGGCTCTGAAGTCTTTTGGCCACCTGGCTACCCTTGCAGGCCAGTGAATGGAATCTTCTGAGTGCTGAGTCCTCTCATATACAAACCCCGAGAGGTATTTTCCCCATTTTAAAGATGTGGAAAAACCTGAGGCAAGGAACCTGCCCAGTACCTTCCAGGTAGTAGTACATATGTAGGAGCAGGTACTCTGGCTCCTGGTTTTCCTTCAGGCTGCATTGGGAAAACTATCCCTGAGTTCCCTGTATCTCCTCGCCCTTGCTTCAAATATAGGAATAAGCCATGTTAATATAGGGTTATTTATTCAAGTCACTGTAATGCCATCACCACCAAACAGCTCCTTAAGGGAAAAAAAAAACTATGACTTAGTCTTAGGTCCCTGGAACCTGTCATAGCACTTGGCACATGAATATGCACTTAGCAAATATTCAGTGAGTGACAGAATTTCCATATCATATGTCTGTTTTCATTTTGCCAACGCTGCGTCTTTTAAACAATTTTTACAAAGTTATTTTCTCTGCCGTTAAGTAGAAAATGAGTAGTTCATAAAGATGTATTATACTCATGTTGGTGTTTATTATTTTAGAAAGTTTATTATAGAAATTTGAACTCCTTTTGGGAAGTTTTTAATGATATTATTGCCAAGCAAGTGTTATTCATCAAAAGATATTGACTATATGCATGTAGAATATCTTAGAAGGGTGATGTGAGAGGTGACAACAATGTACATGGTATTATTTCTGTCCCAGATGAGCTTCCAAACTCAGTGCAGAGAGAAAGTGAATAGAGACAAGACAAAATAGGCCAGTGATCATCTATAGAAATTCCACAACAAAGCAGGAAAACAACAGGGGTTCCGCCTGGACAATTCCTGCTTTGCAGCTCTATACCACATCACATGCTAGCTATGCACTCTTGGTTAAGAGACTTGATGTGTTGATCTAAACTCTCTCCTTTAGACATTGCAAAGAATTATATCTACTCACAGGGTTGTCATGATGACATATGGAAGGCATTGGGTCCAGTTCTGAGAATACGACGGTCATTTGGTTCAGTCATTTGGCAAATATTTCCACTTGTGTGCAGATCATTTTCTATGGGCTGGGGATATGATGGTGAGCAAAGCACTTGGTGGGTCCTCCCCACTTGGAACTTGCCATCTATGTGTGATGACTCCATGTATCACACAAACGCGTCAATGGGAAATGATGGCTGTGTCAAGTGAGCCCAGTGGAAGAGAAGCCGTTGAGACCAGGAGAATATACCACAGAGGCTTCCATGAGAAGACCTCCTAAAGAAGCCACCTTTAAACCCAAATCTCAAGAGCAAGCAAGAGTTAAACCAGGGGAAGGATGTGGTCAGAAGGTGCCTGGTGGGTTTGAGAACAGAGAAGACAGGGGTGGTGCAGGATAGAAAAAAAGGCGGACTCTCTCCTTCTGCTTCCAAAACACACTCGGAGTTAGAAAAGTCCGAACTTGGAGGAAGTTCAGCAAAAGAAGAGTTTTGGTTATGTACAGAAGAAATTTGCTGGTTGCCATTCTGGGGGAAAGACAGAAGAAATTCTGAATTCCTGGAGAGGCAAGTCAGGCGAGCAGTTCTTTGAGTGACATGTTTGATCTGGCATACGCCAGGCTTCAAGGACAAAAGGACATTCCTGGAAGAAATTCTTTCCCTCATCTCTGTGTGACCTCGTGCATGTGAACTAACTTAGATCTGAGTCTTGATTGTTTAAAAAAATTTTAAATATCATCGGAGGATTGTGAGAATGGAAAGATACAGCATATGTAAAAATGGCACACAGTATCTAGTAAGTTCTGTAAGCTCATCTTGTAAGTAAGTTAGCTCATCTTGTAATGTTTGTATTCCATTGCCTTCTCCCCCTTGTAATACAATTTCCTTTTATTGTAGATGAACTTCTGATTAAGACATGACACCCCATCACCTGGGTTGTCCATAAATGAACCTTTGTTTAAATTAATTCAGGAATACCTGAAAAGTTTCTCTTGGCTGACCAGCACATGTCTCCTGTGTAAGATGTCATTCTTGCTCATGATCTTGGTTATGTAAAAGGAATTTGACTACATCTGGCTTGTGCGAACGTGGAAGAAGAGGTCATTGCTGAGTGTGTAAGATCTTACATGTTGGATCGGTCCCTTAGTCCTAAGTGATGTGATGGAGAGATGTTCTTTTCTGCCTGATCTCAATTATTGTGGCTAGTAACATAGAGCTCATTTCAACACTGAGTTTGTAGCATTTTGCTCCTGTAATGATTTTTTTTACACCTTTGTACTGACATATAACTAAATTCAGACTCTATCACCAAATAGTGACCCAAGGAGCTGATGGAGTTAGTTATTTTTAAGCAAGATTTAAGCATACATTTACTAGTCTCACCCAACTCCCTTTGTTATTTATTTTTATTGTTGCAGTACTGGAGACTGAACCCAAGGTCTCACAGATGCTAAGCTACACTAAGCTATCACTAAGCTACATCTCATCTTTTTTTTTTTTTGACAGGGTCTCACTAAGTTGCCCAGGCTGTCCTTGAACTTGGGATCCTCCTGCCTCTTTTCATGTTTTAGTAAAGGCAGTAAATCTCTGGTTCCTCTGCCTCGTTTTGTCAATAACCTTCTTTCCCGTCTATGCCCTTTGAGGAAAACTCCCACATTTCTCTCCAGCCATCTTTTCACTCCCTCAGGCCAGTCCTATGTTTCCAAATTCTTCGTGGATATTTTCACCCTGAGAATAACAACATCACTGAGGGGACGAGGGGAAGTAGTAGATGAAGAGAAGGACTCCTGCCCCTCTCCCCCCATGCTCTACACCTGGATGGAAACACATCCCCTTCCAAAGTGAACACTTGCTCTGCCTGGCCCTCTTACTTTGGGGTCTGCTGTCGTCACAGTCGCTCGACGCCAACCTCGGCTTCCTTTCCTTCTCCGTGTCTGGTTCACTGGAGTATCTAATAGTTGCATGTTCCCTAACGGGGCCGTTTTATTGTTCCTATAACAACCACCCAGATTCCAGCTCTGATTGCCCTTTATTCAGCAATTATTGAAGCGCTTCTGAGCTGGTTTCCCTGCCCTTCACACGGCTAGTGGATTAAGCTTTATCTATTATAGAAACCGTCCTGTGGTTCCTCTGTAAAAGGCAGGTGGGGGTCTCCGCCAACTGTGGGTTGTGCTGGAGGGTGTCAGCGCCCCTCCACAGCCATTCAGTGCCCTCTCCTCCCTCTGCCCTGGGGATCAGGCACCTGTGGACTGGATTCATAGCTGAGGCCCTTGCCCTGTGGTTTCTTCCAGCCTTCTGTGCTGTCGTGTAGCTAGCTCACAGGTGTCCACTCTCCTTTAGGAGTTCACCTGAACCATGCTCATCCCTTGTTCTGTGGTTTGAAAGTTATTTGTCCCTCCAAAACTCATGTGCTGGCACTTACACCCCCCGGATGGTATGAAGAGGTTAGGCCCCTGGGGATGTGATAAGTTGGGAGACTCTGCCCTCAGGATGGATGAGTGCTCTCAAAAAGGAGGTTAAAGCAGGTACTCATCTCTCTGATGCCCTTTCATCTCTCCCACCATGTGAGGACACAGCCGAGCAACACTCCCTGGAAATAAAGAGAAGCCCTCGCCAGACACTACCTTCTGATGCCTTGATTTTTGGATTTCCTACCACCAACACTTTCAGGAAATTCTGTTTTCTCAAAACAGAATTCTACAAATTACCCAGTCTTGAGTGTTTTGTTAATGGCCACAGGAATGAACCAATACACTTTGTAAATGGTCCCTTTTAAAAACCTTTCTTTATTCACTCCCTTTTGAATATACCAGCTGTTTTCTTCCAGGTCTTTGACAAGATTAAGAAGTGAGAGAAACCTCCTTAGGGAAACATGAAAGGCCCTGGGTGTTAAACACAGTCCTGCCTTTCTCTCTTGATTTCTATGGTTGGCATAGACTTGAACCCCATGGAAGTGACGTAGTTCCCTACCTACCATGTAGCTCTTCCAGGTCTGCTGCTGGTAAGGGGTTAACATCTGGCTCAGCAAAAACAAGTCCTGGTTTGTAGGACAGGACCAGTTTTAAACTACCAACATGACATGCCTCTGAACTGGCATTTGGGAAGCAACGCTCACAATTAGCTCTGGATGTCGCTGCATTGCCTGTGGCTTCCCCTCCACCTGGGTAACAGCAGCTCCTCCACCTCCACCTCCCCCACCACCCCTTTTGTGCAGCACACAGAAGAGTTGCTCATAAAATATTGTCCTTCATTTCTATCACTCCTGGGGGCATTTGGAATAGTTCAGACCCAAATTACCAGCCACATGTTGATGGCTTTATCAGTCCAGAAATATTGTGCTAACGTAGGTGCCAGTTAGGTTTTTGAGAATTAAAATCCCTGAAGTGAAAATAAGCTACTTGCTCACGTTTTATGCCAAGATACTGAAGCTTAGTTACGAAAGTTGCATAATTCTCCAAGATGATAACCTATTTTCTGGTCTTGTTTACAAATTATGTTGTCGTTGTCCTCATTTAAATATAACATTAAATAATAATAAGCCATAATTACAATATATTTTTTTATCTATGTCCCCTTGAACCTAAAATTCTTTAGAAAACCTCTAAGGTGCATGCTAGTCCTAAATAGAGAAGATTATGCTGCAATTTATTCTCTTTCTTTCCAAACAAAATATCTCACATATTTACTACTGAACTAACCTACTAGCACAGAGGATAAAAACAAAGAGAAAAATCATTTTCCTGGTAAAACATGTCCAACTGTTTAAATAGTGGCGATGTTTTCAGCTTGCTATGATAAGATGATGGTGACCTTGATGCAGCATAAATCTGTGTGCCATCTCATGCACAATTCCTTAGAGACCCTACTGGGTGGTTCCCCAATGTCTCCTCTTAGAATTGAACCTGATTTTATTACCAGCTTCCTGCAGATCTGCTGGGTGATGGGACATTTAGTTTTTGTTTTTTTACCCAGGAATAGCTTGATCCCAAAAGTTTCATGAGAAAACATGGAAGGAATGGAGCCAACTGCATACACCATGATGGCAGAGAAAGGGACAGAGAGATCTGCAGTTTATTCCAAATTGTGTTCTGATAAGAAGAAACCCTTTTATTGAGAAAGTCTTTCTAAGAGATTACTTTTATATTGTTTTATTAAAATAATAACTCCTTTACTAAATGTGCAAAATGGAACTATTTCAATTTGAAAACCAAAAATGTAAGTATGAATAAAGACGATCTCATAATTGCATTGGATTAGTTTATATTTTAAGGGTTGTGAATGACAATATGGCTATTCCACTAAAATTATTTTTGCTTTTAACTTAATAAAACACATGAATTGAAGAGAAACGATACAAGGCACTATGATTTATAATGGCTGCTGGCATTTTAATGTTATCAGCTGTTCCCTGGCACCATTTGATTACACAAGGCCTAAACTGTGTAATTAAGGACCATCCTACTAATGTGCACCAGTGGATTTATGGTGCTCGGGTCATCAGCACTCTGAGCACTTTGGAGTATTGGACCATTAGTTTCAAATGCATACTAAGATAGGAGACACCCCCCCCCCCGGCATCAAGGAGGCTCTATAATAAGAAACTATTTCAAATTCAGGGAGGTAGTGTTCACCGGATTGTCATTTACCCAAACAATTTAAAAACCTGATTAACAGAAATCCTAATTAACTAGATTCCCACCCCCACCCCCTTGAGTCTACTTTTAGGAGAAAAGAGAAAATTGGAAGAAAATAAGTTAATAACCAAGGCTTCAGATTAAAAACAATTCCAATATGAGCTCATTATCAATGACTTGAAGAAAAGTATGCTTAAAAAATAACACCCTTATCAAAGGCAAGAAAGTAGGTATTAAAGTTAGCATTCTCTTAGATACATAAAAGAAAACTAATCTATAGGCTCAAACCTTGGTTAACCATAAGAACAGGCTCAGGCATGTGGCAAGGCACACAGGAATATGGAGATCCAATTAGACCCCTGAGGCAGGTGGCATTGCAGAAAAGGTCCCAACTTCAGAGTCCAATGAACTTGGATTTAGCCTCAGCTCTTTCACCTAATAGCTATGGGGATTCTGACAAGTCACGTTTATTAGTCATGGTTCTTCAAAGAAACACAACCAACAGAGTAGGCAGATAGATATGCAGGTATGTAGGTAGGAAGGTGGGCAGGAAGGTAGGATGGATGGATGGATGGATGGATGGATATAGAAGAACATGTTTATCATGGGAATTGCCTCATGTGATTATGAAGGATGAGAAGTCTTTCCACCGTATGTGAGCTGGAAAACCTGGACAGCCAGTGTTCAGTCCTAGTGTTAAAAGAATATGAGTAAAGCACCTTCCACAGTTTTTGTGCTATAACCTGCTCTCCATCCTGGTCTTTGGTTAGAGTGGCCCTTCCCTGTAGAGCCCCTGGGGGTCCAAGTCTTACAGGCAGGTATACCTTTTACTTTATTCTCTTGCAATGAATGATTAAGAATATTGAGTTCTTCAGGTTCTTATTAGAATGAATAGTTATAAAAATAGTTTAGGAACGGGATTTAAAACCAAGTTTATTTGAAAAGTTCAGGGAAAGATGGCTTTATTTTGCTTTTTAAAACATAACATTCAATGTGCTTGAGTTCTGGCAAGTCAAAGGACACATTCTGTCATTCACCTGAATACTGCTGTGTTTAACCTTGACTAGCAGTAAATTTTATGGTAAAGAGATGTTCACTTTACCTCTCTGTCTTCAAATTTTAAAGGAACATTTTAATGTGGAAGGGATATGTTCTTGACATTTTCTTTGTCTAAAGTTTAAACAGCACTTAGTCTTCTAATTGACCAATTCCAAGCAGTCAGATTCTTTAGAGAAATATCACTAGATCAGAGAGATAGGCTTCCATCTTAAGGACATGGATTTTTTTTTTATTTTTTAATTAAAACAAAATGTTGTAAAAATGTCAGATAGTTAATAAATTTTATTATTGGTTTAAAAGTATAACAAAAAAATAGCATGGGGCCCTAGTCAAACAAAGAAAAATGCAGTGAGTGTTCTGAAATAGATGTGAAAATGTTTGGCATATGTTGATAAAGAGAGTTATTTTCACTATTGCAAACTAAACTTTAAAAGAGTCTGGGAGCAAAATCAAATCTGATAGAGTCTAATGGAATTGCTTAGCTTGGTTAGCATCCAAAAATCTATGGCTTGGTATTAGCAGCCTACACACTGGCATTTTCTGTACCAGCCATGACAAATCTGTTTTTTTCATTGGTACATCTGTAGTGTGGGGTGTACAATCCAGAACCATTGAACCTAGCAGCTCCTTTGCAATTTATTAACATAGAACAGTGAAATCCATGTCTAAGTGAGGACACTAGGCAAATTACTGTGAAGTACTTAAAAATAAGTCATGAAACTGGGCCTTCTAGGCATAGTAAGGCTGCCAAACTAAAGACTTAGCATTTATTTAACATTTAATCATGCTGCTAATTACAAACCAATTATTTCATATAGACATATTACAAGAAGAGAATTAAAATGATCTGTAAAAGACTAAAATTAATTGATTTCATGGTAGTTTTTATATCATTGCACTTGCTGGTGTTAAAAAGTGGCAATAAAAATAGCCTAGTTGTTGGTTGATATTTTATTCTGTTTAGCTTCCTGTCAGTTTCTGAATTCAATAATGTTAAATTGCTACTTTATGATTCCAGCTATGCAAAAAGCCCATTTATTTAAAGAAAAAAAAATCTTTCTTGATCTTACCAGTGAATTAAACAAGAGAAAAAAATCTTTTTTTTCCTTGTCCTCCTTCCTTTGCCTATCATAGAATCTCAAGTTTAAAAGGGATTTGAAAAAAAACAAAAGTTCAAGAATTTTTCAAACTGTATCTGGTGTGTGAGTTTCAAAACATTGGAGGAAAAATGATTTTGGCATAGAGCTGAGATAGTTCATGAATAATTATTAGTCTGGCTTGCTAGGTCCTCCACGAAGAAGCTGCAAAGATCATTGAATTTATCACAGCTTTTGAAATTAAGAAACAGCTCTATCTCTACACATAAGATTTGTAGGTATTGGGAGCAGAAAACTTGCTTTCATAATCACTTAGGAGTGTTAGGGGTGCAGTGTGGAGAAGGGTAAGGATAGTCAGTGCTGTAAGTATTTAATAAAGTAAGCATGCACATGAAAATCATTCACATGATTTTAAAGTAGGTAATATGTATATTAAAACCATAAACTACTTTGGTCTTCGAGAGCTACTGTAACAAAGTACCACAAACTGGGTGGCTTAAAGCCACAGACAGTTGTGAAGGTTTGAAGTTCTAGATGATGGTATCCTTTGCGTCTTCCTAACTTCTGGGGATTTCCTGGCAAACTCAGGTGTGGTCTGGCTTACAGCCACCTGACTCCAGTCTCTGCCTACATTGTCACACAGCCGCCTCCTAGTGTGTGTACCTGTCTTCAAATCCTCTTTCCCATTCTTTTAAGAGCACCAGTCCTAACTGAGTAGGGGCCCAGTCTTCTCCAGTCTGACTTCCTCTTAACTCATTACATTTGCAACAACCCAATTTCCAAAAAAGGTCACCGTCTGAGGAACTTGAGATTGGGACTTGAACATATCTAGTTTGGGGAAGACACAATCCAATTGAAAATAAGCCCTTTGTTCTAGATGATGGGACTCTCGGTTAAATGTCCTAGGCATTTTACACATACTGTGCCCTGCTAGTTTTTAGAATTACTTTTATCTCGTGTCTTCTGCAATTATCCAGTGCAAGGATATTATACAGAAATAATAAATGTTTTTAATGGGAGGTGACTAAAATGCCTAACACAAAAAACAAATAGGTGCACCATCACCTAAGAAAGCTAAGCTGCCATTTTTGGGTGCCTAATCTGTGCACAGCATTTTGCTAGGCCCCCTCACTAAACTTTCCATCCAAAACTCTTTTTGGGGGGGAGGGGAGGTGGGGAACCAGGGATTAAACTCAGGGGCACTCACTCAATCACTGAGCCCCATCCCCAGCCCTATTTTGTATTTTATTTAGAGACAGGGTCTCACTGAGTTGCTTAGCGCCTCACTTTTGCTGAGGCTGGCTTTGAACTCGGGATCCTCTTGTCCCAGCCTTCCAAGCCCCTGGGATTACAGGCATGCACTACAGCACCCAGCCTCCAAAACTCTTAATTTCTGAACATCAGCCTTTCCTTTAGGAAACAGAAACCATGGCATCTGGCAGAGGGTTACACATTTTTAAAAATTTTTTTAGGTTATTTTCTATGCTGAGTGCTCTTGGCCAATTATTACTTTGAAATACCATAGCAAGGAATGCTATGATCCTTGACTTGAACATAAGAGCTCTATTCTGATGAAAATTTTTTGTTGGCATCATCCTGAGAATCTGGGCAAAAGAATTCTTCATGGATTTTCTTCTAATTCAGTTGGTTCATTTCCAAGAGTATACTGGTTTTCCTGATCTGCTGTTTTGTGCTCCCAACGTCCACACACCAGTTTCCAGCAGTCTTTGTCCTCTCTGGGGTAGCAGAGAGAAGCCCAGTAAATGAGACTGAGTCTCTGTTATCTTATGCTTTGTTTGTTTCAGTGAATGTCCCCTGAGCCCTTGCAGAGTAGTCACTGTGCTCACTGCAGTGCCTACTAAGATAAATAAAGCTGAACCGTAGACCTCAGTTATTGTATATGAGCACAGAGGTTAGGGCACCTCTGAGTGGCTTAGGACAAAGCCAAGTGCAGCTATGTCTTTGCAGTTACCAGGCCCCAGCCGACCTGCCTGCTAAGGCCCTCTGAGCTTGTGAGTGGTGGCAGGTATGGCCCCACCAGGATGGATGAAGTCTGGAGTTTTTCAACTTGGTCTGCATTGCAGCCCTCTGTGGAACTTCTAAAAATATACATATACTCCCAGACCCCATCCCAGACCTAATTCATCAAAATCTCCACAAGACACAAGAATCTGCATTCCTCAAAAGATCCCTGTGTTAATGAAGAATGGTGTGGTGTGTGGAGATCTCTGACTGTGGGGCCTGACACGGTAGCTCTTGGTCACATCTGGCTCTTTGGATTTAATTGAAATTAAAAAAAAATAAATTGTGAAGATTTCATTTCTGCTCCCACCAGCCACATTTCAAGTATGAAGGGGCCACTGAAGATCTAATGCACTGAGAGCATGGGGACAGAACCTTCCTGTCGTCCTGGAGAGCAGCACAGGTGGGCAGCTCTCATGTCTCCTTCCTTTCCTCCTCCCTCTGTCATTTGTCTTTTTTTACAGTCACTTGGGTACTTGTCTCATTGTCACCCCATAAGGAGATAACCTCTTTAAGGTCAGGGTCTGGTCCTCCTGGCCCCATGACAGGGAACAGTTAATGGGGATCTTTTAAACTCATCTGATTCATTCAGCGCCATCTTATTGGATCTATTGCAATATAGACTAACTCCAGATTTCAGCAGAGTCTAGAGAAAAGGATGGATCCGAGAGTAGGTTTGACTCAATGTCAGATATTAGTATGGATGTGGAGCAGATTAATGCTAAATTGCAAGAATTTTTTTTTAAGAGTAAGGCTTTTAAGAGCTCAGGGTTTATATCACTGCAAATGCAGAAGAGACACGGCAAGACTGTGAATATTTGCAGGCTTAAACATTTGTTTATTTTAGAGACCTGGAAAGCACATTTTAATGGTTCCATTATTTGCTTACTTTTTGAGTGCCCACTAGTCGATGTCAGGCCCGGCACCGGCCCTGGGGTGACTCATTGTGAACAAGACAGAAGCACAGTGCTTATTTCATGAGACTCAAGCTCATGCGGACAGCTTGAAATGTTGGCAAGGACTCTTACCTGCATGGGCGAGTTGGGAAAGAACAGGGGTACAATTTGGGCTCTGGCCTCCGATGTCTGAATTCACATAGAACTTCCACCACTATAATGGTTCTAGACTTCAGCCATTACTTCAATTTTCTAAATCTCCATAAAGATAAGAAACATACTGGTACCATTAAGAAAAAAAAAATTATGTAAAGCTCGGTGTAGTGCATGCTGCATAATAGAGCTTAATGAGTATTAATTCCTATTATTTTTGCAACTACTGCTCAGCCAGAACTACTCTGCAGTGAATGTTATGATGTAGAAAATGGGAGGTGTCTACAAGGTTAGAAAATACTCTCTTATTACTTGAGAGCATTATGTTCGGCAAAGTCAGCCAAACTCAGAAAGTCAAAGGCCATATGTTTTCTCTCATATGGGTAAGCAAGAGAGGAGAAAGGAAAGAAAGGTGGTGGGGGCGGATCTCATGAAAACTGAAAGGAGATCAGTAGAGTACAGGAAACAGGAGGGGAGGGAAATACTGGGGAATGATATTGGACAAAATTATATTGTTTTGCCATGTGCACATATGAATGTATAACAATGAATGCCACCATTAGGTATAATTATCATGCACCAATAAAAAATTGAAAAAAAAATTCTCCATCGTTTCAAAACAATTTCTTCCTGCTTTTCTTGGGCTACCTGCATAATTCCCTTAGTATACTGTTTATATCTTGGCATCCAGAATAGCCGAGATGGATATATAAATAAATATTTGGGTAGTTTTTAAAATTTCTTCTTCTTTTTTTATTTGTTTTTTTCCTTTTCCATTCCTCTTTGTTTGGTTTGGTTTGGTGAAGGATTTAACTTGGAACACTGCTTCTTGCAAGAAAATCATGCATGGGGAAGTGCTTTGTGCATCAGTCTGTCTTGGTGCCATACCTTCCTATAAGGTTCCAAGACAACTAAACTGCCTTTACTTAAAAAAAAAATCTTTCTAGTACTCTAGAAATCTACTCTAGGGATAAAGGGTGTCTCTGAGGTAACCAAACTATTTTGTAAACAGATGAATCATCCCTCGGCCTTGACTGCGATTTGTTAAGAACATGTATTGCCTTCAGGAGCTACAGATGATCCTAGGCAGCCTGTCCCCATTTCTGATTATTTAAGATGACAGTTCCATTCACCTGACTCAAACCCAGGGGTTCTTTGGAGAATCGTGTGACCTGTAGGAGGTGAAGTTTAGATATTGGGTCTCAGGGTTAGGATTACTCAGTTTGAATCCTGCTTCTGTGATTTTCTCGCAATGCCTCTTGAGCAGATTCCTTAACATCTCCATGCAACCATTTTTTTCATGTTAAAGGAGACAATCACAGTGCCTAGCTCCTGGGGATATTGTGAGGAACAAAGTAAACACCAAGAAGTGTTAGACTGACAAAAGAGGAAGAAGAAAACTCTTGCAGATAATTTTCAGGCAACACATTAATATCGTTGTCAGAAGAGTTACAATTTAACTTGGGGTGTCAGCACCTGGCTCTCATTTCCTAAGTAGGAGATTCCAAAGGACATACATGTGTGTTGGGATCTTAGGTACCAGGCGCTGCTCAGGACCTGTCCTTTCCTTTAATTCTCTAGCATGCGTCTGAGGTAGATGTAACATTGTCCTTCTAACAGAGGAGGAAGCCACGGCCCAGAGAAGTGGAGTGGTTTCTCTCAGGTGCTGTTGGCGATTCCAGGATATGGACCCTGCTTTGCCTGCTTCTTGAGACTTGTGCCTTAAAAAACACACACAAACACAATCATGATTCCTCTTAAGAAGCCAGGAATGGGGGTTTTGCTCCCAGTCTCAAGGAGTCCTGCATACATGGGTGTCTTTAAAAATAGAAACCTGAGAAAGAAGCATTCAGTTTCTAGACTCTTCCACATCATCATCTTAGGCTTGTGTGCCCTGAGATAGAGGCATCACTAGATGTAAGGACTTGGGTCCCCTAACTCTTGGTCCAGTATTCCAGTCTCTGCCACATAATGTTTCTCAAACGACCTGAGAACCAAACAGGATTCAGAGGTAGGGCATGGATCCTATATTCTAGGATTTACTAGTTCACTTTGTGACTTGACCACTCTGGAAAATAGGGACGATCATACTAGGTCAATCCATTCTGTTGTTGTTGTTGTTGTTGTTGTTGCTCTCACAGAAACTTCTTTATAAAAAGAGATTGATTTAGTTCCCAATTTTGGAGGCTGAGAGTCCAACATTAGGTAGCCTCCTTGGTTCAGCCTCTACATGGTGGATCACAATGGTGGCAGAGCGTGCAGGAGTAAGAGACCACACAGCAAGGTGGGAAGCAGGGCGAGGGGTCAAACTCTGGCTTTCATGAGAAGTCCAGGAGGCCAGTGCTCCCTTCTGAGGTCAGTGTCCCCAGTGACCTAAAAACCTGTCACTTGGCCTTATCTCCTAAATGTTCTACATCACCCCCCAACGTCAGCTCCCCTGGATTAAGCTACTAACACACAACCCTTTGGTGGGACAAACCTCATCCAAACCGTAGCAAATACTTGAAACTCTTTGCATGTAAGGCCCGCCGTATCGTGATTAATGCGTAGAAAGTCTTCTATTTAAGTCAGCTATTGAAGTGTGCTCCCTTCATGTTGTTATTGTTATTATGATGATTCACGAGGCCTCTCCTATCTTGAGTGCCAGCTTCCAACGCCTACTCATTTTTCAAATCCTCCTTACACTTCTTTCACTTGAGTTTCTATATCCTTATACAGTTTGCAACACACGATCTATCACCAAATTTAAAAAAAATGTTAATTTATGCATTTTGCAAATTAAACTTGCAGTTTGGCCAGGCTTATGTAGAACAGATAAACCCTTATGATCAATTCACTGCCATGTTTAAAAAAAAAAGAATCAATGAATATCATTTAGCTGAGTTGACTAATTTTTTGGAATAATTTGGCCACTAGCAGGATTGATTGAGCTCCCTACCCTACCCCTGATTTGTCAAAACAAAGGTCAGGATGGAGGTTACTACAGAAAGCAAGCTACTGTCCTATCCCTATCCTAAATGTTTCCTTAGGCCATAATAAATGGTTGATTAAGGGAATCCAATATCCTTCAGAGCTTTCAACTCTACCTAAATGATAAAGAATACAGATTTAAGGTGACCCTGGGGTAAGTGAAGCAGCATGGGGTTCTGTAAGGGATAAAATGTGGTTGAGGCTGGGAATGGAGTCAAGGTGGGTCTCTAAATTTCTGACCTCAGCTCTCCGAGGTGTCCTCTGTTAAATGAGAGGTTGTTTTCCATGTGTCCGGTCGTCTCTCCAACTTCTCCACCTGTGGGCTTTAGCACATTTCACAAGAAGGCAAGCCTGCTTGTCTGGGATCAGTAGAAGCCCCATCAGAGTCTGAGGTTGGCCCTGTTCCCAGGGGGGTTCTTCCACAGGCACTCTCCCCAACCACACCAAGCCAACTACTTGGATTTGGATTCATGCCAGCTTTAATTTTCTTTGGTAATTCCTCAGTCTACCCAGTGCAGCCCTGCCCTGTTTACCATGCCTGGCCAAACCCCTCTGAAAGGGCTAATGTGCTGGCCATGCCCAGTTCCTCTTAGGAGCTAAATGAATGGTTACCCCTGTTTTTTATGCTCAGCTTGGAGACCAGCTGCGCCTTTGGGCTTTTCCCGGAGATGTTGGCCGAGACTGCACCTGCGGCGTGATGGATTTGCCCTGGCCTGAAAGAGGAAGGAAAGCAAGCAAGCAGGAATCAAAAGATCACTTGTTGTCCATCCTCTTCGCACACTGGGACTTTTATCCTACCCCAGCACACCAGAGAATTGGGGAGTCTCTATTAAATAATAATGATAATAATCAATACAGCTTGAAGATAGTGAAACAAGGAAAAAGACAATCCAATTTTTCTTTGGGACCCAGAAAAAGAAAGCCACTACAAAAATTTAAAGTGGGATTAGGAAAAGATGAACTGGGGATGAAAGCACTTGGGATTTATTTTGTTTCTCCACCAGTTAACTGGGTCAGTTTGGATCACCTAGGGATCCTCTAAGGTTCTGTCTGCTTTTAAAAATAGGTTTTCCAAAAGCAAGGAGAGTAAAATGAATTTTGTAAATGTGATGCTTTTTTTTTAAGAAAAGCACTAATGAACTTTTCTTCAGAGCAAAGATCCACACCTTAATGAACTGAGTTCATAATTATAGGTTTACACCTATGGAGTATTTGCCAATAACATTTAAAATTCACATCTAAGCACCTAGTTATCAAATTTTCCCTTTAGCTCAGCATTATAGGCGATAGTATTATATAATCCAGAGGTATAATTATATAATTCAGAGGCTGCAAACTGTGGCCACGGGCTCTAAAGACTTCAGAAGGCAGACGGGGTTTTATTTGCCCTGCACAGCTCAACATTCCTGGCTGCCTTCTGGAGCACATGCAGTCTCCAGCTTTTACCGTGACCTCTGCCTCCTGCTGTGTTAGCCTCAACTGCCTTGACTTACCTGGCTTGAAGGCACTGAGTTTGAGATCCTTCCATCCCTCCATGATATCCTAATCACAAAGATGGAAGAAGGGGAGCCAGAGGGGGTAGGAAGGAAGAACTCCTTCTCTGAAAATGGCTGAAAGTGTAGTTTGCCATGACACCTGGGCAATGTGTAGAGAAGATGACTCTTGAGCTTCCTTTTGGCCTGAGAAGCCCAGGACTCCTTTTCCTCTCAACCCACTTACTTTGAAATAAGTAAAAGAGGACATCAAGTTGCAGGACTTGTCCAAGGTCCCCCAGAAAGTTTGTGGTGAAGCCAAAATTAAGACTCCCTTCTCTGGTGGACATCCTGCTGCTGCTTGGCCTCAGGTGCACGGGTTTGAAGCTTACTGATGAACTGGGTGGGCTGTCAAGAACAGCTCCGGTGTGCCCTTGCAAAGGGATGCACTTGATTGTTTTCTTAATGCATTATGGAGACTGTTTTCCCATACAAACTTCCATCTGCCATCATGAACACACCCAACAGGGGGTTTGCTTTGGATGATTTGTGAGCCAGGATTATAATTTTGGAAAATGGTTAGAAAAAGAAATCAAGAGTCAGGGTTAAAGGCCAGATGAAAGTCAGAGAAACTAATGCCTTTAAGAATAGCGAATGCAGATTCAGTGCTTGGGATGCATTTGCAAGGCCTTCTTGACCTCCCACAGGAAATAAAACCTGCCTTCCATAAAGAATCTCTGGCTCTACCTGCAACAGCCATCGACAACATTTAGGTTCACAGCTTGTAGCTGATTGTGCCACGAAAGGCAATCTCCACTGATTTCAACTACCCAGTACTTCCTTTTATTCTCAATACCCATAAAAGAGACCCAGATTCAATATGAGACATCAAACCTGTAAATAATAACAGCTAACATCTGTTGGGCACTTGCTGTGTGCCAGGCCCTCTGCCAAAACTTCACATTTCATATCTCATTCTAATTCTCTCACCACTCTTGCAAAGTAGGTTTTATGATCTCCATTATATAAAAAAAAAAAAAGAAATTGAGACTCAGAAAGTTTCAATTATTGTCCAAGGTCACAGAGCCGAATTTGAAACTAGTTCTGTCTCTCCAGAAGCTACTCTTAACTCTAAGCTGTCCTCCTGCTTCAAAAGGCTTAAGGACCCTGCAAGCACTAACAATCAGCACTTGTACCTGCAGAAGTCAGGGTGGCCCTCAAGCACAAGGTCAGTCCACAGAGTCCTTTCTGGTTCTGTGTCACCATTGAGGGGACTGGCTACAGGGAGATGTGGGCTGAGGTTATGCATTTTTTTAAAATCCTTATAAGGCCAGGAGTAAAACTGGGTTGAACAAAATCCCACTTCTCCATCATTGAAATCATCCCCCCCCAGAAAAAAAGAAAACAACCCAATTTGAATGCTGCATTAGTCCTAGGTCTATTTGGAGACTGACAGAGCTCAAAGAATGATTTTTCAGAACATTTTCTATCTGCTATACATTTGTGCATGTGTATAAAAGTAAATGACTTAAGATGGCATTTTTCTTCATTAGATAAAAAATTAGGTTCTTCATTGTTGTGACTACACTGTCTCTGAGGTTGGAGTTTTGTTCTGTTTTACTGTTCTGTTTTATTTTCCCTCCCCAGTATTGGGGATTGAACCCAGGGCCTCACACATACAAGGCAGGCAATGAGCTACACCCTCAGCCCAAGATCTGTGCCCATATAATTTGCTTGCTCACTTAGGTTCTTAGTTGGACTCTGATGCAGTATTTCGTCTCTGGATTTCTAACCCTATTAATTCTAATTATACTAGTTGAAAATATAATGAAAAAGATAAGTAATAATAATGACTCTCCCAAACACCTGCTTTGCCCAGGAGCCTTGAGGAAATTTGCTCATTCATTACCTTCCAACAGCAGGATGAGAATGCCATGTAACCACCACCCTGATGAAGTTCCAGAGATTCAAAAAACAATTGAGGGTCCACTATGGGCCGGTCTCTTTCCCAGGCCCTAGGCTGATTACTTTCACATAGGTTGCTTTTATTATCATAATTTTCATGGATTAAGAAGGTATAATTGGCCTTATTTTTAGCTATGGAAAATGAGATGCAAAGAATTTAAGTAGTTTGTACAAGATAACCCATCCAATAAATCAGAGTTTGGATTCAGATCACCAAACTGTTTCCTCTGGGAGAGTTTATTCTGCAATCCCAGAGCTGCCTAATTTTTTTTTAATGGTAACAAGAATCCACAAAATCATCATGTCATTATAAGTGCATATTTCTTTTTGCCCAACTCCATAAGAACTTCATGCACACAGACCCCAGCCTGAAGTCCTATCAAGTGTCGTCATTTTGTTAAACTAACACCCCATCTGAAACGAGTCTGTGGGGAAAGCCAGAGTGAGAGCCAAGTTTATTAATGGTGGTGAGCACGCATTCCCTCTCCTTTGGAAATTTTATATTCAGAGCCGAGTGTCCCAAACATATCTGGCTGGAAAAAAAGAGAAGCATCTAATGTAATTGTATAATTGTGGGCCTCTTTTGAATTGTGTCCCTTGCCAATTCTGGGCCTTTAAAACCATGATTTGTTATTGAAGGGATTGTTTCTTTAAACTGCCAGACTTGTTTGTGGAACATCATTCTGCTAATTAGCAGGACATTTTATTTTCACATTGAACAGATTTAGCCAGTCAGCCCTCGAAAAAAAGCCATTTTACTTTTTTTAAAAAAATCAATGCCAGCTATTTTTTATTTGTTGCACTATTTAGGATAATTAATTTGTATGGGTGATAAACGTTGGCCTGAAGCACAATGGTTTTACCTTTTTACTGCAGTTAAAAAATGCATGATATTAATTTCACCATCTCTGATTTTTAAGTTTGTAATTCAATTATGTTAAGTGTATTCTGTGCAGCAGATGTGTAGAACTTTTTCACCTTTCAAAACTGAAAACTCTATACCCGTTAGACAGTAATTTCCTCTCCTCTCAACTCTTGGCAACCTCAATTCTTATTTACTTTGTATGATTTTGACAACTTTAGATCCTTTGTGAGAATGGAATTGTACAGTATATGTCCTGCTGTGACCAGCTTATTTCATAATGTCCTCAAGATTCATCCATATCATAGCTAGCACACAACAAGATTTCCTTCTTTCTTAAAAATGCATGTGTGCATAATATAATAAATATAATATATACTATGTATACTTAATATATGTATTTGTCCCTCAGTATCTTGATGAAATTGTTTCTTACAGACACCCTCTAAAATCCACAAATATAAAATGGTGCAATGTTTGCATATAATCTATGCATATCTTCCTGTATACTTGTAAGTCATCTTTAGATTACTCGTACTTCCTAATGCAATATAAAATTTCTGTAAATAGTTGTTATACTGTAATGTTAATTATAAGAAAACAACATCTATACATGTGTCCTATAGACATGATTTTTTTTTTTTTGCCTGAGTGTCTTCACCCACAGTTAGTGGGATCTGCAGATTTGAGTATCCCCATGGATACTGAGGGCCAACTCTATATACCACATTTTCTTTATCCATTCATCTAGGGATGGAAGTTTGGGTGGCTTTCCCCCTCATGGTTCTTGTGAATAACATTGCAATGAACATGGCAGGTGGTGAATCTCACTTTGGAGTCTTGCCTTGAATTACTTTGGATATATAACCAAAACTGGGATTGCTGGATCATATGGTGATTTTTTTGAGAAACCTCCATATTGTTTTCCAGAATAGTTTCACCATTTCACGTGCAGAACACTGCACACCGGTTCCAATTTCTCTATCCTTGCCAACATTTATTAATTTTTTTATTCTTATGATGGTGGCCATTCTGATATAAGATGATAACTCACTGAGTTTTTTTTTTTTAATGTGCATTTCTCTCTCTCCTTTGATATGGGATTGAACTCAGGGGCACTTTATCACTGAGATATAAACTCAACCATTTAAAGTTTTTTTTTAATATAAATTTTGAGACAGGCTGCCCAGGCTGACCTTCAACTTATAGTCCTCCTGCCTCAGTGAGTTTCTCGGATTATAGGCATGTGCTACCATTCTTAGGCCATGCATTTCTCTTATAATTGGCAATGTTGAACATCTTTTATATGCTTATTGGTCATTTGTGTATCTTCTTTGCCAATTATGTATTTTAAAGTCCTTCACCCATTTTTATTTACGTTATTTTGTTGCTATTGAATTATAAGACATCCCAATATATCCTGACTATCATCCCCTTACCAGATACATGATTTGAAAACATCTTTCACTTAGGACTATGTCTCACTTTGTTGTGCAGACATAGTTCTAAGTTTGAAATTAGCCCATTTGTTGGCTTTTTTGTTGTTCCTGTTTTTGATCTCATGTCCAAAATATCTTTGCCAAATCCAATGTCGTGGTGTTCTTCCCTTATGTTTTCTTTCAGGATTTTTAGGTCTTTAATGCATCTTGAGTTAGTTTTTATATGTAAGTTACACGTCCCTTTCATCCTTCTGCATGTGAATGTTTTCCCAACAGAGTTGATTGAAAAGACTGTCCTTTCCCCATTCTGTCGTCTTGGCAGCCTTGTCAAACATAATCTTAACAAAGATTAATATACGGAAGGGTTTATTTCTGGGTTTTCTGTTCCACTGGTCTGTGTGTCTTAAGCACCTTCTTGTGTATTATGGATGGTCATTCTCTGTTTCCATAGGAATCAAATTTAGGTTTAGGAGAACAAAATGCCTTTCTTCTATATTTGATGGGAGAGCTGACATTCTGAGCTTCTGTAGTTCTTTAGTTGGTTTGTTGAGGTGTGTGTATGTGTGAAAGACTAATTTGAATATTTCAATATAATCATCTCAAATCATAGCATTTAAACTATAATGGAGCAATGCCTATGGTATTCAAGCTACCGCACCACAAAAGCTATTTTTTAATAGTAATATACTGTTTGGGGTAGTCTCTCATACAACAACTTTAATACATATCTTAATTCCTGATACATTTCCTTAAATTCAATTGAAGCATAAAAATTAGTTGAAATTCCATCTTAGAGTTATGAAAGATAGATTTTTTTCTTTTGGCTTTCTGTTTTGAATGAAGATTGAAGAATAACCTGTGGTAGAAATTTTCTTAATGTTTACCATGGCCCTTGTACTTGTTTTGGGGTTAGTCTAAATAGAAACAAGAGTGGAATAAATTTGTGGAGTTAATGATATTTGGAAAATGTTATTCTCTGAGGTATGTTTTCATTTTGTAGCATTTTCCCCATACAAGTCAGAATTGGGTAGTTGTATATTGAGAAGTTTTGCAAATGCACAATAAATGGCAAAGTATTTGGGGTGAGATGGTGGGGGGGGACAGGGATGCCAAACGCATTTCTTTCCCAGAGATCAGCAGGCTTACAGCATCCTGCTAAACGTTCATCTTACCTCACACTTGCCAGAACCTGGATTGAGTGATTTTATCTTGTGAGACCAGGAACATGATTTCTAAATTCCATAAAGCAACAAAAAGTTTGTAGGATATATCTTTCAGTACTAACTCTTTGTATCATTACACTTTTTGGACAATCACAAGAATAACTATGATTTTAAAAGTAAACCAATATAACATGAAGTGCTAATGTGAAGTGAGAGTCCACTATGTGTTGAACACCAGGCTTGAAGCACATTATATGCACTGTCTTATTGAATTTCTAGAAACCACTAGAAACTGAAATTCCCTCAGTACTCAAAGCTGAGGTTGATTATGAGAAAAAGTATAAGGAAACATATATAACCCTACTTTTAATAATTAGCAGGTAATGGGCCAAATCTTAGGAAAACAAGACTAACACAAAATCCATAATAGCCTTTTATACCTGAAAGGAATCCAGAAAACTGGAACCATCAACCAGTAATAATATCTTTATAAGCCAGTTAGCATATATATCTGATCTCAGAAGATCTTATTCAAACCTATAGATGATGGTCAATAGATCATGTGTCCTTGACTTTTCTTCTCTTACTTGTCCTCTGACAATTGCTACTTACCTAAAACCAAAATGGATAAGATACAATAATATGGTAATAAATAATGAATGTAGTTAACTTCAATGAGCATTTACTATGTGCCAATCACTGTGCTAAAAGCTTGACATAGATTCTTTAATTCTCTCAGTAATCCTATGAGAGAGGTACTTTTATGATCAACCCTATTGTATAAATTGAAGAAACTGAGACTTCAAGAGATTGAGGAATGTATTCATGGTCCAAAGATATCATATGGCCAGTGATATTTTCATGATATTAATGAAACTGTGCATCTTAGATAATATTTTTTATGTATAAATGGAATATTTGTGGAAGATTTTTTGTATTTTGTTTGTTTTTGCATAGGGTGGTCTGGGGATTGAACCCATGTCTGCTCTACCACTGAACTATAGCTCCAGCCCCCCCTTTTTTTATTATGTTCTGATTTTCAGATAGCATCTTGCTAAATTGCAGAAGCTGGCCTCAAACTTGAAGTCCTCCTGCCTCATCTTTCTGAGCCACTGGGATTTCAAGCATGCACCACCACCCTTGGCTCAATATTTGTGTTTTTAATGAAGACTAGTGGTATGGGATCATAGAGTTCTTTTTATTTACTCAGTCACTATCAGATGTGACTATTAGAATGTTAAAAAAAACCCTAGTATCTTCCTTTCATAGTTGTGTTAAGTTAACTTTTTGCATAGAAATAAATTAATCTCTGGGCTGGGGATGTGGCTCAAGTGGTAGCGCACTCGTCTGGCATGCGTGTGGCCCGGTTTCGATGCTCAGCACCATATATAAACAAAGATGTTGTGTCTGCCAAAAACTAAAAAATAAATATTAAAAAATTCTCTCTCTCTCTCTCTCTCTCTCTCTCTCTCTCTCTCTTTAAAAATAAATAAATAAATAAATTGATCTAGAAAAGCTTTGGCTGGTGCCTTTCCACAGAATGTACCACTTAAATTTCTGGAAACAAATGAGGTATTAATTAAGCTGTAAATAATTAAAAATTGTTAATGCACCGATTCTCTAATAAACTGCCATTTGTATTTTGCTTTTAGTAGGGATGACCTTTTTTGCTTTTTAGAGCCCTAAATATATGCAATTTCTAAAGTCGTCTTTTATTTTAAAAGAAATGACATCTACAAGCTCTTCTAGGTATTCTGAATCAGTGTGTGTGTGTGTGTGTGTGTGTGTGTGTGTGTGTTTAACAATTTGGTCCAGTAGTACATGCACTCCTGATTGTAAAAGTGAAGGAACATTAACTGCTTTTAGTATAGTAAGAGGGATATAGTGAGTATCCTGATGTTTTATAGCTTATTTGCCTATTTGAATGCATTTAAACATTTCTTCTTATTAGAATTGTAAGTGACTATGCCTTTTTAGTAAATAAAAAGAAGGCTGTAGTGCAGAAAGTAGTGGAACAAGCATAACACCTTTCCTAATCTACTTTTCAGACACAGTTTCTGACTCTTGGCTGAGGTCACTCGGATGAGAAGCTGTGTGCATGCCTGGAATCTAGAGACACAGCTGAAAGACTCCCAATTGCTTTCTGCCTTTTGAAAAGTCCAGAACATCATCCCTTTGGACTCCGGCATTCTGTACATCTCAACAGAGACTACTCGAATGTTTACATTTTCTGCTCTGTGTCGACAGATGGAGTTCTCATTTTGTTAAAACTCACTCCCCAGGGCTGAGACTTGAGCTTGTTCGGCAAGCCAGCATGGCTGGGGTTAGCCTGGTAGCAGCCGCTTGCCAACTGGTGCTAGGCTTGCTAGTGACCTCCTTCACGGTGTCTTCCATACAGAATAGTGAGTGTCCACAACTCTGCGTCTGTGAAATTCGACCCTGGTTTACCCCGCAGTCCACCTACAGGGAAGCCACCACAGTCGACTGTAATGATCTCCGCCTCACGAGGATTCCTAGTAACCTTTCTAGTGACACGCAAGTGCTTCTCTTACAGAGCAATAACATCGCGAAGATGGTAGATGAACTTCAACAGCTGTTCAACTTGACTGAGCTAGATTTCTCCCAAAACAGCTTTACCAATATTAAGGAGGTAGGGCTGGCGAACTTGACTCAGCTCACTACTCTGCATTTGGAGGAAAATCAGATCACAGAGATGACTGATTATTGTCTGCAAGACCTCAGCAACCTCCAGGAACTCTACATCAACCACAACCAGATCAGCACTATCTCTGCTAATGCCTTTGCAGGCTTAAAAAATCTTCTAAGGCTCCACCTGAATTCCAAAAAGTTGAAGGTCATTGATAATAGCTGGTTTGATTCGACACCTAACCTGGAAATTCTGATGATTGGGGAAAACCCTGTGATTGGAATTTTGGATATGAACTTTAAAACCCTCTCAAACTTGAGAAGCTTAGTTTTGGCAGGAATGTATCTCACTGTTATCCCTGGAAATGCCTTGGTGGGCCTGGATAGCCTTGAGAGCCTGTCTTTTTATGATAACAAACTGGTCAAAGTCCTTCAACTCACCCTGCAAAAAGTCCCCAATTTGAAATTCTTAGACCTCAACAAAAATCCCATTCACAAAATCCAAGAAGGAGACTTCAAAAACATGCTCCGGTTAAAAGAACTAGAGATAAACAATATGGGGGAACTTGTTTCCGTGGACCGCTATGCCCTGGATAACCTACCAGAACTCACAAAGCTAGAAGCCACCAATAACCCCAAATTGTCTTACATCCACTGCTTTGCTTTCCGAAGTGTTCCTGCCCTGGAAAGCTTGATGCTGAACAACAATGCTTTGAATGCTGTTTACCAGAAGACGGTAGAGTCCCTTCCCAATCTGTAGGAGATCAGTATCCACAGCAATCCCTTGAGTTGTGACTGTGTCATCCACTGGATTAACTCCAACAAAACCAACATCTGCTTCATGGAGCCTTTATCCATGTTCTGTGCCATGCCCCCCGAATACAGAGGGCAGCAGGTGAAGGAAGTTTTAATCCAGGATTCAAGTGAACAGTGCCTGCCAATGATCTCTCACGACACATTCCCAAATCATTTAAACATGGAGATTGGCACTACAGTTTTTCTAGACTGCTGGCCATGGCTGAGCCAGAACCTGAAATTTACTGGGTCACTCCCATTGGAAATAAAATAACGGTGGATACACTTTCGGAAAAATACAAGCTAAGCAGTGAAGGTACCTTGGAAATAGCTAATATACAGATCAAAGACTCAGGAAGATACACGTGTGTTGCCCAGAATGTCCAAGAGGCAGACATTCGGGTGGCCACCATCAAGGTCAATGGAACCCTTCTGGATGGTACCCAGGTGCTGAAAATCTATGTCAAGCAGACGGAATCTCATTCCATCTTAGTGTCTTGGAAGGTCAACTCCAATGTCAGGACATCAAATTTAAAATGGTCGTCGGCCACCATGAAGATCGACAACCCCCACATCACATACACGGCCAGGGTCCCAGTAGACGTTCATGAATACAACCTGGCCCATCTGCAGCCTTCTACCGATTACGAAGTATGCCTCACTGTGTCCAACATTCACCAGCAGACTCAAAAGTCATGCATCAACATCACAAACAAAACTGCTGCCTTTGCCCTGGACATCTCTGACCAAGAAACCAGCACAGCCCTCGCCGCGGTCATGGGGTCCATGTTCGCCGTCATTAGCCTCGCATCCATGGCTGTGTACATTGCCAAGAGATTTAAGAGGAAAAACTACCACCATTCCCTAAAAAAAGTATATGCAAAAAACCTCTTCCATCCCCCTGAACGAGCTGTACCCACCACTCATTAACCTCTGGGAAGGTGACAGCGAGAAAGACAGGATGGTTCGGCAGAGGCCAAGCCAACCCAGGTCGACACATCCAGAAGCTACTACATGTGGTAACTCAGTGGATATTTTGTTTCTGGTAGTAAGGAGCACAAAGACGTTTTTGCTTTATTCTTCAAAAGTAACCAGTTGAAGACTTTTGTATTTTTGACTTTGCTAGTTTGTGGCAGAGTGGAGAGGACAGGTGGATATTTCAATTTTTTTAGTATAGCCTATCGCAAGGGTTCCACACGGCTGGCAGCAACTCTAGGCTTCCAGTTTGTGTTTGGTTTTTATTCTTATCATTATTATTATGATGATTATTACTTTTATTATTATTATTATTATTATTATTTTATTTTAGTTGTTGTGCTAAACTCAATAATGCTATCCTAACTACAGTGCTCAGTAAAATGATTAATGACAGGTTGGGGTTCCCCTGTGCTTTGACCAATAGCATGACCCCTTCTTCTGAAGCCATCAGTAGGAAGTTCCGCATACTCCAAAAAAAGGTAATTAATATACAGTTTTGAAGCAGCATCGAACATTTTGTAGCAATCTGGTTTACAGACTTTAACCCAAGAAGCTGACTAGACTGGCTACCTCCTTGAGTGACTTTAGTTGACTGTACTGTAATGTTGTATCAACTGAATTGAATGTTTGCCTTTCAACAACCACTTCTCTTTCATTTTTCCTCTTTTTTTTTGTAATAGTTAAAGAGGCTTAGAAAAAGCTAACAGACAATAGAAATATGTATATCAGATTTTTTAATGTAACAAACTACATGTTAATTGTTACCTTATTCTTTTTATCTTTAGTAGACACTTTTAAAAGAAGAGATAATTTTGTTGTGTTGAACTCACCAACCTGTGGTGTACAAATGAAGACAGAACTATAATAAATTAGTTTTGTTCTGATTTTTTTAGAACACTTGCAATAACGTATCGTTTATAGTTCTTACAGCCACAGTGGTAATGACATATTTTTCACATCCATGAAACAACAAATGAAATAAATCAGCTGTCACACAATGTCTCTTAAAAAGCTAGACCCTAAAATGTTTTGAATTCTTTTTGTACATGAAGAAATAACTATTTTAATTCAGATATTCTAAGGAGAAGTGTTTCTATATTTTAAATATTACTGACCAGAATAAAATGGGAGGGTGTTCATATTGAAGAAAGAAGCTGTATTACTATATCCCATGCATACGTAAACAATCTCTCTCTCTCTCTCTCTCTCTCTCTCACACACACACACACACACACACACACACACACACGGAAACTTTGTATTTGTCATTCATTTTCTGTAAGGGTTAAGACCTGATTTATTTTTTACAGTATCCACATTCTCCACCCATGTGTGAAGCATGGAGCCACGGACTCTTTCTAGTGTATTTCTGTATCCCTCTTAACAGCCATCTATATGCTTAGACTCACATGAATCTGTGAATCAGTGTGGCAATATCTGCTGAGACAAGTCAATGATGGAGAGAAAACAGAACAACTTCTGTATGGTGGACATTTTTCATTCAAATCATAATACACAATATATAGTTGGGCAGAGATGAGTGTGTCAAGATCACCCGGGAAACGCCAGTGTGAAGCTGAGAACAGGAGCTAGGTTTAGGAGGAAGGCCAGGAAGGGAGGAGACGGGGAGGGAATTTGAAAGTATAGGTAGAGGACAAAAGAGCCATTTGAAAATTGAAATGGACGAGGCAGAGACATAAAGAAAGGCTATCCCAGATGGCAGCTCTGACACAGACACACTGTCACATCAGGAGTGATGAGACTGTCAAAAGGGACCAAGATGAAGCAGGTGCCAGAGGGGCCACAGAAAGGACAAGGGGGCAGAAAGAAAGTCCAGATGAGGCGGGCTGAGAGCCTTGGGTCTTCGTCAAGTTTTCTGTTTTGTGAATTATTAAAAAAAAATATATATATATATATAAATATTAGGGAGCTGGGGGTGTAGCTCAGTGGTCATGCATTTGCCTTGCATGCACCAGGCCCTGGGTTCAATCCTAGCACTGGGGTTGGGGGTAGGAGGGAGTCATTTCTTTACATTTCTAAAAGAAGTGGGGAGGGAACTTCAGATGCTGAAACAAGCAAGCTGCAACAGGAAAACAGTGAGTACCTGAGCTAGAAGCATCCTTTCCCACAGCCTTCGTCTGTTGATAAGAAAAACTGAGGCCCAAGGAGGGTTTGCCACTGATCCAGGTCAGGACCTCCTGCCCTTTGAGAACTCTGTACCCCACTGATTGCTTCAGGCCCAGCAGCCTGGTAGACTCCCGTGCAGGGCTCCTCAGCTCTGAACAACCTGTGCTGCCCCTGCTTTAAAAATGCAGCACACCCTCAATTCCTGTTGACTCAGGATGACTTTCAGCACAAAGGGTAGTGCAGAGGACCAGGGAACTGTCTGCCTTGCTGGTACTGCCAAGTACATGTGGGAAACAGAAGTGAAGATGCTTTGGATGCAACCAGGAAGCATTTCCTGTTGGGTGAGTCTTGTTTTCAAACATCTGCAGAGTAGTAAACCATCTATCAACAGCTCTGCTACATCCAAAAGTGGTGAAAGCAAGCAGCACTGAAAATGAGACCCACAGTGGCTTGCAGCTGTCGGGAGGAGGCACCATTTACCCACAAAGCAAGGATTGGAACCTGGCACAGAATGGGCATGGAAACTTTGGCGAAATAACTGAAGTAAAACAGTTCAGCCATGCTCCATTCTGAGTACATAGCAAGCTCAAGGAATTCCAAATGTTTTTGCCAATGATATTCTTTGCCAGGTCAGTTGGGAAATTTTTTGTTGTTGTTGTTTGTTTTGTTTTGTTTTTTTTTTTTACTTTGAAAAAGTATTGAAGCTTTTTTCCCCCCTGCCCTTGATAATGGCTCAGATTTCATTCAATAGAAAGCAAGATGGCATAGCTCTTTTTCCCCCTAGTCAAGTATTTTCTCATTTGTATTAAATTTAATTTGATCAGTTAGACAGGCAGTGAAATTAGACATCAGACTAGGTCCTGATTGATAATGGAGGTGCCATCATCTTTACCAGTGAAGTGGCTATTATAGATCACATTCTAATTTCACATTTTCCCTCTTACTCCCCGTTGCTCTGAGGGCATACAGTGTGTCTCTAACCTGATTTTACAAGGTTATTTTTGGAACATTTCCCTAAAACAGGCATTCCCTAATTTGCTCATCTAATTAATGACAAATCAAATTAATGCCATGAATTTTAAAAAATGCATGATCATCAGTGTTTCTACTTAGAGCTCTGTGACTGGCAAAAAATAATCGTCTTTAATTCTTTTGCAAACAATACCAAAATCATATTTTCTGTCATTTTGTATATGTATTCATTCATTCATTCATTTGCTAACAACACCACGATTACCCTCTTTGCTTGATGTTTGCTTTCTATCTCTTTTCATTTTTCAAAGCATTTTCTTTTCTTCATTCCTGTTTTCATCATGGGGTAGGGGGAAGCATTTTGTACTTCTAACACTTTTCTGGGCAAAACCACTTTCTGCCTTTCTGTTCACTGAAAAGGAGAATTTAACCCCTTCTGATGAATTCTAAGTACAATTGAAAATTCACCTTACTTTCTTCACCTTACTTCTTTCACTCTTACCCTGCTTGCAAATAGACTTTATTCTTTCCTTTAAAAAAAAATTCTTCTTTTAATTCAAAAGGAATTATCTGGGAGAAAATGTTTCTTTAAAGCTCAGATTTAGAATCACCATTTGATTTGTTACTCTCAAATGAACCTCTGCAGGCCTTGATCTAATCTGGGGTAGAAATGATTTCTCCATTGCCTCTTCCCCACTAATAATCAGCTCCTCTCAATCAGTTAAACTGGGAATTTAAGGTACATGGTGAAAATAAGGAGCTGGTGTGGGAACTAACGATTTTTATCCTTGCTGGTTAATGGAACTAAAGGGTTTCTTACATTGAAGAACACCTCGGAGACTTGATGGTACTAATAGAAAGTGCATAGCATTGGGCCGCTGATATCTCAGAGGAAAATGGGGGTTTGATTTAATCCTGAAAAAGTTTGGTAAGTTGTGGATTATTTCTTTCCAACTTACAGATAGGAAAACTAAGACCCATAGAAGTATTTGCTGATACCATGCAGCTCTGTAAGAAGGGGTCCATCGTGGGATCCCCAAGCTCTCAGTTTTCTCTCCCTCCACCCAGGAGGAAGGAGGAGCTTCTACTGAAGGGCAAATGCTGAAGGTCACTAGGCACCTTGGGAAAGAGCAAACGCACAGTTGAGGGAGGGACACTGAAGGCTTCCTTCTTGTCTGGAATTTTTTCTCTCCTTTAGGAAACACTACATGCTGGGATCTGTAATAGTTTTCTGCTTCAAAACTGGGTTTCCACCAGGCTAAATTTTAATTCTAGTCTTCAACTGCCCCATGCCTATCCCTTTTACACACTTGTAAAATTAAAATGTTTAAAGCTTTTTTTTTAATTGGAGGAAATTAAAAACTCATTTGTCCCTTAGGAGAAAAGGACAACTTACATAAAACTAATGACAAACTCCAAAACCTAAACAGGAGAATGTGAAACCCACGTAACTGAGCAGTTGCAAGGGTGGTATCTGACATCCTGGAAACACCCAGATCAACCAAACTGATTGGTGGAGTTTGCGGGTAGATTTCTGTTTAGCCAATCCTATGCCCCCCAACACACACGAAAAAGGAGTCTCGGAGCTGTCAAAAGACATTAGAATGGCGGAGATTATTTTAAAAGGGAAATGTAATTGCCCTTGCAATGTACTCCACCTTGTCAGTTATATAGGAAGCAAAACCCGTGTTGTGTACCTCATGAAAGTATCTCTGGACATAAATTGGGTTTTTTCTTCTTAAACCATTAAGGTTAGTCTCATTTTAATAATTTCTCTGATCTGCTTTTTGAAGCTATGCCCCATCCACCTTGGCCTTTCACTTTCTCTCATAAGGTTAGACTGACAAAATGAATTTCAGCCCGGACCCTGACAGAGTGATCAAGAATCCCTAATAAGGGGGGGTGTCCTGAATTAATAAGGTGGCATTTCAATGAATCCGCCTGCATAATAGCATGTCTCTCCAATGTCCACAGAAGGCCTTGTGGCATGAGGAAAAGGAAAACCATGTCACTGCTGCCAGGACTGTGTGGTTTGGGTTTTTTTGTTGTTGTTGTTGTTGTTGTTTTTAAGCAAGGACTTATGAAAGAAAACGAGAAGCATGTACTGTGTATTTAGTCCTGTGCCAGGAGCTTCTCCTGGGTCAGGAACACCGACTCCTCCAGGAGATCCATCACTTCCTCCAGGAGACGGTACCTGTATTGTCCCGACATCAGTGAATAGTGGGTAATCTGCCTCCCAGGGCAGAGTGATATGCCTGGAGTCACACAGCTGGTGAGAAACAGAACTGGGACAGACACTCAGACCATGTGACTGCGACTTGCAGATTTTTAACCACAGAATGATCCACGAGCTACAGCTAGATCAGGGGTGTGGATGCATATCTCCGAAGCACATTTAGAACTGAGACAGGGAGAGTGGGGGAAGGGCACTTCCCAGCACTGAGCCCAGGGTCTCATTTAAGACTCAGAGCTGAGGTCAATACAGTGAGGCCTCTGCATCCACTCATTCTGTATTTGTGGATTGAACCATCCGTGGATTGAAAATACAGGTTCAGTCTCGCTAATGGAAAATACTTAGAAAGGTTGCAGGTTGCAAAGTTTGGTTTTTTGTTTGTTTGTTTGTTTGTTTTTTAGATTTTTGGACAATTCTTACTGGTTAAACATCCCTGATCTGGAATCCAAAATGTACCCAAATCCAAAAATTGCTGAGCATTATGTCAGTGCTCATGACACTTTTCAGCACTAAAAAAAATCTAAAAAATCTAAAAATCTGACCAAACAGTTTTGGTCAGATTTTTAGATTAGAGAAGATTAACCTGTATTTTTTTAATGTTTATGTACTGTTATGGCTTAGATATTAGGTGTCCCCCAACCCCAAAAGCTCATGTTTGAGTCAATGCAAAAATAATAAAAGTTTAGAGGAAATGATTGGGTTTTGAGAGCCTTAACCTAATCAGTACATTAATCCCCTAACAGGGATTAACTGTGGGGGGGTAACTGTAGGCAGGTAGTACATGGCTGGAGAAGGGAAATCACTGGGGGTGTGCCTTTGGAGTATATATATATATATATATATATATATATATATATATATATATATATATATATATATATATTGTCCCTGGTCTTCAGTGTTTCTCTGCTTTCTGATTGCCATATCAAAGCCATTTTCCTTCATCACCATCTTCCACCATGATGTTCTGCTTCCCTTAGAGCCCAGAGCAATGGAGCCGGGTGTCTGTGGACTGAGACCTCTAAAACCGTGAGCACCACATAAGCTTTTCCTCCTCTAAAAGTGTTCTCATCAGGTCTTTTGGTCACAGCAGCTAAAAACCTGACTAAAACATGTGCAGGACATATACTGGCTTTTCCTGTCATTGTTTCCTAAACATAATATAACAAATATTTCTTTAATAGCATATGCATTGCTTTAGGTATTATAAGTCACATAGTGGTGATTCAATGTGGAAGAGGATGTCCCAGGTTCTAGGCAAACACCGGGCCATTTTATGTGAGGGAACTGAATATCTTCAGACTCTGGTATCCCCTAGAGGTCCTGGAACCAATTCCCAGTGAAGGCCAAGTGACAAGCATATAGAAGTCACAGCAAGGACAACTGTAAAAAGTTTTGAGATGCCAACTTTATATAAACAATTGGAAGAAACCGAAGTTGCAGAAGAAAAAAAATAGTAATCAGATTGAAATTAATAAAAATAAAATGGGTAGGTGGGAGTAGAAGTAGGCTCCATAAATTGAGCAGTAGGCATTCACCAGGGCTTTGCGGAGTGCTTGATAATAGTCCTGTGGAATCCTCTGGAAAGATGCACCTGGAGTGCTAACCGGGCCCTCTCCTTTACACGATTGATTTACTTCTTCAGTAGGCACCCAGGGAAAGAGTAGTTTCCATGATATCAGGGGCCTTCTCACAAGAAGTTTTGTTAACGTGGTATTTAATGTCATTGGTAAGTGAAGAGGGGGGAAAATGCTATGTTTTTTTTCTGCTTAAACCATTAAGGTTAGTCTCATTTTTAATCATTTCTCTGATCTGCTTTTTGAAGCTATGCCACATCATTGGGTGCAAAGACTTGTTCTGAGGCCCTACTGTGCAACATTCCAGGGTTAGGGGTGCCGGGTTCATCAACTCACTAGGGAACTGTTAGTGAAGACTTTTATGGCTAACTCCCACATCTTTGTGATCTCAGTAGCCCTTACTTGTAAAATACATGCCATTCTATCTATCTTCTGGGAGGCAAATTAGTTTACATGTCTCGTGTGCTGATGAAACTATTAAAAGAAGGCCACTGTGAGCTTCTCTTGTTAGAGCTCCACATCCTCATGAACAATACTTGGTTTCACCCAATTTTATTCTGACTGCCTTCAGTGTGTTCCCATATCATCAGGTGGTTCCTATCAGCTATTCATTTAAACATGTATTCTTTTAACAGTAATATATAAAGCACAGAGAAAGGTATATATTAACAAAAATAGCATCTCATTCTAGGGCAAGGAAGACAAGAAGAAATAAATAAATGATTTGTGTATAGTCTTTTCTCCCTCTGCATATTTATATTTGTATATACATATAATTGTAAAACTTCACATGTATGAATATAAATTAAAATCCTGGTATATATGGTTTTGTATACATTTTTCTATCATGCAAGAAGCCAGCATTTTTTTATACCACTAAATTCTCTTGGAAAGCATGATATTAAAGGCTGTATATAGTCATCTATCATATGGATATGTAGTCATTAAACATGTCCTTCTTTTGGAGATATGTCTTCCATATCAAGACTGGGAGCCATAAATAAAAGCCTACGCTGCTTCCATTATCAACGGTGCAGTCATGGAGGAAGATAGACGTCCACCAAGAGGACAAAATGACATGAAGACAACAGGAAGAAGAGCCCTGGTTGGTTTGGGAGTGGTCAGAGATCAAATTTTATTATTTGAGCTCAGAATTAAAAGATAAGGTAAAAGTTCCACAAGGAAATGCACAGAAGGAGGGTATCTAGGCAGAGGGAACAATTTGCCCTATGTGTCAACTTTCCATGACTGTGACAAAATACCTGAGAGATGGTTTACTTATGAGGAGGAGAGGTTCATAGTTGCAAAGATTTTGTTGAGTCCACAGTCACTTGGCTCTGTTGTTTGGGGCCTGTGATGAGACAGAAGAGACATCAAGGCAGGGAGCAAGTGAAGAAACAAAACTGCTTACCTCGTGGCAGCCAGGAATCAAGGGAAAGAGGACCTGGCCAGGGTCTGGATTTCCCCTTCAAGGGCATGCCTCCAGTTACGTAGCTTTCTTCCACTAGGTTCCACCTCTCAGAGGTTCCTTTACCTCCCTATGGCACCATGGGTGGTGACCAAGCCTTTTCCTTATGGACCTGTGTGGAACATTTAGGATCCATGTCTACACTGATCATAGGGTTTCCAAGGGCATGAAAGATGGCCTCCAAGACGACCTGGGGATTCTGAAAGCATTTTGCAGAAGGGGAAGGGGCTATTAAAAACAGAGTCACTGAAGAGGAAGCTGAGATAGAAGTTTTAGCAAGTTCTTGTGTAAAGATGAGCAAGAGAGCCGGGTCAAATGAGGCACCCATGGTCCCAGATGAAGTTTTTCTTCCAATTTAATTTTTTTAAAGCTATTCAACATAATCACCTGTGGAGTGCTTTCCTGGCGAGATAAGAGAAGCTTGCATGAGCCGCTTGATAAACCTTTCTGAGCCTGGGGGGACTCAATATGGAATCCCAGCTGTGGTTATATGTAAGACACAAGCAAAAAACAGATGTGAGATGACCCTAATTGCCTCAGTCTATCCCAGTCAGTGGCCTGAAGTTAGTCTAGGTTTCTTCTGGTGTCTGAAATTAGGAAGTGCATCTTTGGAAAATCGAAATTTATAATGTGGAGTTTTAAACCCAAATTAACTATTTGACTCCTTTGACTACTAAATATAAGTTCCAGTTCACTTGCTTAGACAAAACTAAAAAAAAAAAAAAAAGCATTGTAATAAACAAGGCCTTTAACTGGGAAAGCCATACTGGGGTATGGCTACCCGCAAACTTATATTTTGCTCTACCTTTTCCAAAAGAGCAAATCGAAGGCCTTGTAGCACAAACTAAAATAGTTCTGAATACAAACTTTATTGTCTTGGTGTCTCTGCAGGGATTTTCTTTGGATTTTTATATTAGATTAATTCCTGATAACAAATTTATGACAGCAAGTGGAGATTGACAGAAATCTCTCTCTCTCTCTCTTCCCCAGTTCAGCTCTTAACCAGTTTGGATTGTGGACCTAACACTCCATGGTATTTTTATCTCTGGGAGATTTGTCCGAACCTGTTTTCAGATTCCACCTACCCATGCTCTGAATTATTACTTCTGTCTGGTGAAAGATCCAAATGACCATCCTACAGATATCTTAATTACAGTCCACATCACCAGACAGACACATAAATTATAGTTAGCTTCCCATTAGCTACCTAAATTGAATCAGGCACTTTGCAGACAGTGAAAAATACTAGACCATCCAAAAGTTAAGAGAGGTTTGTCGAATGAATGAAGTTATTCACAACTTGGACTTCAGAGTGAACCACAAACTGTTGCCAGAAGCAAATGTATCTTCTGGTTGGATGTTGTTGTGTCTGTTAATAGATTTTTGGACTGTTGCAGAGAGCAAGTTGGCATTTGGTTGATTTGGGGAACAGATTGCATTTCTTGAGTTTTCTTCTTTTTGCTTCCATTTTTGAGGCTTGGGAAATTTTTGCCTTCATTCCAAGTTTGTGGGAATCATTCAACGCAGGACATCTGCTTGGGCTAAACCACTTGTGATGATCTGGGATTGCTTGGATTTCTGTTCCGTCCCCCAAGGTGCTATTCTGAACACATGACAAAACGGCTTACATTTTCTGAGCATATTGCAACTCCCGATAGATTTGGCCATCACACATCGTCCCCATGCAGATAAGTACATATTCTTTATGGTTCTGTGGGGTACACTCACCATTCCCCAAACTCTAGAAGCCTTATTCAAAATATTTCAGCTGCCTTTTTTGACTCCAACAAAACTTGCAGTTTGCAGCTGACTAGCAGGAATTAACACACAGTCTCTCTGATGTCTTACAACCACCAATGGCCAGGTGAAAAGAGGTGGTTTGGAAAAATAATGACATTAAGAGAGAAATGAAAAGAAAACTGAAACTGCTGCAGAAACTATTGCTTAGGATAGAGTGGCAGACCCCTCCCTCCCTCCCTCCCTCCCTCTCTCTCTCTCTCTCTCTCTCTCTCTCTCTCTCTCTCTCCCTTCCCTAAAAGCCCCAGATGCTGGTAGGAGTTGAGAAATGACAACTTCTTGCAAGTTTGCTGAAAGAAGAGACTTTTAAAGGGGTCTTTTGTGTCTCAGTTTCCCTTTTCCCGTTTTCTGTGAGCAAAGCTGGAATTCTGACAATTGTTCCTAACTTCACGTAGGTTCTCATCTCTAGGCCACATCCATACTGGGGAATGAAGAGAACTTAAAGTCGGCCTGGGAAGGGTCGAGGAAGAGGCTCGGACTCTGAGAGTCCCAGTCTTGCAGTTTTCTTTTAAGTGGACCTGGCTAGTTCCCCAGGGAATACGAAAAGAGACACCCAGCATACAAGTTCTGCCCATGGACTCTGGACATTTTCCTATGGTAGGTTTGAACATCCTTGATAATTCATCGAGGAGATCAGCAAACAGCTAACAGGGTCTGGAATGGCCAACATCACCGTGGAAATGGTTGGATAATTCAATTCTCAGCTTTATTCCTAGCCTCTTCCTCCACAAAACAACAAAACCATTAAATTGCTTATCTTTTCTAACTCAGTAGAGTCAAAATTTCTGCATCTTTGCTTCTTGTTCTCTGCATTGCCATCATGTGAGGCTATTTAAGACCCTATTTCCAGGTGGGTGAGATGGCACATGCTTGTAATTCCAGGGGACATAGAGGCTGAGGCAGGAGGATGGTGAGTTCAAAGCCAGCCTCAGCAATTTAGTGAAGCCCTAAGCAACTCAGTGAGACCCTGTCTTTAAATAAAATACCAAAAAAAGGGCATAACAGAAACATTCTGACGTGGGGGTTCTGGATTTTCATTGGTGGGGGGACAATGAAGTCCATAATTGTGCTCATGGGATGCCTGGCTGGAAAGACACACCCTGCTGGCTGTCCCTACAAACCCTGAGTGTGGTTTACTCTTCATGATGTATGAGGCGAGTTCAGCTTTCTTCACTTACTGTATGGTGTCGCATTGAGGCCAAAAACGTCAGAAGAACCTTAATGTATCATTTAGTTTAACACAATGCTTTTGCAGAGGGAGAAATTGAGGCCAGGAAAAGAGAACAATTTGGTTAAGCTCTCCCAACCACCAAGTGGAAAAGCTGAAACTAGAACTCGGTTTTGAATTTTAGACACAGGAAAACTTAAGCTTTCTCCCCAAATGTTCTGACCCTGCACGATCAGAAAGATTGTTCGAGCCTTATTATCTTCAGTCCTGAGGGAGAATCATCTGTGTTCCCATATAATTCTGGCTACGGTGAACTTGCTGTGAGTTCCTATGACGTGTGTGGAAAGTTCTTTTCTGCTTTCACCCCTACACCTTGCCTAGATCTATCATTCTGGACCACAAGTTACACCACCCAACAGCCCATTTCTGTTCTTGAAAGGGACATTTTTTCAAAATATGGCATATTTCATCTTTTTCCTGCCATCTTGTGAGGGGAGATGATGGCAAGATAGAAATGATCCATCATAATCCTTTCAAATGCCAGAACACTCTGCTTCCTATGAAATAATGTTGACTCTCTGTCACAAGTGAAAACGATGGCTGTCAGGGACAAGAGAACTAGTAGTTTCAAAAGATTCAGTTCCCACATACAGGATCCCTGAAATCAACTTCAATTTATAAGTTGTCAAAATTTATCCCACATAATGAATTTATCATCCCAGACCAAAAGCTCAGAGGGTCCTTTGAACCTCACTATCCATATTTTCAGAGAACTTTCAATTTAGAATCAATCTAGGTCTTCTGATGGAGGTATATGTGTGGTGACCACAGGAAGGTGCTTTCACCGAATAATTATTTATTGAGCATCTACTACGTGCAGCATATGATCACGGGTCATTCTGTTTATTGGTCAGGGCAAGCAGCAGGGTAAAGGGGTTGACATTGCCTCACCCCAGAGGTTCATCGGAAAGAATGAAACATTCTCCAGATCTCAGCCACCTAAGTGGGCAACCAGAAGAGTTTTCTCAATTCAAGTGGCTGCCACTTTCACCTCAGAACAAGTTTTCAGGGAATTTAGAGAAAGGAGCAATCACTTAGAACTGTGGAGAGCAGAAAAGGAGGAATTATTTTTGTAGGATTTATAGATAAGGTAACACTGCAGCAGGGCCTCAGAAAACAGCAAAAGAAAATTGAACTTGGGAAAGTGAGCACAAAGCAAAAAAGTCTAAATGAAATGTAAATCATGGAGTATGCAAAAGCACTTACTACAGTAAATAATTCTGTTGCTGGTGGTAAAAATAACAAAATTTTTGTTGAGCCTCAAAAATGACCTAGGCACAATGGTGAGTGTGTTATATGCATAATTTAATTTATAATCTTCAAAATAACCCCAGGAGACAAATTTCATTGTTTTTGTTTTCTATTTTACACAGGAGGGAACAGGAGGCTTAGAAGGTTAAGCAGTTTGTTCAAGGTCACCCAAGATGCAGAACCAGGTATTTAGCCCCAGAACCTATGTTTATAAACTGCAATGCTGTGGTGGAATTGGTTTATGAGGGAAAGTAAGTGCTGGTTTGAAGGCTTGAGACTTCATTCTGCAAGATTAGGGGTGCCAGGAAAGGGTTCTGAATAATGAGGATGACCACCAATGTCAGTCTTCAGGAAGGTCAACATAGCAATACCATGAACATAAGTAAAGAAATACTCCCCTAGAATTCTCACAGAAAATACGTATGCACACATACGCACAGCTTTCCAGAACAAAGACTATTTCCCAGTGTCCACATATTAGCTTTTCTGGCTATGTCAAAAGACCTGGTAAAAACAATGTAAAGAAGCAAAGATTTATTTTGGCTTGTGATTTCAAAGGTTTCAGTGTGTGGTTAGAAGACTCCTTTGCTTTCAGGCATCATGGCCAAAAGGCATGGTGGAGCAGAGCTACTCACCTCATGGCAGCCAAAGGAAGCAAAGAGAGAGAAAGGGAGAAAGGGGGTCAGGAGATAAGACATAGTCCCCAAGAGTATGCTCCAAGGACCCACTCCCTGCAACTAGGTTCCCTCTCCTATAGTTTGTAACACCTCCCAATAGTGTTTTTAATTATGAACCCATCAATGTATTAATCCCCAATGATCCAATTACTTTCCCAAAGCTCCATCTCTGAGCATTACTGTACTGGTGACCAAACCTTCAACACATGAGCCTTTGGGAGACATTCCAGATCCAGGTTATAACATTCAGCTACCTTATTAAAGGACAGATACCGTCAATAGGAGAGAGACTCCATCCCTCTCCCTACCCATTTCAGGAAATGCTCCAGATCATCAGACTGCATAGCTCCAGCACAAAAGAGGCTGAACCCAATCCTCACAGGTAGCTCTTTGAAGATGTAACTCACAAATTGCCTCATCTTTTAAACTTTTGTGTACGTGAAAATCAATTACAGATAGAGGAAGTGTGAAGGTTATCTTTGACCACTCTCTGCCTTCAGTAGTATAAGCCTCTAGCATTTATTTCATTTTTTTACATAAAACTGATACCTTTTTTATAGCAGTGGAACCCAACAAGATGTGAGAGGGTGTTCACGAGAAAAATAAAATGATAAATTACATTCGAAGCCTGAAAAGAATTCACAGTCTTGGTTATCCACTTCACTGCAACCAGGTAATATACTGAAGTTTCTTAGGAAGTTCACGTTGATGTGAGATATCACTTTTTAAGCATCACGTGCAAACTTCTTTATTTGTGGTCCACAAGTGACATTAAAAAAAAAACACATTTGTGGAAAATTGCTATTTGGCTCTGGAAATTCAAATGCTAATGAGCAATTATAAGTATCTCCACAAATTGAATTTGTACCATAAAGGAATAGCAAGATTACATTATGGATTTTATAGTTCAATCATTTATCACTAAATAAGTCTTTATTGGGCCCCTACTACATGTCAGGGGATACCAGGAGAACAAGGCAAACTTGGTTCTTCCTCTCTTTGAACTTATGTTCTTAAAGGGCAACTAGATAAATAAATAAGTCATATAGCTAGTTCAGAACAGCTTGTAAGTGCTACAAAGAAAATAAAAACTAAGATAACAGTAACTAGTGTCGGAGAGGGAAGTTATCTATTCCTTCATCATGCAAAGTTTTCTACAGCACATTCTAGATCATGCTAATAGGAAAAGACTCAGTCCCTTAGTGCTGGCTTTGTAGCAATAGCTGACTGTTCTCTAATGAGGATGCTTTGTTACTTAAATCTCTCTCGAACAGAGGATTCCCAGCCGTTTGCAAGTGGCATTCCCATTCATCACTGTAACACTCCTGAGAGGCAAGAGGTTCAAGCCTCATTACCTCTCTTTAAGGAAGAGGGAGGGCAATGACTTGAGAACCACCTTCCACCAAATATTAAGGAGCAAAGCGGCTGCAGGGTGATGCTGTTTACGGGCTGAGATTCCCTTGTTCCTAGCCTTTTCCACACGACCATTTGTTCTAGCCTTCAGGGGAGGTGGAGAGCTGCTAACACATGCCCAGAACATTTGGAAATAAACCAGCTCATTCTGAACTCGGGAAAGAAAGAAAAGCATATTTGTTATGAGATGAAAAATGATATTCTCAGCCATCATTAATATAGTTTGTTTACCTAAGCTTATAAAACTTTCCTAGGTGAGGAACCATAAACCGAATCACACACTAAGAATTTTTGTTGAATATTTTTGTTGGATATTTTAGGGTTTTTTTTTCCTCCTTGAATACAACAAACCAACAAATTTTAAAAGTGGAAATTTCTCTGATGCGAATTCATGCTAGCTACTTTAAGGAGAATTTGGTATAAGACAAAGAAGAATTGATTGTTATTTAAATGGCCCCAAAGATAAACAGAGAACCATAAACGAATGTTCTGCAAAGATGGAAGAATTGCTTAGTTCAAACTCTTCCCATTATGGACACGATTTGAAGCCAGAAAAAAATGAAATGATGTATCAGAGGTTTCACAGAGATGGAGTGAGATTCAGATTTTAGTTTCTTGGTTACAAATCCAGAGCTCTGTTACAAGCTTTTAGAATATTTCAGTGAAATCCATGCATCCTTGGACTTCCCAATGATTGTGTGAAGACACAGTGGCTTAGAAACAATGAAGTCATTTTGTTTATCTCATAATGAGGGGAAGCGGGGAAAACTCAATGACTCAGATGCCTTACACTTTTTACATTCAAAAATTATAAACCAGGCGCGGAGCCAAACGCCTATAATCCCAGCAGCTGGGAGGCTAGGGCAGGAGAATCATGAGTTCAATGCCAGCCTCAGCAAAGGTGAGGCACTAAGTTATCCAGTGAGACCCTGTCTCTAAATAAAATACAGAATAGGGCTGGGGATGTGGCTCAGTGGTTGAGTGCCCTTGAGTTCAATCCCTAGTATCAAAAAAGAAAAAAAATTATCATAATTAAAGACATACCAAAAAACTACAAGAATAGTACAAAGAATTCTCAGGTGCTTTTTTTAATGCAGATATCTCTTTCCTTACCTCACTCTTTTTTTTCTGTACTTTCTCCCCTGATTTCTTGAAGGGTAAGATATGGACAGATATTTTTATCCTTAAATTTTTTGGTGTGTAGTTCCTAAAAGTAAGAATTTTCTCTTACAGGACCACAGTAAAATTTACAAAACCAGTACAATTAACAAGGATAGAATACTATTACCTAATTAGAGCTCTTATTCAGATTTTTCCAATCTCCCTGGCAATTTTTTTTATGGCAAAAGAAAAATCCGAGATAAAGTTTGGTTTAGTCGTGATGTCTTTTTGAGTTTCCTATAATCTGGAATGGTCCTTGGGTCTTCATATTTTGCAACCATGTCATTTTTGAAGAGGACAGGCCAGTTGTTTTATAGAATGCCTCTCAATTTGGTTTTGTCAGGTCTTTTATCACCATTAGATTCAAGCTATGCCCTCTTGGCAGGAGGACCACAAAACTGACGCTGAGTTCCTCTTGGAGCTTTGCATCAGAAAAGCACATGACACAAATGCATCCCGTGAGCCAACTGCATCATTTGCTTATTGTGCTCTTCACCAGGTTTCTCTCTTGTGAAGTTATTCTTTCACCCTTTGTAATTACCACGTGGGAAAATGCTTTGAGACTCCGTAAATATCCTGTTATTCCTCAAACTCTCACCCATTGGTTTTAGCATCCATTGAATATTCTTGCCTAAGTCAGTTAATATGATGATGTCTTCCCAAAATAATGACCTGCTTCATACCAAATCATGAATACAGAAGTAGACCCAGCCATACAGGACTCTTTCTAATTATCCAATTCCTCTTTCATGCTTTGCTTCTTTTCACTCCTCTCTCTAGAGGCACAGTAACTCTGGGAGTTGAAAAATTAACTTTTCAAGAAGAGATTAAAAGAAGTGACTTTATTTTGCCTAAAGAAATGCAGTCGAGGGGTAGCAATAACTGTACTATGTGAGAGAAGATGGCAGGCTTCTGGAAGGTACATTTTCAGCAAATCCTGTTTTTCACAAAATGATCTGCAAAGTTGGCATCTTGAAACATGAACCAGAGATGCTCAAGTTGAGAGTGCTGTATTTTAAAATCTTATTTTAATAGCTAAGCTCTCAGGAGTATGAGCTCTGCAGTCAGACTGTCTAGGGTCAAACTGTGGACCTGCCACTTACTAAGACCTCGGACAAGAATAACCTCTTTAAGTCTTTCCCCTCATCTGCAAAATAGAGATAATCATAGTAATTATCATCATGGGATACTACTGCAAAAATTTTAAAGATAATATATAAAAAATAATCAACACAGAGCTTTCTTGCAAACTATATTCCTAACCAACATTTCTTGGGCATGTTCTGTTTTTGAGTTACTGCAATATCCATTAGGGACACAAGAATAAATAAGATTTACCTTGTTTCATTAAGAACCAATAAAGCAACAATAAAAACACCTACATAGTGACTATAATATAATATGATGGTCAATACAAATATAACTGCATGGAGAAGAAATAGTGAATGATTTTAAAAAGATTTTTTTAGATGTACATGGACACAACATCTTTTTATGTATTTATTTTTATGTGAAGCTAAGAATAATATGTGGGAGGCAAGTGCTGTACCACAGAGCTATGGTCCCAGTCTGTGAATGATTTTTTTTTGACCCAGCTATCCCTCTCCTCAGTCTATACCCAAAGAACTTAAAATCAGCACACTACAGGGACACGGCCACATCAATGTTTATAGCAGCACAATTCACAGTAACTAAAATGTGGATCCAATCTAGATGCCCTTCAGTGAATGAATGGAGAAAAAAATGTGGCATATATACACAATAAAATATTACTCAGCAATAAAAGAGAATAAAATCATAGCTTTTGCTGGTAAATGGAAGGAGTTGGAGAAGATAATGCTAAGTTAGCCAATCCCAAAAAACCAAATGCCAAATGTTTTCTCTGATATAAGGAGACTGATTCATAGTGGGGTAGGGAGGGGGAGCATGGGATTAATAGATGAACTCTAGATAGGGTAGAGGGGTTGGAGGGAAAGGGCGGGGTTAGAAATGATGGTGGAATTTAATGGATATTATTATTCAAAGTACATATATGAAGACACAAATTGGTGTGAATATACTTTATATACAACCAGAGACATGAAAAATTGTGCTGTATATGTGTAATAAGAATTGTAATGCATGCTATCATATATAAATTTTTAAAAATAATTTAAAAATTGTCCACAAAAAGAATTTTTTCACAATGCATTTATTCTATTTATTTATTTTTATGCAGTGCTGAGGATTGAACCCAGGGCCTCACACATGCTAAGCAAGTGCTCTACCACTGAGCTACAGCCCCAGCCCCATGAATTATTTTATAATGAGGACAATAAAAAGATTTTAAAAAGGAGATTAATTAATTACTTCTTATGGTACTGGGGATTGAATCCAGATGTGCTCCATCACTGAGCTATATCCCCAACCCCCTCCCCTCTGACTTTTTTTATTTTGAGGCAGGCTCTCACTAAGTTTCCGAGGCTGGCCTCAAATTTTTAATCTTCTGGTCTCTTCCTCCCGAGTTGCTGAGATTACAGGTGTGGCCCACTAAGCCCAGCAGATTATTTTATTATTGGTCTTTTAAACAAAAGTAGAATTTTGCCACTTTGAAAAAGTAGGGCTAAAATTCCAGTAGCTAGAGCAGTATAGTCCAAGATGGAGAAGTAAATGCTCGTGTCATGTTCTGGGAAATGCAGAGTCTGGTGTGACTGGAGCATGGATTTCAAAGTGGAAACAGTTAGAAATAAGGCTGGAAGGTAGTCTTCCTCCAAGGGTTGGCCATCTGATTGATGAGTTGCGTAAATCAATAAATTCTCACTTGGCACCTACCATGTGTCGAGGATTCTGTTGGGCACTAAAAATAAAATGGGGGATAAGGCTGATATGGAATCTGTTCTTGTGCAACTAACCTTTGAGAAGTGCTAGCTACATGGGTACCATCAGAGATTTCATCTAAGAGCTACATAAAAATCTATAGGAAGGCAAGGGCAAAACATTATGAACCCAAATATCCTACAAACATCCGTTTAGTAAGCTGTTTGGGGCAAAACTCATTAGAAATGAATAAAAAGGTTAGTGCTAGTGAAAGAAAGCTCTTCCATTTATATAAATATAGCTTATAATGTCGTTCTCACTTGTCATTTGATTGTATATACAATCCTGAATGAAGGAGGGGAAGTATAATTATCCTAATTTACAGACACAGAAACGGGTTCAGAAGATTAAATGGTTTGCTTGAGGTTTCAAGCAAATTTTCCTCCACAATTTTATATTTTCAAGTGATAAAAATCATGTTCCATGCTGACTCTGCCTGGTGGAAAATAGAACGTGGCCCTATTTCCTCACCAAAAAGAACCTTCTATTTATAGTAGGGGAAGATCAAGAGCATTTAGAGAGAGAACAAAGTTCTGAACTAGACTAAGGCTCTGTTCTACTTAAAGACCATTCTCCTACCCGCCTTCATAAAACAGCCCAATACCTAGCTGCCACTTACTAATAATTATCCTCCTTACAGGCTTCTACAGACTCATATATCATTTCCTTTTGTTTTTGGAGATCTTAAGTTTTGATTCACTGTGACTTTCTCCAGTACTACTTCTGTCACAATTCCTGATGGCTTTCCACTGCCTGACATCTTTAACTTTCTTTCTCTCTTCCATTAACCTGTGCCCCAACTAACCTCAGTCACTCACTCCCATCATCATCCAGGACCTTATCATTTCCCACCTCTCAATTTCAAATATCACACTCTGGAAGGTGGATCTACCAACTCCTCTCCTTCAGGCTCAATACTATAACTCTTCACACTTGGACGTCACAGGAGGGCATCCAAGGAGGTACCAATAGGGGGACCTTGACTCAGGATAACAGGGTCCCTGATGTACTGATGGAAAAGAACTTTAGCATGTATCAGATAAGGATAAAGAAATTTCTTTAGCAAAAATTTCTTTAGCAAAATAAGGAGTAGATGGGCTGTTTTAAGAGTTGCAAGTGCTTTTGGAGTTCCTGGGTTCTTCTTTTTTAATTTCTCACATCATTTATTTTCTAATGCATACCTTGACCCTATAATACAAAACACAATGTGGAACAAAAACTTGAAGAAGGATCTAATCAGATCACCATTTACCTGATGTTTCAAAAGATGCAGAAAAGCATTATGTATTTTTTTCTGGATGCATGCATGTGTGGTAAAGTACAAAAATACATGTGAGAATAACAATCTTCACATTCAGGACCTCTGCAGATTTTAGCCAAATGAGATTAGGAGAATAAACAGAAGCTTAATTTGCATCTTTCAGGAGATTTGGTAAATGTTATTGAAATGTAATATAAGTAGGAAACTTGGTGAGGGGTAGACATGGAATAGTATGTAGGGATGACATTCATCTGGTGGTCACAAGATGGTCTCTGGTGGCTTGGGCAGTTCTCAGAACCCTCAGGTTGACATCTTTTCCATTTCCAATTGATAATGTTGAGAAAGCACCTTTATTATCTCCCTTTGCTCAGTCCATTTTAAAGATACATATATCAGTGGGATGATTAACAGTGTATATGACAATTTTCACAAGTGAGCGAATATCCACTAACTTTAAGATCATGAGTGAAGGTTTGTAGATCTCCCAGGAATTTATGCAATTTCAGCCCTAGGACAAAGAACTGCCCTGGGGAGTGAATGGATGAGGAATTGTCACACAAGGCTTTCAGATTCTAAGTTATAGTTTCCTTGTCTTTCCTTTCTTCTTCTTTCTACCCACTTTTTCCCCATCCTACCTCAGTACCAGTCCAGGACAAGCAATCCATTGGTCCTAATGTTCTTTACCTATCCTTTAAACCTCCCATGCCTTACTTCCTCCTTATCCAACTCACATTCCTTGTGTATCGTCCTTGATGGACCTCAGCTCCCATGCCTGGGCCCCTTTTTATTTTCCTACTTTCCACTAAAACCCTACCCTAGATATAGCCAACTTTCAGCCAACTCTGAATGTACCCTTGGATAGCTAAACACGGCTGTGGGTAAAACTACACCGTTCATGTTGTATGTTCAAGTCCACGAACCTCATCTGGGCCAGTCATGCCTACCTATCCCACTGCACTTCCCAATCCATTCCCCTTTCCTCTCCTAAGAGAATTATTTCACACTTTCTCCTCCAATTGCTCTACTCCTCCCATTCCCTCGCTCTTAGCTAACAAATGACTGTGCTTCTTATTTCACTGGGAAAATGGAAGCAGTCGCAGAGAAAGTCCATATGTTCTTGCCACCACTTCTGCCCACGCACTGAATTTGTGTCCATATCCTCTGCCTTCCCTCTGTTCCATTTGCTTCTAGGACTAACCATTCTTGCTCCTACCTAAATTCATTCCCCCCAACTGTATACTAGATCCCATCTCCTCTTGCCTATTTTAGGATATTTCCCTAGCAATCGTTCCCTCTCTTTCATGCATAATTAAATATCCTTCCTCTACTGAATTATCCCTGTCAAGTATTCAAGTGTGCTGAAATTTCTTCCACCTCAACAAAACGACACAATCTTGACCTACTTTCCCCTTAGCTACAACCTCATTTCTCAGCTCCCCTTTACAAAATTCTCGACTTTAAGCCCCCCCCCTTATTTGAATAGTGAGCAGCATGTGACACAGCTTATGAGGCCTCCCTCTGGAAACAGAGTCTTCTCTTTGCTTATTGATTTTCCTCTGGTTTTACCGGATTCTCTGTACCTCCCCAACCTCTTCCTGGTAGAGAGCTCAAAGCTCAGTTTTCAAAACTCTTCTCCATCCATACTTGCGCCAGCCCCAGGGTTTTAAGTGTCATCTGCACAACCGTGATTCCAAAGTTTAGATCTCCAGCGCAGACCTCTCTTGAATTCTAGACTTCAATACAAAACTGCCTGCTTAACACCTCTCCCCTGATGTTTCTTTCATAGGCAGTTTAAAATGATCATGCTCAAAACCGAACTGCTGATCTTTTTCCCCCAAAACTCCCTACCTCAAATCCTCCCTGTATTGTTTAAGAGCAACCCCTCTCCTCATTTTATCAAGTCTCAAATCTTTGGTTCCTGCAATCCTGTATTCCCCTCTTCATCTTACATCTCTGGCAGATTTTACTGGCAAAGCCTGTTGTCTGTACCTTCAGTATATAATCAGAAGCCAACTTGCTTTCACCACCATTGATAATAAAACTCAATCTATGTCACCCACTAGAATTACTGGTGAATTTTGATAGTTCTGCTTTTAAAATACCCAGAATCTGATTGATTCTCACCTGGATCAAATCACGGTTATCTCTTACCAATTTGACTCTAAGAGTCTCCTAATGGGTCTTCCTGCTCCTGCCTTCATCCCCTACACTCTATTCTCAGTAGAGTAGCTAGAATGATTCTCTTAAGTTTGAGACTGAGTGTGTAATTTATGAGTTTGAAAGCCCTTGAATTGTTTCCTATCTCACAGTGAAATTCCACATCCTTACATCTGCCTTCAAAGCCCAGTGTGAGCTCCCTTCACCATAACTGCTTCGGAGACCTCATGCCCTCCCGTTCTCTCCATCTTCTCTTTCTTCCAAATCCTCTTTGATCAGAAGGATTTTGCATTCTGGTTGGTCCTTCTGTCGGCCCAATAGAACTTTCTCTGATGCATGACATATTCCAGACCTGGGCTGTCGGTCTGATACCACAGCCACGGCTAGATACCCAAAGCTAGATAGAGCAGTGGAAATATGACTAGAGCAATTGAGAAAGCAAACTTTAAATCAGCTTTGGTTTATTTAATTTACATGTGAGCACCCACAGGTAACCAGTGCCTACCATTTTAGAAAAGGCCCGACATTATTCTTCCTGAAGATAACTATATGGCTCATTCCCTCACTTCTTTTAGGGATCTGCTCAAATGTCATTTTTGTGGTAAAGCCTTCCCTAATCAAGCTACTTAAAATGACACCTCTGTTCCCTTCTTTGTTTTGCTTAATTTTTCCATGCTAATTATATATGTGTATAAGATACTTTTTTTTTCATTTACTTGTTATTTCTCTCTCCAAGTTCACATTCAAAGGAGGGTCCATAAAACCATGGACTTTGATTGTTGTATTTTCACTGCTGTATCACCCATACTAGACCAATATTTGGCACATAGTAAAATTTCCACCAATACTTATTGATTTAACAGTCTCCTGACAACCATTACCTTCTTGAAGGATCTTGACAGGTCTGATCTGTCTCTTGGCCTCAACTTTCCTCTTCCTCCCATTATTCTCTGGTATTAAACTTCAGCTGAAGAAAGTCTTTCTGGGTTATGAGGTAATAAAAGTCTGCCATTAATTAGGTATTTGATAAATGTTTATTGAAGAGTGCATTAATTATTTCATCTTCAAAATGAAGGATTATAACTAGTTGAATGGATAGGTCCTTCTAGCTTGTGCATTCAAGTTGTGAATCTTCAAGAAGTGTCCAAATGTAGGTCCATGTAACCACACAGACAGAAAATGTCCATCTCTGGCATGACTCAGTCTTGCAGGACAGTGGGCCATGAAAGTCCCTGGGGAATGTGAGGGCACTCAGGGAAGGCTGGTACGATGCCTGCCTATCCGCTGTGATTGGGACTCTACAATCTGGCTCTCGTCCTCTCACTGTCTTGGGTGTATTTTTTATTTGTTTGTTTTTTTGTGGTGGTTGTTTGGTGGTAGTAGTTTTGTGAAAAGGTTCTGGAGGGCATTTTTGAGAATTTAACACAGCCATCTTCATGACACCTGCCAACTTTGGAAAATGACCATCCCTTCCTTAGTCTCCTGCTCTCTTTCAACCCACCCCATGGCTCCAAGGGGGCTGTTCCTTTTAATAGGTCCTTCCATTCTTTACTGTATGAAGCTTAGAAAGTGGCAGAGACAGGAAACTGGCAGTAAACGTGTCCATTCACCTCTAACATTCCAAGTCCATAAAATACGCTGTAATACTAGCAGAGTAGGGTAGTCTCCTTCTTGCTTAATAGATTTTTTTAATAGAGTTTTAACATTTTAAAGAAGATATCCCCTACGGTCCCAACAGAACTTCCAGATCATAGAACCAAAACCCAAGATTCCTGCCTCTGTTTGGAAATCCATTTTATCAGGATCAATATTATTACTTCCTTAGTCATTTATGAAAAATGTGAAAGTCACCTCCTCGTCATGTTACTGTAGGTAAAATTACACTGGACCTTATTTAGGTATCTACTGAAGTTACTTTTCTTCTCCTTGTGACCTGAATGCTACCAAAGGTAATCAATAATCGAATAGATATTTGTGGCCTCATTTTATTCTAGTCAAAATGTCAAAATTTAGGTTTATTTTATAAGTTGGAAATTTATGTTTCTAATTCTGAATTGAGGCTCTCACTTTTGGTTGTTAAATCAGTCTCTGTTGGGGGTGGGGGCTACATTTTGTCTTTGAAGCTCTACTAATGAATTATAATGTAAATAACAGTTTTCAGAGATGACAAGAAACGGCCATCACTTACACATGCCCATTTGGAAAGGATAATTTCTGCAGCCTTTCTTGTTCATGCCGAGAGACCACTGAGTGACAGCCAGCCTCAGTTAACCAACCCAGGATTGGTTGATGGTACTTCCAGTGATTTACTGTCCCTACAGTGAGAGCCATCTTTAAAACTGTGCCCCTATAAATCTTAAGAAATATCTAAACTTTGCAGTCTCCTAGTGGTCTCCTCCTGATTCTGCTCTGATTTCTTCTTCTGACAAATTACTTATAGCAGTGTACTAATTGAATTTTTCGGGGAGGAAAAACCATTAATGATGAATTAACATAAGATAACAAAGTTCCTTTGCTAATTGCTAAATCTGTGATGAAGACACAATGGCCCTAGAATAAATTAAGCATTCTTTCTCACTGTTGATAACCCTCACAGAGTGGAAATCTTGGGGCACAGAGTGAATTTGAAATACAGAAATAGATAAACTTGTAGAATATAATGAATCATTGGGATCTTCTTATTTTCAAGAGTAGTTAATGACACAAATTGAAGTTCCAACAGCGTTGCCCAGCAGTGAGTGAATCAAATCTACTGTAATGAGGGGCAATGAAAAGTGTGGGATGGGAGAGGGGTGATTCATGGGCACAGCGATGAAGGTGGAGAGGAGGGATGACTTCTACTTTTCTTTAGCACAGGAAGGTGATAACAATGAACTGAATATTTCAAAAGAGCTGGGAGAGAGGACTTTTAGTGATCATAACACAAAGAAATGATGTTTGAGGTGATGAATATGCCCATCATCTGAGCTGATCATTATACATTGAACTCATCAACCCAAATATTGCCCTGATCTCCATAAATATGTACAATAATTATGTGTCAACTAAAACTTTTTAAAATCTCTTACAATAAAAACCAAGAATTGCCTGCTATTAGAAAGTAAGTTTCTTTAGATCATGTAGAAAACTCTATTCTTTTCAAAGTACCAAAACTCATCACAGACTCCTTAACTGGTGGGGACAAATGACAAGTTTTTACTGTTGTTTTTTTTTATTAATTTCTGGAGAGGTTTTCTGATTGGATTGGCGACCTAAGAGGCACGTGTGCACCTTTAGCTGATCTCAGAAAAGAACAGAGGTTGTAGGAAAAAGAGTGGGAGTAGGGTGACTATAAAAGAGATTCATGTTCATCATGGATTTCAGGTTTTTCTAGTTTATGTTCACAGAATACAGCAGGACAGGGTCAGCAGAGATGGTGTGGTGTCGGGAGTCCTTGATTCTGACAGCTGACAGCCTCCAACTACCATGTGACTCTGTGCCAATGTCTGGCTGCCACCTCCTTCCTCTACTTAATTGGGGGGTGGGTGGAAAAACTGTTCGATAAAGAGCTCTTTCAACTCTAAAATTCTATGATTCGATGAAATGTGATGACTTTTGTAGAAGTAGATACATAATTCATTCAACCAAATCATATTGCCACAACCTGAATTATTTCTTGATAGTTTGTTTGTTTTGTTGTTGTTGTTGTTGTTTCAAAGTTCAACTGTAATTACAAAGAAATGAAGGAGACAGAAAGGAGTTGCCACTTAAGGCTAACAGTCATCACCAGCAGCAGCTCACTTTCCTAAAATGTGCATTGACAATTAGCAATTAACATCTTCTGGAGATAAGCAGATAATCAGGAAGGCTTCTGGCTGAAGGGAGTCATAAAATTTCATGGTACCACTTAACAGATATTTTATCACATGACAAATTAGGTACCTTTCCATCCACTGTAATAAGATATTTCCTACAATCATTAGAGATGATTCAAGGCTTGATGCCCTCTGGCTGGCTCTGATCCTGAAGAAATTGCTTGTTCAATAAAAATTTGGTAGGTTTGTCACACACACACACACAAAGAGAGCAATGATGACCTCCTTTCATATTTTTGGTGGCCAGTAACATAAAAATGAACCCCCAAAAGGAAAATGTTGGCTCATTTTGGCTGGGCTTCAGGTAAAGCTAGATTCAGGCAAACACACAAGGTCCGAAGGACCCTGTCCTTCCCTGCTTCAACTTGGCTTTGCTCTATTCTGCCTTTGGTTGATTTATTCCCAAGTTCCAGAAGCAGCAACATGGCTGACTGCTATCGGCTCTGGATCGCTATCCTCACAGGTTGTTTCAATGCAAGTGAATGCTTGTTTTCCCCCAAAAATCAGGACATAAATTCCTGAGCATGATTATTGACCTGAATTGAATCCCCTGGCTGTGTCTGAAGCAAGGACTACAGCCTGTGATCTAAGATGATGACACCCTTGGTCTTGGGTTGGTGGGAGTTGATACATCAGGGTGGTGGGAGAAGCATCCTTTCTTTCTCCCCTGTGAAGTAAGAAGGAAGGAGAGAGATGTTCCTCAGGTAAACTGGAGCAATGTTGGCTGGAAGCTGGGCGATGGTGTTAGTTTCATGAATGACAGACACCAATTTCATGTCTGAAATAACATGAGATCCTAGAGGATAGTCAGAAACTTGAAAAGTTTCCTGGACATCCAAGTTCCAACTCTTTATTTAAAGCTGAAAATTCTGAAAATTAAAGTAACAGAGGCCGTAAAGCCTGATGGCTAAGCTGATAGGCTTTGGAACTGGACAGCCTTTGCTTTGAGTTCTGTCACTTACTAGCTCTGGGACTTGAGCTAGCGACTTTAATGACAAGAGCCTCATTTTACTCCTCTGACTAGTCTAGGACTAGTCATAGACTCAGCTTGCAGAGGTGTTATGGTGATTAAATGAGCTCAATGAACATGCACAGTTAGCAGAGTACCCAGTACTTTGTCAAATAAATGGCAGCTATTATTATTACAGACAGCAAAGGACTTGTCCAAATTCACAAAACTAATTAGTGGCAAAACTGGTAACTTTTTGATGAAGGAGTCTCTTGACTTCTTGCTCAGAACTAAAATGAACCAACGTGGAAATTGAAGAGCACACAAGTCAATTATATCCAAAATATCATGGGGAAAAAATCAGACTTTATTCCCAAATTGAACCTCACAGATCACATTTCACAATGCCCTCTTGAGAAGTGTCCACTCAGTATGACTAGGCAGATTAGAGAGAGACAAAACTGAACTAAGCAATTCCTGAAATCATTGGGAAACTGAGCTACCTGTCTTATCAACCAAGTGTTTGCTAAGCACCCTTGGTGTGTCTAGGATTGTGTGGAAAATTAAAATAGAAAATACATTCCTTGCATTCAAACACCTTACCCTTTGGGGGAGGTAGATACTAAAAGTACTGAAGGTGGTCAGACAACAGGAGATCACTCTGGACAGATTGAAAACACATGACTAGTTGGGACAGATTTAATCAAGGCCCAAGGGAAAGGGGAATCCAGGTGAAAGGTTCAGCATAAGCAAAGACTAATAAAACCAATCAAATATAAACGAATGAATGAATGAATGAATGACAGGAAGGCTAGCAGGGTGAGGGAGGGGAGGGAAAGTGGAAAGGAAAGGGGATCATACATGCATGAGTTTGTAAGTATGAACCCAACTACTATATATAACTATAAAGCAGTAATTAAAATTAAAAAAAAAACTTTCCATAAAACAATTTAAAAAGCCATACAGAACATTTCAACATATGCAATACATATCTGTGTACTAAATGTATGAGTGTGTGTGTGTGTGTGTGTGTGTGTGTAATTTGGCATAGTTAAAAAAAAATAAAAAATGGATTGATGAATCTGCTATTGAAGAGAGGAGGAAAGGGACCATGAAGCATAGAGAAAGGAGAAAGAAATAAAGCCAAGCAAGACAAGGGCAGCCCTGAATTCAGGATTTAAGAGGCTGCATGTAGGTGGATGCAGGATCAGGAGCACACACCTGTAAGAATGATGATCAATGATCCCAAGTCATTATGTTAGCCCTCAAGGTCTTCCATGCCATCCCCACTTAGCTCTTCCTCATCCTCTGAACACACCTCACGTTCTTTCCCAACTGCTCTGCTCATTATTTGCTAAATCCTCCGGAAACACTCCAGTCTGTGCCAATTTCCACGTGCCCCTTCTTACACTTAGACTGCCTTTCCTGTCTCATGTCTGCCTGAGCCAACTCTAGACTAACGCCCAAGTCATGTAACTATATTCAAGACAAATCGTCCCTTGAATTGATGATAGTTCAGTTGACTATGTGAGGCAGGATGGTAGGTCTCCTGTAGGCAGACAGGATAAAGGCCTTGGAGAAGGGATGGTGGAGAGAACATCATGCCACCTTGGAGGGAGACATCGTATTGGGAGAACATTCTGTTACTTGCTGCTTTACTTGCTACTTCCTCCAAGCTCTGACCACATTGACTCTTTAGAACACTTGTTACTGTTCCTAACAGCTTTAAACACAGCATCCTTTCCTTAGTTACCCTTACCCCTACCTCTAGTCACCACCGTCCACAAAGTGGACTCCTACCTGAAGGGCTTCGTCTCCCCAACAGAATTCCCAAACCCCAAGGTTGGACCTGTCCTCTTGATTATGTAAATAAGGGATTAAACGTATGCACTTCTGATTAGTTTATTAAGCTGAGGGCTTCAAGAGCTTGATTGGTCCATGCTTTACCCCACCAATCACCTGTGCTGAGCCACCAGCTATACCTTTAAAAACTCCTAGACAACAGACACCCATTGGCAACCCTCTCTTAGGACCTCTATTTCATTGGGAGCTCTGCTTTCTTTCTGTCACTCTAACAAATCCTGTCACTTTGCTCTCACCCATGTCTTTGTGGCTTTCATTCTTCAAGTTCATGAGACAAAGAACCCACCCATCCATGCTCTGTGTAGCATAAGGACATCTACATGCACCATTTCATGTCCTGACACTGTTCCTGGAGCCTATAACAATTAGCTGTGATCTCTCTCTTCTCTGACCTTCATGTAGAAGAAATAGGAATAAATGCAATATTGATAATAACACCACCCCCTTAATAAATACTAAACACTGTACTTGTATTATCTAATTTAGTGTTTATAGCAACTCCATGAACAATTCTGGCATTCTCACTTTATAGTTGAGAAAACTGATTGTTACGGTTTGTGTCTGAAATGTCCCCCACCCCACAAGTTCACGCATTGAAGGCTTGGTCCCCAATGAAGCAGCGTGGGGCCTTTGGAGGTGATTGGATCGTGAGGGGTCTGAATCTATTGATGGATTCATAGCTAAACAGATTAATGGGAGGTTGTGGAAAATTGAGGAGGAGGAGCCTAGCTGGAGGACTTAGATCACTGGGGGTGTGCCCTCGAAGGTTATATGCTGTCCCTGGATAAGATGACTCCTCTCTAATGGCCTTGAAGGTCAGTTATTTATATTTGTGTCAGCCTCATGGGACTTCAAGCTCCTTGCTGGGGTGCAGCATCATTACACATATTAATAAACAGCATTTGTATCCTGACTCCATACCTTATAAAACACCTTAGCAGACTTAGTGCGTGGAACTGCTACCACTATCTTGTGAAGCAAGATTCCTTGCTTCTGCCTTGCAGGTAAGAAAATGTCAAGTTCAGATACCTCTCATGGGTGCACAGATGATAATACCACCTGCGTGATATTATCAAGGATCAGCATTTCTCCACGAAAATCTGCTAGCAGTTGTAGGAGTTGTTCTAGATAAATGCCCTGGTTCTCTCACCCTGCAGTGGATAGCACAGAGGCACGTGCTTACTGCACACAAGTCCCCAGAGTTCTCCAGCAGGAATAAGCTCCAGAGACCTGCAGTAGTCATTTCCTTGATCACCTTTTTGGGCTCCTTCCTTTTATCACTGTCCACATCTAGACCAGTGTTTCCTGAGACCACTCCCCAAATAAATTGCTTTCATTCAATTCCTTTTCTCAGGGTTTGCTTTCAGGAAAACCAAAATTCAACCTTCCTCTAGAAGTACTGTTTTTCCTAGTGGATTGAAGGAGTGAGATTAAGGAGGTAAAATAATCAGGGATTTTTAACTATGTGACTTTCTTCTTTGCTCTGATTACAGCTTAAGGCAATTTCAAAACTTCTTAGGTTGAATCAGAACCCCAATATACACCGAGAAGCATAGCTCATTCTCAGTGTCTCAAAGTCTTCACAGAAAATCAAGGATCTTGACGGGGCCAAAGGGTTTCAATAGGAAAATAAATGAATACAATTTTAATTTTATGAAGGAGCACACCGGGAAACAGGGCAGAGGCATTAATGCATACACAGCAACATAGAAAGCCCACAGAACTACTCATGTTATTTTGAGCTCACAGGGCATCCCCCCCTCCCAGGGAATTATATAAATCCAGTGGTGACTTCATTATACTTATAACATCTCTGGCCTCTCACCAGGGAGAAAACGTGGAACATGGACATTTTTATCAAGAGGCAGAACAAGGTTGAGGCCCTCATACCTGGTTCATGTGAAACACTTCAGGTTTGGGGAAAGCATGTTCCTCAAAGTCTTCACTTAATCTTCTCTTAATGAATAAGGAAATGCTTTTTATATCTAAAAAGGTGCTGTGTGGGTATAAATACTTTTACTTCACATTTTTTTTTTTAAAAAATCATCTGTTCAGGTAGAATTCCAGTTTAACCTGGAGGTGGGAGCTGGTTAGGAGAGCTGGTTAAGATGTCAAAGATGATGGTGCCCTGTTTAGAGAAGAGGCCTGGCTCAGAGCTGAGAAGTGCTGTTCAGCTGGCCCTTCAGCACAGCTAATGACAGAGCTGAGAATCAAACCTTGCAGTCTGCAAAAATCTCGGGGATAGCTTGGCACCAGAGAGTGAGGGGTTTCACACACTGACTTCATATTGAAACTCTGAATCCTACAAAGAGTCTCAGAGACTGTTTGAAGGATCATCTCAGCAGGAGGTGGCTTTTACCTTAGGATATCCCTAATGGGTGAACTCTTGGTAAAGGCACGGAGGGCTCCCAGGGTCTTAGAAGGAGAAGACAGAGAAGATATAAAGCAAGAAAACTCTCATGGTCTTAAGTGGGTAGAGTGAATTCATAGGGAGGAGGGTCAGAAAGTTTCCCTCAAGTATTAACACTCTGGGTCACCACCGAGAAAATTTTGAAATAAGAAAAAAGAAGAAGAAGAAGAAGAGGAGGAGGGACTTGAGAATTTGGAAAAGTGAACATCAGAGAAAAAGATTTTTTTTCCTCTTTGTATTTCTAGGAGAATAAGGAAGCTCAAGCAAATTTCACCTGCTCCAGGCAAAGGTTTTGGTAGTGGGTGTTCTGCCACTGCAGGCTCATCGTGGGCAGAGCAAAGCCTGCATTTTGAGAAGTGTTGCCTTCTTGGGTACATCTGATAATTTCTCTCACTCAATTGTCCTAAGTTCAGGCTACCTAAAGGCAACCTGAGGCTTTTCTCTTCTCAAGTAAGACACTCTTCATCTTCCTCCTTATGCAACCAAGACCTGGGAGGCAAGAGTCATCACTGAAATAGTCTAAAATACAACTGAAAGATCTTCTCATTAAAAGGAAGCTCCAAGAGAGTACAAATGTTTCACGTAAAAACCAGAAGGGTCTTCCCACTCTTAATACTTATTAAGTTTTTGTTGTTATTGCTGTTGTCATTTATCATGAGGAAAACTGGGTAGGTGGTAACATTCCATTTCAGAATATTTTCACTAAAAGATACAAAGTACTTTATCAGGTTTAATAACAACACCTAGTTCCATGGAAAACATGATTCACTCCAGTAGGGGAAAAGGACATTTTTAATGGTCCACTGATGTTTCAACCACAGCAGTCAGTGGAATGATCCTGATGGTTGACAATGACGTTTTCTTCTCCTCAGACACTGTGTTTCTCACTCTTCCCATCACTGAATTCTCCATCATTTTCAAAGATGGACTTGTGATGGTAATAGTAATTGCCAAAGTAATTCCTATTATTGCTCTGCTCTTCGGGTGCCCTTTTCCTCAGCTAAAGGTTATTGCACCCACTAATCAAAAGTAAGGAAAATGCCCTGAAAGGTCATTTTTGAAGCTTTGTCTTAAAAGAAAATTACTTTTGCAACTTAGGATCTTTTGCTACTTTTTTTTTCCCCCTCAGGGAAAGTGAGTTTCATGAAAATTGTTCTCAGATGCAAAAAGTTTCTGATATTAACTGGAAGATATGAGGCAGCAGGGAAGCTAAGCTAGGAATCAGGAGGCCAGGTGCTCTATGGTATGAAGGTGTCCCCCCAAATTCATGTATCAGAAGCATAATCGCCAATGTAAAAGTGTTGGGAAATAGAACATTTTGGAAGATGTTTAGGTCTCAAATTCTTTTGTCCTTGTGCAGGTTAATGCCATTTGAAGAGGGCTTGAGCCAGGCAGGGTGGTGCATGCCTGTCATCCCAGCAGCTTGGGAGGTTGAAGCAGGAGGATCGAAAGTTCAAAGCCAGCCTCAGCAATTTAGCGAGGCCCTGAGCAACTCAGTGAGACCCTCTCTCTAAATAAAATACAAAATAGGGCTGGCAATGTGGCTCAGTGGTGGAGTGCCCCTGAGTTCAATCCCTGGTACCAAAAACAAACAAACAAACAAACAAACAAATAAAATAAGAGGGCTTGATGGAGGGAGTTTGGTCCCTTTCTGCCCGTCTGCCCAGTACCCTGTGAGGACAGCGTTTTTCCCCAAAGAACACAGCTTTCAAGACTCCATCTCAGACGCAGTGCAGCCCTCACCAGATGTAGCACTTGGATCTTGAACTTCCACCACCTCCAGAATTGCAAGAAATTGATTTCTGTCCTTTATTAATTACCCAGGGTGTGATACTTTTGTATAGCAGCATAGACTGAGAGGCCAGAGCTGGAGTCTTCCATCTACCACTAACAGGCTATATGTTGTTGGGCAAAGCATTTAATGACTCCCATCACAAAATCCCTCATTTGCAAAATGAGGGAACTGGAACAGATGGTCTCTGGGGCACATTCCAAACTTAAATTTATTACAATTCCATGGCAAATAAGGTTGGGTTATTTTCAAAAAAAGGAAAATATTTTAGAGCGGACTCTAATGAAATATTGAGATAAGGAGTCACTGCCTGTCTCTTGGGCTATAAAGACCTTTTAATCAGGATCTGGTTTTGTCCCACAGAGAGTGAGGACAGGAGCTAGGAAGAGTTTGGGTGTAGATAAAAGGAAGATTTATTTGATTCACCTTGGTCACTAACCCTTTAATGAGTCGATAGGTGCTTCATTCATTCTGAAAATCGTTGGTTAAAAGGCAATTATTCAGGGCCACACATAATCCATCTCTTGAATAAAACATGGAATACTTTGAAGAAGGATGCCTGGTTTCCCAAATGGGAAGATTCCTAACCCTTTGTCAAAATTGGACATCACATTTTCTCACAGTGGTCAGAGGAGAGGAGAAGGAAGTGGCCCCGGCACATAGGTATTTCCAAAACCAGCTATCCCCAGCCAGGATCTAAAATGGAGATTTACAAGAGAAAGCTGATATTAATGAAGGCACCCTGCAAAGAAGAAATGAAGGAACATAGTGATGGTTATTTAACAGAGCTCAGGCTTGTGTCTTCATATTTGGGACTCCTTCCAGGTCTAGAATCCTATGATTCTGTGGCTTAGTGATATGTCTCGATTATTTATGATATGTCTAGATAGAATCCTTTGAAGCAATGCCAATCTAACTATAAATTCCCTGTTAATTCAGATATGGGCCTCTTTGCTGGATTTTTTTTCTCCTTTCTTTTCTTTCTTTTTTTAGTGGCCATAAATCTCTAGAACAAGAAGACAATAGACTTAACCCAAATACACTAATATCTTGCATTTTCAGGTTATTCTCTGTAAAGTGAAGTTATATGGAAGAGTTATTGGCCTGAGTTTATTTATCACATCTATGAATACCAGTGATCCATGTTACAAACAATTTTTATCCAGTATTTTAAAAATCCAGCTGGTCTGAATAGTATTTTCCTTAATTAGTTGGAAATGCAAAGTTAGATCTCGAAGCAAATCCTCGTATGTTGCAACAGTTTGCTTTTCCAAAATCGAGTGGACAATTGTCCTTTGGATACTAATTAGCCCGAACTCTGGTCCAGCTTTTCTCTACTCAGTTCTAATGAAGTGAAATAGTTCTGGCTTTTTAGTTTCCCTTGGTGTTTCTTGGCTTTGCTAATACCTTTCTAAGTGGGCTTTTAAGGATGAATTTTAAAAGTTTTACAACTTTAAATGCAAAATGTATAAAAGAAATTGCATTGCTGGGTCAATAGGCTGGGATTAAATTAAATGTTTGTGAAAGCTTATTGTAAGTGGTAAAGTACTTCACCAATGTTAATTACAATAATAATAAACATGGAAGCAACGCAGATTGGTGGTTAACAGCATGGGCTTTGGAGGCAGAACAACTTGGGTCTGAATCATGCCTTGTCTCTTACCAACACTATAATTTGACGTGTTTTTCCACTCCTGAGTGCCTCCTCTGCTGGCCTATGAAATACAAATCATATCAATATCTACCGCCCAGGGTCATTCTAAATGCTATTTTTAGAGAGCATGTAAAGGACTTACATAATGTGTGCTCAATACACTTTAATATTATCATTAATTATATTAACTCAATAAATGGTTGTTAAGAACAAATGTATTAATTAATATATTAATGTATGAACCTATAGATCACTGTAAGGGTCAAGTGAGAAAAGGTATATACACAGACAGCACAGGGCTGAGGTCCTACTTCACTGACTCCAGGAAATCATCCATTAGGAGGTTCACTATCATGGTGTGTCTTTCTAATTCTGTCAATTACAAGATGCCATCCACCTTCAGGCACATTCTTATTACAGAAAGGCAAAATTCGGAGAAATGAAAGTGTGCCTTAGAACTAGTGATATAAATTTTAAATGAATAGTACAACAGTAAAAGATAAGGGAGGAAGAGGAAGGGGAGAATTCTCATCAGGTTCATTTTGATGTGGCCTCAGAACTATCTGTGAACTTTTCTTTCATGCACATAGAATTATAACTTCTTGTGAGTGAGGAAGAAATATTAAAACTCACAAAGTTCCAGGTTTTCAATTCTGCAAATATTTTAACAAAATTGACACCGGTGCACTAAAAGGGGTTGGAAATCATAATTTATAGCTTACTACATAAGTTTTATCCTCATTAAGACCAAAAATACAGATTGTCCTAGAAATAAGATGCTGGGACAATATAGTATCTTTTTTACTCTATCAGTCATCCTATAAATACACTGGGAAAGTATGCTACCTGAAATGATGGGACAAATGGACCAAGGAATTTTCCAGAAGGAGTTACTAAAGAGTCATAAAATAAACCTGCAACGAATCGTGATAAATCTTCATAATCTATATGGAGTCCTTGCAGATAACTTATTGGTCATTAGTCCCTTCTCCACCCAAAGCAAGTATCTCTGAATAGATGACATTTAGTTTACATTTCATTCCAGAGGTCCCCTCAAGGGGTTTCAGAGTTGTTCTTATGGGAATGCAAATCACCTTTCATGTGCTGAGGCTGGGGTGGGTGGGGAAGGGTGGCAGGATGTGGGGGCATGCTAATCCTCACCGCCAGCCTCGATGGCAAGGTGGGCGATGCCCCTTCTAAGTGGCAAAGGGGGAAAGTCTCATTTGGAGAACAATTTAGATAAAAACTGGAGGAAAAGTGACACAGGAGGGGAGGAAGAGCTCTGACTTATTCCAAAAACTTTCCCGGTCAACTGCAAAAGGTGGGAGAGAAGAGAAGCAAGAAGATGTGAGAGAAAGAAGGAATGTCCTTGGGGACTGTGGCTCAGGGGGAGCGCTTGCCTAGCACGTGTGGGGCTCTGGGTTTGATGCTCAGCACCACATTAAAAATAAACAAATGAATGAATATAAGAAAGGTATTGTGTCCATCTACAACTAAAAAATATATCAAAAAAAAAAGAAAGAAGAAATTTCCTAGAACAAAGGAACTGGCAGAAAACACTGCAGCTGCTGCTCTTGGGGAAAGGAAGGGACTCCACAATTACTGAAGACCACGGGCCTTTTTACCCTCCCGGTCAGCATGTCCGTCTTCAGCCAACCAAGCAGTCCTGGCTGACACAGTGGTTCCCAAGCCAACCATGCCTTAGAACCATCTAGAAAGCTGTATAAACATACCAATATGTTAGTTTTTCTCCTAGGGATTCTGATTTAATTGTCCTTGAATTGTGCACCAGGCAATTAGTGGTTTTGGAAAAACACTCATTTTTCTTCTCTCAAGTGATTCTAATGAATATTCAAGGCTGAGCACCTCTGATCTAATTCACACCCCTCACTTCACAAGTAACACCAGGAAGGCCACAGGGGTGCAGCGACTTCCCCGTGGGTACACAGACAAAGCCTCCAGCAGTCACAGCTCTGCAGCAGAGCCAGGCATTGATGTCAGCTGCTCACTGCTCTGCAGCTGCCTAGTACCCTCACTGAGGCCACATGCTGGGAGGAGGGTCTGTCCCTGCCCTTGGACTTGGACTTGACCATGTGACTTTTCTAGCCAATAGGACATTAGCAGACATGGCCAGAACAAGGGCTTGAGATGGGCCTGCATGATTGGGTTTGTCCTCTTGCACTCCTGTCTTCTGTGATGAGAAGAACATGCCTTCAGCAACTAGCAGCTGATTCAAGGAAAATGAAAACCTCTTGGCATAGACTAGAGGTGAGCCAAGCTCAGCTAACCCAGCCACGTGTGAGTCAGAAATAAATGCTGATTGTTATGAGCCCTGACTGTGGGTAGCTTGTCACGCATTGTCATTGTGGCACGAGCTCTGATGGAGATGGACGCAAACCCAGGTTTTCTAATATGGCCTGCTTCATCATTAGACTACAAATGGCTTATTCTACTTCAGGCTACCCTGACTCTCAACTACTGTGTGATTTAGCCCCCACCTCGACTTCTGTGGTCAATACTGACCATTCATACTGGTTAATGGGGCAGGAAGGTACATCACCCCAGTAGGCTATTCGAAGAGAACTGTTTTTTCTTTAGGCGTTATCTCCACATATTGGCTGTCCTTTGTGATTTTTTTTAGTTGACACATAATAACTATACATATTAATGGAGCTTGCTGTGAAGATTTGATACACGTATACATTATGTTATGATCTGATCAAGGTAATCGGCATATCTATCACCCCAAACATTTGTTGTTGTTTTGCAGCAAGAGCTCAGATACCTCTCTGCTAGCTATTTTGGAATATACAAAAATATGATTGTTAACTATGGGAGCTCAGAACACTAGTGCTTGTTCTTTTGATCTCTTTATAACTTTGTACCTGTTCACTAGCCTCACCTGCCCCTCTCTCCTCTTCTCCCCTCCCTGTCTCTGGTAACTACTATGCTACCCTTCTACCTGAATATGGTAGATTCTGCATAAGACTGAGGTTAGATAGTGTTTGTCTTTACATAATGTCCTCCAGGTCTATCCATGTTGTCAAAAATGTTAGGATTTCATTCTTTTTAATGGCCAAATACTATTCCACTGTGCACATGTACCCCATTTCCATTATATATTCAATTTTTGGACATTTAGGTTGATCCCAAATTTTGGCTACTGTGAATAGTGCTATAATAAACATGGGAGCTCAGTTACTCCTTCCTTCTCTCCCTCTCCCATTTTCTTTGCATTGACATTTAACTATAGGATGACTATAAAAACTGAATACACAAATTATATATGCATGAACTGAAGCGGTCCTTATTGGCATTATGTTCATTCACCCATGCTTCCAAACTTACGGCACACTGTATTTTTCCCTGATAGGGAGGTGCTATGCTGTAAATGGAATTTGGGGGTCAGGGAGAAAGTGCTTGATTATAACAATAACCTTCAAGAGTTGTAGTCATTTGGAAAATGTCAACCACAGTAGAGTAAGTTTTCTTTGATTGGCTATGTGTTTGTTCTGCTTCTAATTTTCTTCAAGGAAGAAAAGTTATAAGTTGGGAGTCAACAATACTGCAGTGCCTTGACTGGGAAGCAAATACTATTTATTCCTCTTTTTTTATATGAAGGTAAACAATAACTTCTCTAAAATTTGCACATCAACCCCCTATAGCTAGCTATCATTAGTTAAGCAGGTAATAGGCACTGTATTATTTTCTAGAAGACGGTTATCAGCATTTTTGTTACTTACTGTGATAATACTTCGTCAGAACCCCTTTTCAAAGGTTGGGGTGTTGCTCAGTGTATGAGGGTAGGCACAGGTTAAAGATTGCCTCGCCTGTTTGAGGCTAGAAATGCTACCTTTTCTTTTTCTTAAGATCCCTTCCTGCCAGGGCACAGGGATGTGACCTTGACTCTGACGATTAGATACTGGTGCAGAGGCCTGTCCCTTTTCATAAGGAAGATGAAAGCTGTCCTTCAGAAGACCTCAAACCATGGAGCACAAGTAGGACACTTGGCCATTCCGGAGTGCAAAGGAAGACGAGATGAATATGGAACGTTTTAGCCTCTGCCACTGGATTGAGCATCACGGAAGAAGGTTGGGAATGGCTTTTATGTAACCCTTTATCAGGTAGGTATTGCTCTTTTCAATCTTTGTATAAGAAAACGAGGTTCTGAGAGGAGAGGTGACTTGCCTAAGGTGATACAGCTAAGGAGAAGAAGAGCTATGACTTAAACCAAACATCTAGCAGACTCCAAAGTTCACTCTCTTTTTACTGAGCCTCAGTGGTGGACTTAAAACATGTCCACAATTATCTGGTAGCTCCCTATGCAAGAAGTGGAATTTAATCATCCTCCTCTGGACATCGTGACCAGTTCCTAACAAACAGAGGAAAGAAGAAGTGAAGGCGCCAGATTCAGCCAATACAAATAAAGAGCTCACAGTTAACTTTGAATTGCGGATGGACAATGAATATTTATATCCAAATATTGTATGGGACATACTTATATTAAAAAAATTACTGAGCATGTGTGAGGCACTGGGTTTGATCCTCAGCACCACACAAAAATAAAATTAAAATGTTTGAAAATGTACTGTGGCTTCTTCTTCATCTTAGAATACTTTTGGGGAAATATGCTGACATTTTGCACAGACATTGAAGCAACCTGTGGAGAGGTAGAAAATCTGAGACTTCTAGACAACAGTCAGCAAGGAACTGTAGCTTCTAACCAACAGCCACACTCACATCTTCACATGATTGAGACCCAAGGTGACATATTACCTGACAGGTCAAACTCATGAGAGACACCAAGAAAGAATCAACTAAGCAGTATCCCTGACCCATAGAAACTATGACATGAGTTTTCAAGCTGCTAAATTATGGGGTAATCTATTATTGGGCAAAAGATAACAAATACAGCCATACTACTTAAATAGATGTACACCTATTCAGAATTCTGGTTAATCATCTCTCTCTCTCTCTCTCTCTCTCTCACTATATATATATATGTATATGCAAATATATATAATCATTTATATTAATGGATTATAATTTTTATATTAATGAATTATAATTATTATAAGATTATACATATATATATATATATATATTCCTTAAATCTATATAAAAAATCTTTTTTAAAATTTTTAAATTATAAGATTTTATATATATATATATATATATATATATATATATATATAGTCCTTAAATCTATATAAAGAATTTTTAAAAATTTTTTAGTTGTCAATGGACCTTTATTTTTTATTTATTTATATGTGATGCTGAGAATCGAACCCAGTGTCTCACACATGCTAGGCAAACACTCTATCACTGAGCCACAATCCCAGCCCCAAGAATCTTTGTGTTCAAAGAAAAATTTTGTCTTTTGTTTAAAAGTATCACATCTCCTATGAAATATCTCTTTACCAGGACTGCCAGAGGCAGCTCCAATATAGCACTGAGTGAGTTCTTTTAAGGAACATTCATCAAGAATGTTTTCTGAGCAAATTTTAGGCAGGAAAAATATTGCCATATGCAAGATATAAGCAATGTGCTTTACAGAATGCAAACATTCACATTCACCATGTTATTTGGTCATTGAAATAAAGATTATTACCTGACTTTATATGTATAAAGAAACAAAATAAGACTGGGCATGGTGGCATATGGCTATAAGCCCAGCAGCTGCGGTGGCTAAATCAGGAAGATTGCAAGTTGGAGACCAGCCTCAGCAACTTAGTGAGGCCCTAAGAAACTTAGTGAGACCCTGTCTCAAAATAAAAAAATGGAAAAAGGTCTAGGGATGTGGCTCAATGGGTAAGCATCACTGGGCTCAATTCCTGGTACCAAAAAAATGATAAAAGAAGGGAGACTTTAAGAGGTTCCATGATCTGCTCACAATCACACAGCTCATCACACAACAAGGATTCTAACACAGATGGTCTGGTGCTCAGTATCTTCTATGGCATTGCCTCCCTAATCAGAAAGTGTGTCTTTCTCCCTGACACTGGTCACTGAACTTAAATGGTGTTCTGTTACAGACATTGTTCAGCATCAGAGATGTTAAAATGGAGGATGAAAAGAAAGGGTCATCAATCACCTAACATCAAATCACAAAAGTGAGTCTGGCTTGACCTCTGAAAAATGAGTTTTAATTTTCCTCATTAATTCAGCAGCCATGGTTGACAATGCCAGTGGTAGTCAAGAGTTGAGTCAATCACTCAGCGAGTCCTGTCACACTCTCTGACTTGACATTTCCCATTATGGGAAAGTGCCCTCAACACAACAACAAAAGGAGAAATCTGTCCCAGGCAGGAAATGCAAGACAAAGAAAAGCAGGGTTAAAGGTGGGACGCTTGTACTTTCGGTCATGCAAATCTAATGCATGACACATCAAGTCCCTGGTGTCCCTGTTGAAGAAAGGCAAACGGTGTTAGTTTTTCTCTACAACTCATCATTCATTGTCCATGTTGGAATCTTATTTTTGAAGTTGATTCCAGAAAACGTTTGTTTCTTTTCTAAAAGTGTCACATATTGAATAAGCAGCATTCTAAGTAAAAGGAGAATAAATCGTATGCAAGGAGAGAAAGATATCAAAGTTAGTAAAATTTTCAAAGTAAGTCAACTCAGGAAGATATATTCAGTTCAGAAATCATGATGAAGAGGGAAATCATGCAGTGGGAGAAACCAGAGAAACTTTGGAACAGTTTGCAGCCTTTTGACTAAAAGTGTAAGGAGGAGATGAGAACGGAGCAGGAGGCAGCACAAATGGAAGTGTACCCTTTGCTAAATGCTTTACTCAGATCCTTCATTTCCACTTTGTCCCATTTTAACTTGAAAAATCCACATGCAAATGAAGCAAACAGTAAGTAGAAGTAGAGCTTCAAGTGATCTAATATCTCCGTCTTGCAAAAGGTCTAACGAGGATTTTTGAAGATTAAAAAGAAAATTGCAAAGAAGAATTTATTTATATACTTTTTTTTAAAGTTAACTTGAGATTACCCCATTAAGCAGATTTGTAAAGTGGATAGACCACTGTCTCCCTGATGCTGAAAAATTCATTACATGCAAAAATAATATGATTGTTTGTTCCCATTCTGTCACCTGCTCTGCTTGGTAGCCATGCTGCTTCAAAAGGAAAACCCACAGCACTAGAGTAAAGTGAGCACTTACTCAGCTGGTGTCCCATGGATGACAGGGAGCACCTGCATACTCTGCTCTTACCGCTTCACAGGAACAGATATCTGCTCTAAGGTGGGGGCAAGAGTCAAGGCCGGCTTCTTCCTGACAAGGGAATTATCAAATGGCCATAAAACCTAGATTTCCTGCCAGTTATAGTGTTCTCTTTTGAGAAAATTACTATGGGAAGATGCCTACCCAGATGTTGACAAGCTCTTTTCCATTTGTCCAAAGCTCCAAGTAGCCACCCATGTTTGAACTAGAGTCCTAAATGCTAGGAAGTATCCTCTAGAGGGATGTGGGCTTGAGAACTGTGCTCAGTAGAAATGCTTCATTTATGCTGGGCAGTGATCAATCCATTCTCCTCTTCTGGGAAACTGAAATGCAAGCAAGGTACACATAGAGAACTTGGCAACCAACTCAGTAAATGATCTAGAAGTTAATAAGTAGAGAAAAAAATTGAGCCATGAAAGCAGCTGATTTAATACTTGTTCTTGGGTCACAAAAACCACTGCAAATATTTGAGCTGCGAATGAAGCATGGCTATACAAAAGATTCTACTGTTTTCTTAACTCCTGGACTATTTTAATGGTAAAAAAAAATGCTATTGCCTAAAGTCAAACATATATCTTTATTGCTACTAGAAGGAAACTGTTTAATAAACACAACTGTATAAGTTTTAGTGCTTCCACTTTTTTTTCCTGGAAGTCAGGAAGGTCTTAGATTATGTTAGTAACTATAATAACTCCATTAGAACTTTGTTTCTTTTTCCATCCCTTGGTGCTGATTATTACTACATATAAATTTTACTACATGTAAACTTTACTGCATGTAAACTTTACTACATGTAAACTTTGTGAATGTGCATGCACATTATACTTTATATGGACTATGCTTTACAAGATTCTTGAAACTCATCTGGGGGTTTCAAGTCTTTGGGAGGTCAGGTGGCCAATAAAACAAGACATTGGCTTAGAGGAATCTTCTAAATTCTTTTTTCTCCAATATTTTTTATGGTGGCCTTTAGATCTCCAAGTCTTTGAGTTTCAGCAATGTCTAATTCAGTTCAAAGCAAAGAAACTGAAGTGAAAGTACCAAACAGCTGTCCAAAGTTCAGAAACAATCCTTCATGAACAATTTTGACTCCAGGCACAGATGGATGTCTCCAAAAGCCATCAGGCATGGTGTCTGCTTTTCAAAAGATGATGTGGAGATATTATTCTCTTCTAAGCAGGAAAAAATAATATCTGTCTATAATGAAATCTTGGTATAGATCCTAAAAAACACCTCATGTCCCTGTATGTAATGAACTTTATCTCCAAATACCCAAGAGATAAATGGAATGAAATGGATGGAGGAATAAATGTACACCCAGAATCTACTCGCCCTATCCTAATTAGGTGTAAAGCATTCACCACATGGTTCTCCACCCTCTCACTGCTTAATTGTATATAAAAATATCTCGAGAAACAAAATTGGCAACAATTAGTTGGGGGGATGCATTGCATATTGCTATCTTCCCCTCTTTCTACAACCAAGCTGCTACCTATACCAAATGTTCTTTCACTGAGTACTGCCTGTGTTCTGGGTGACATGCTAGGCACAGAGAATGCAGTACTGAGCAAGACATCGATGACGCCTACCTTCCTAGAATATATGTATTTTTTTCCATTGGTACTCAACCAAGAAAAATATTCAGCCATATAGGACACTAGAAAATGTCTGCAATATCTCTAGTTGTCATATGGCTTGGATGATCTCATCTACCAACATTCAGCGAGCAACATATGGGGATGATTTAACACAATGAAGAATTGTCCCCCAGCAATATGCCCAAAGCTCACTGTCTTGAGAAATAAGCAATTACAATAGAACATGTTAAGTGCTATTATGAAAGAAGCACAGGATAGCTTTGAAAGCACAGGTCAGGGGCACCCACACAGTTTGGAGGCAGAAGGACCCAGTTAGCAACATTTAAGCTGAAGTCAGACTAACAGTAGTGCACCAGGTGGTAGCAGAACAGGGGAGCTAAATTTTATATATTTTTCCAAAAAGGGATAACTAAATACATGAATAAAAGATAGACATTTGTTTACATCTCATTCTTACTCATTAATTGTTGAGATCAAAAACTCCCTGTCATGCTCTTTTAGTTATAAATATGACAGTCATTGTATAAGTTTACATTTATATTATGCATTATTTTAGGGCAGGAGTAAAATCTCAGGGAAGTTTAAGTTTATAATAAATGTTTCCTTGGCCTGGACTTGAAGTTTCCTAGTTGACCTTCCTTTTCTCTTGGTTGTGTCTTTGCACTTTGTTTGATTTCACATACCATTTATCAGAGGCCAAGTAGGGCTCTCTCACTCTCCACTACTCACAGCCTCCTCATTAATTATCTAACCTCAAGGGGCAACAGGCTAAACTTGAGTAAAATTTCACCATAGATTCAATATAGTGTGCTCCTCCAAACTCACAAATGCTCAAATGCTTCTGTTTGCAAGAGGTCAGCTATTAACCTGTTTTCCTCTAGCATAAGCCCTAACTTGATTGACAACATTCTGCTCAACACAACTATCACCTTGCTTCAACCATGACTTGTCAAATGCCCCACAGAGAGCTGTTCTCAGACCTCACTGTAGGAAAGGATGGGTGTCCCTGGGGCCAGAGTCAAGCAGAGAAACTAGCAATGTCACATGTATAGGTGATCTATTTGAGTCAGTTTAAAGTTTTTTTTAAATAAAGAAAATAAAATGCATTTATATGCCATTCTGCAATTCATCCTCAAATCATTTGAGGGAAAGTCAAAGAATAAAAGAAGCAATTGAAGAGATAAATTACATGCCTGTGGGTTCTACCAATATTTTATTTGATAGAAAGCATTCAACATGTTGAAAGTCATAGAATTTTATCAGGAGAAAAAAAAAACTTAAGAGACCCAGGTCAACACCTTCATTTTATAGATGGGGAGGGTGAGAACAAGGACCAGGAAAGAACTAGTCTAGGCCACTGTACTGGTACAAGGCAGAGCACGTGGTGACTGAGTATGAGCTCTGGGGTTAGGTAATCTGGAGTCAGGTTCCAACTTTTCCACTTATTTTATCCCACTTAGCTTCAATTTCTTCCCATATAAAACAAGGATTTTAGCAGTGCCTAGATACCAAGGTTAGTGTAAGGATTAAATAAGGCATGAACATAAAGTGCTTACCAATTCTTGGTTTGTTGTAAGTGCACAATGAATATTAGCTATTAGAATGATTACCTATGATAGAGAGGTATCCTAAAACACAAATCATACCATGTTTCTGAGGAGCCACTGTATAGTTGGGGAATACATCTCTCCTCAGTCCTACTCCCAGTCACTGGGCAGGAATAGGTCCTTAAGGACAGAGTGGCCCTAGGAGATGGACTCTGGATATATCTCCAAACTCCTCTGGGTACACAGGTCTCAAAGCCCAAATCAAATGCTTCACTATTTGTTTTAAGTCCCCTGGAAGTATTAGAAAGTAACAATCACAATTTTTTAAGGTGAATAGACCATGAATCATAGACTTATATGCTGAATAATACCTCAAATACTTTTTAGTCCAATTAGATCTTGGTGATAGAATCCTCAAGACTAAAGCTTTAGTCCCTCATTGTACTATTTAGTGTGGGGAGGGCTGGATATCCCATCATAGTGCTATGTCAATTTCAGATGAATACCTGTAGAAGATAGAAAGAGAATCCTCTTTTGGTCTTTGAGGCTTGTTGTTGTTGTTACATGGGATTGGTCTATGAATTCTGTAAAAGGCAAGGTATCTTAGAGTGCATTCTAGTATAAGTCACATTGTGACCTCAAATTGATGGTAATTAGTCAACATGAAGTGAGCATTTTCTAACTAGGTAACGGGAAGACACTTAACGTGGATGTTCTCCGCGCAAGTCAGGGAGGACAAGAGTCTAACCATTGTCACCATTTTACAAATATGGAAAATGACGATCAGATGTTGGTCACCTGCTATTACAGAAATAGTAAGAAGGGATGCCAGGATTCAGGCCTAGGAAATCTTAGGCTAATCTCCTACTCTGAATATACTTGGCTCTCCAAATATGACAAAAAGTGGGACATTTTCCTCATGTCCCACTATTAGGGCAATCTTCTACAGTTCCTGTGCATGGGCCAAACTTTTTAACCTCCACTCAATAAAAGTTGGTCATTTAGGCTACAGTCTGGGCTGGTTACCTTGAAACACTTGTGTACATGCACACACACACACACACACACACACACACACACACCACAACATATGGGGAAAATGAGAACAAAGAGAGAATGCACTAAAACAGGTGCCAGATCTGTGAACTCTCCTCCATCCAAGGAAATCAGCCAAGTTGAGAGCGCTTGGAAGAACAGAGCAAAGCCGTTTGTTTACTAACACTTGGGATAACTGAAGTTTAAACCCAAGACCAGACATTAAATATCATTATGTAAGGCACCAGTGCTGTGTCAAGTCCTTGCAAGGCTTAACAGCCAAATTAGCAATAAATTCTGACAGCCCATCTATCAGCTCTGTTCAGCCAATCCAACGGCAACATCGTGTTTCCTTCCAGGCCCAGGGAACACACACTTGCTGAAGAGAAAAAAAAACACACAAAAAAAGCACTTGATTACATTTGGTTTTGAATAATTGGTTCACTGAAATTCTTGAGCTGAAGAAAAATGGCATTTCTAATTTATAGAAATCACTATTTGAAATATAGTTACGGCTGCTCAGAGAACCCCTGGAACTAAATAAATTTAAATCCGCACATTTAAGAAAGCCATTAAGAGGTACCTAATGACAGCCCCTCCAATTATCACTCCAATAGAGCTGATGTGGAACCCTGCCAAAAAGCAGCTCCTCTCCTCCCCCCACTGAGGTTGTGTGTGGCTTGATGCCTGGAAGCCCAGACGGGGTGTATCAAGACCTCTTATACCCACCGGGCAAGCTCAGGAGCCTGACGAGAACTGTAAAGGAGAATAACACATTCCAGGCAGAAAAGAAGAGAAAGAAAAAAAGAAAAAGAAAGAAAGAAAACTTCCACTGGCAACTCCAATACCCCTTTGGGAAGATTCCTTCATAAATGCATTTGTTCGCTTGCAAATATCCCTTCTAACCTGTAGACTTGTTGGTGATTGCAAGGAGCCTGGAATGTTATTACATGTAATATCTGAGTGAGAAACAAGAATCTATGCTTCTTCCCAGCCCTGTGGTCACAGTATATTAGTATGGTTTAGATTTTATCATGCCTCTTCATTGTTATGCAGAAATGCAGGCAGGCAGCAGGTAAAAGAGAACCTCCCCAGGTCACTTTGGTAACCAAGACCCCCCAAAGATGAGTACAGGAAGCCTTGTGTGAACCAGCCAGTAATTTCCTTACCTTCCAATTTTAGAAATCCAGCAACTTGAGAAAAACAGTGAAATCTGGTGACCTGGTTTGCCTGCAATGAGAAAACATGGCTCCTGTCTTGACACAGCACGCCCCATTTGTGAATTTTCTTCTTTGAGAAAGTAAATGAGACTCTGGTTTGAAAGAAATGAGGACAGACTGACAGATAATGCAGAATGCTTCTGCAAACATTGCAGCAATGGAGTTTCATTTTTGGATTTATCACCCCTGAACTCTGGACCCATTTCACTCAACTACGGTCCTAGTTAGCTTTTTTAGTAACACCCACTAGACACATGTTAGGAGAAGGACGGAATTGGGACCTGAGCAAAATTGGACCAGGGTATCTCTGTGGTAGACACAGATCTGGCATGGCCCAGATCCCCTTCAAGAAGATTTTGCTTCCCATTACAGGGATGTTAGCAGACAGCATCCAGCTGCCCGTTCCTACAGGACCTGCCATAACAGCAGAAAGCCAGCTCACAGGAGCAATGCCCTCCCCAGGGCCACCTATATATCCAGAGCCTGCTATTCAGCCTGAGGGAGAACGCTTCACAGGGCAACTCTTATTCCAGAATTCTTTGCAAGGCAAGCCAAGACTTTGTTGGGCCTGTATCACCATGTAACTTATTCCTCTGCCCAATTTTGCTTCCTCTTCCTCTTTAGAGAGGTTGGTGCCAAAGAACACTTTATACTTGAAACTTCATTTTAGCATCTGCTTCTGGAGAACCTAATCTGGACAATCACCTGTGTCTGTTCTGTGGTTTCTCTTCATTGTATCCCCTTCTTGCCCAATACCCAACAATAAATTAGGATAATAATAAAAAGACTTGATTGATTGGCAGTTTCTTCTGCTGCTTTCATTTATTGTCTAAAGTTCTACATATTCTTAGAATAAGAAGAGTCTTTGGAAGCAGAGAGTTCTGGGTCAAACCCCATTTCTGAATGATCTGGGGCACAATGTTTAATCTCTCTGAGCTTCAGTCTTCTCTCCCATCAAGTGGAGATGTCACCATCTAAGAGGGCTGCAGTGAGAATTCAATGCAGTCACATATACAAAGCACCTAACACAATGGCTTGCACACAACAGGTGTCTGATGATCAGCTATTTACAAGGGTTCCTTTGGCATTGGACATATACTTTCCTTGCATTTTAGTTTATCTTTTCAGGTACTTATTTCTTGTTTTTTCTATGAAACACTAATCTCCTGAAGAGCAAGAACGGTGCTGTTTGCTTCATTTGGATTTTCTATATGATGCCAGGAATGGACTGATGTTGTGTATGATAAATACAAACAATTTTTATTCATCAATTTAAATAAATCAATAAGGTAAAAGAAAAATCCATTGAAGTACATCAAAGGTGTCTGAAAGTGGGTTCTGGGTATGTTAGCATTAGGCCTAACCATATAAATAGGTATGTAAAGGCTTCAGTGACGATGGTGCCTTCTATTTATCACTACAGATCTAAGGCACAAGGGTTGACCATGTAGAGCAGACAAGGTAGTTGGGACCCCCAAGTCCAAATGCACAGGTATTTAATAACCTAAGCTGCCAGCGCAGTTGACACTCAATATCAATTCTCCCCCAGATGATCAATCAATTCAATCCAATCACCCTGTTCTAGTCCTCAGGTGGTCCAAAGACAAGAGCACTAGTCCAAACAGACTGGAGGGAAGGAATTATATTGTATGGTTGTCTCAGAAGTTTTCTTCCCTCTCTTCTCGGATGTGTCAGTTCATAAACAGCCACCAGAAGAACTAGCAAAAGAATGAAGCTGATGCAGAAGATCAGAGAGCAGAGAGAGGGAAACCTACTGGGCTGAGCTGCTGAATGGCTGAAATACCAAGTCTGCAGTATGTCTCATCTTCCTGTGGGAGGATAAATGTCCTTATTGTTTAGGACCTATGACTCTGGGATTCTGTTACTTTTTGAATCTGCAGCTCAAAGTATCCTGAGAGGTAGGACAATCATTCAATATGTAACTGTAACTACCCAGGGAATCTTTTTTTTTTTTTTAAAGAGAGAAAGAGAGGGCTGGGGATGTGTCTCAAGTGGTAGTGCGCTCGCCTGGCATGCGTGCGAACCGGGTTCGATCCTCAGCACCACATACAAACAAGGATGTTGGGTCCGCCGAGAACTAAAAAAGAGTAAATATTAAAAATTCTCTCTCTCTCTCTCCCCCTCCCTCACTCTCTCTTAAAAAGAGAAAGAGAGAGAGAGAGAGAGAGAGAGAGAGAGAGAGAGAAAGAGAATTTTTTTAATATTTATTTTTTTTAGTTCTTGGTGGACACAACATCTTTGTTTGTATGTGGTGCTGAGGATTGAACCCGGTTCGCACGCATGCCAGGCAAGCGCACTACCGCTTGAGCCACATCCCCAGCCCCGACCAGGGAATCTTTTATACTTAGAAGCCTAACAGAATTATTGCCTTTATTTATTTATTTATTTATTTATTTATTTTTTTTGGTTTTTAGCAAAAATAGGCTAATCTGAGCTCCTCATTTTAAGATTAAGAAACAAGACCCATAGCTTCGCTATTGTGAATTGAGCTGCTATAAACATTGATGAGGCTGTAGTATGCCGATTTTAAGTCCTTTGGGTAAAAGGGATAATTGAGTCATTCCAAATTTTCTGAAGAATCTCCACACAACTTTCCAAAGTGATTGTGCCAATTTGCAGTCCCACCAGCAATGTATGAGTGTACCTTTTCCCCACATCCTCACCAACGCTTATTGTTACTTGTATTCTTGATAATTGCCATTCTAAATAGAGTGAGATGGAATCTCAGTGTAATTTTTATTTGTATTTATCTAATTGCTAGAGATCTTGAACATTTTTTCTCATATATTTAACAACCAATAATTATCTCTTCTTCTATGAAGTGCCTGTTCAGTTTCTTTGCCAATATTCATTGAGTTTTTTTTTCTTGGTGTTGTTTTTTGAGTTCTTTGTATATCCTGGAGATTAATGCTCTGTGTAAGTGCAGGTGGCAGAGATGTTCTCCCACTCTGTAGGCTCTATCCTTATGTTCTTGATTGTTCCCTTTGCTGTAAAGAAGCTTTTTAGTTTGATATCATACAATTTATTGATTCTTGATTTTACTTCTTGTGCTTTAGGGGTCTTGTTTAGGAAGTCAATTCCTAAGCCTACAAGATGGGAGAGTTGGCCCTACATTTTCTTCTAGTAGGTGTAGGGTCTCTGGTCCTAATGCCTAGGTTCTTGACCCACTGTGAATTGAGTTTTATGCAGGATGAGAGATAGGGGTTCAAATTCATTCCACTAAATATGGATTTCCAGTTTTCCCAGCACCATTTGTTAATAGACTATCTTTTCTCCAATGTATGTTTATGATGCCTTTATGTATGTGAGTTTGTCTCTGTATCTTCTGTTCTGTTACCTTAGTCTTAATGTCTCTTTCTGTGCCAATATGATGCCACTTTTGTTGCTATAGCGCTGTAGATAATTTAAGGTCTGGTATTGTGACACCTCCTGCTTCACTTTTCTCACTAAGGATTGCTTTGACTATTCTAGGTCTCTTATTTTTCCAAATAAATTTCATGACTGTCTTTTCTGTTTCTATGAAGAATGTCATTGGAATTTTAATAGGAATTACATTAGATCTGTATAGCACTTTTGGGAGTATGGCCATTTTGACCGTATGAATTCTGCCTATCCAAGAACATGGGAGATCATTCCATCTTCTAAGGTCTTTTCAATTTCTTTCTTTATGGTTCTGTAGTTTTCATTGTAAAGGTCTTTCACCTCTTTGGTTAGATTGATTTCCAAGTATTTTATTTTATTTATTTATTTTTTGAGGATATTGTGAATGGGGTAAGTTTTCCTAGTTTCTTTTTTGGATAATTCATCATTAGTATCTAGGAAGGCAATCGATTTATGGGTGTTAATTTTATATTCTGCTACTTTGCTGAATTTGTTTGTGAGTTCTAGAAGCTTTCTGATGGATTTTTTTTTTGTCTTCTAAATATAGAATGATGTTGGTCTTGGGTTTAGCATATATAGCTTTTACAATGTTGAGGTATGTTCCTACTATTCCTAGTTTTCTTACTGTTTTGTGTATGAATGGATGCTGAATTTTGTCAAATGAATGGAAAAGGAAAATGTGATATATATATATATATATATATATATATATATATATATATATATACACACACACACAATGAACTATTACTCAGCCATAAAGAAGAATGAAATCATGGCATTTGCCAGTAAATGGATGGAACTGGAGACTATTATGCTAAGAGAAATAAGCCAGTCCCAAAAAAACAAACGCTGAATATTATCTCTGATAAGTGGATGCTAACACAAAATAAGGAGAGTAGCCATTTCTTGGATTAGACAGAGGGAAAGGAGAGGGGATGGGAATAGGAAAGACAGAATGAAACAGATATAGCTTTCCTATATTCATATTGAATACACGGCCAGTGAAACTTCATATCATGTATAACCACAAGAATGGGACCCTAATTATAATAAGTTATACTCCGTGTATGCATGTCAAAATGCACTCTACTGTCATGTATATGTAAAAAGAACAAATTAGTAAGGAGAAAAAAATTCTAACCATAGCCATTTTAATCATTTTTCAATTACAGGTTTGGTTCTTCTCTGAAACAGTAACAAAAAGATGCATGAAGAGTGTGTAACATATCCTCTCAAAGTTGATGTGGTTTAAGGTCTCTTTGATTTGCTCATCCATCTACACCAACTTTAAGGGCTATCATACTCTTTAGAATATTTGTTCTGAGTCTAATCTAGTTTGAAAGTGCACTTTAGTCCAACATAAATATTTTGTGTTATTTTATTAACTGTAACTCTTTCACTTTCTGGCCAAAACATTTGCCTTTTTCTATATTTTTTAACTAATTCACCTCTGATTTTACTTGCTTAAATTAATATACTTTCATTTTGATTTTTTTTTTGCCTGATTGTGGGTATTTTACCTTTCTCTTTACCTACGTGCTTTTTTCTACTCTTTTTATTCAGAAACCAGTTATTAAGGTTTAACTCTCAATTTCACTTCGAACTGAAAGAAAGATCTTCCCATTTGAAGGTCCTAAGCAGTGATATAAACAGTAGTTATGGAGGGCAAGGTGGTCACCTTAAAAAAAAAAAAGACCCATAAAGGCATGCTCCGCACAGCAATTAATCCATTGTTCAATGGCAATTATAGGCGTCAACCATGTTCATTCCCAAAACACACAACAGATATGAACTCTTACTACAATATCTGCAACTTGAGCCAAGGGACAATGCTAAATGTTTCACAGGCTTTGATACTAGAGAGACATTTGTAGACTGCTATACTCATCATCAAACAAAAAACAAGAGTGGCCTGAGGAAGAGATGGGAGGCATGTTGATCTGATTGGAGAGACTTATCAGATATAAAAAGAAATTTCCATATACACTTAGAGAAGGGAGATTAACTGGATAACTTATGCTCGTTCACTTACTCTGACAATAGTAATATATATTCCTATTATAATCATACAGAGAAGGAAAATACATTTATATTCGAGGCATATATACCTGGGCTCAGTCTGAAGCACCACAGTTCATCAACCCAGCCAAAGCACTGTCATTATTGAAAGGAATGTAGGAATATCTGAGGTGGGTTGAAGCAAGCAAGTATCAATCTTTTAGCAATAGTATCGGCAAAGGTTCATGTGGACTTTGTTCGTTTTGATAATAATAAACAGTGTACAAGTGGAAAAATAAGATTACGAACCCCATTTGAATCAAATGTATGATATGTCAAGATCATTGTAATGTTTTGAGCAACTAATAAAAAATTAAAATAATAATAATAATAAACAGTGTTTGGAAGGCTAAGGTTCCTTATTGGAAGGAGGCAATTAAACTATTGTTGCTTCACTGTTGTCAGAAAAATTTTAGTGGCCTGGAGCAAGGGAATGTCTAAGACCTGAGCAAGGGAGAGCCCAGATGGATGCCACAGAGAGATGAGCCAGTCACAGTGATTGCCATAGGTATAGCCCCTCTGGGGAAGCAGTTTGAATGTGAAAGTTGTCTTGTATACATCTGGCCTTTCCCCAGCCCCAGCTATTTAAACTTGATTCAAGGGCAGCCAGCTCAGAGCCTGACCATAGGTCCCTAGAGGTGGTTGAACAGGAACATCTCTACCAAACACAGATGCAATTAGATACTACTGAGCAGGTGTAGGGAATAATGCTGGGAGGGGGGAAATATCACCATAAAGGATGACTGTATGAAAGTGTCAGGGGTCTTTAGCAGATGTCAGTACCTTGGGACTACTAGACAGAGGTACCCAAGGGGCTTCATAAATGCCAGTGGATTCACAGTGTAGTTCATGGACCATCTGCCCCAGAATCACCTGAAAAATCCAGATTCCTTTTCTCTACCCCAGAACCACCCATCAGATCCCATGGGAGCAGATTCCCAAACCCACATTTCGACAAGTTGATTATCATGTGTGAAGATAAAGTTTTAGAAATATTAATATAATTCAGAACCATTATCTTACAGTTGAGGAAACTAAGTCACAGAGAGATCATTTAAAAAATAAATCTCATTTCCCACGTATCCTCACCTTTTCTACTAGATGTGTTGCCCCCTACTCTTTCCTGAGTGGTGGTTCCATTAGGAGACCATGTTCTGCTTACAGTGCATTCCCTTCCTGTATTACCTGCATTCATTCAATGCATACTTATGGAATACCCCTTACGGATGAAGTATTTTCTTAGGTTCCAGCAAAAGAGAAATGGAATCCCAAAATCTGTGATCAAGGCACTATGTGTTGCCTCCATAAATTTAATTATAAACAACTTTGCTTTCCAACCATTTCTATCAGTCTTCTTTTTAAACACCCAGGTGCTTGTTATGTGTTTACACAGCAGTCTTTCAATAACAATGATTGACAGAACAGACCTAATCCCCCACCCCTTACCCTACTCCTGACAAAGGTCTTCTCAAGTCAAAAAACTAAACGTTGCTTGGTTTCTCATCTAGAAATGGGCAAAAACATGCTTTCTTACAATGAGGTCTTAACTAAGACAGCCAGATTTCAAATGGTTCACCCAAATCTAAGATGGTCTGAAGTTCTAACAGTGATGGTCACTAAACTGTTAATAACCACCAGCACCTGAGGAAGACCGACCATTAGCCAAGCAAACTGGCTCACCTCCAACAAAGACAATCTGAGCACCCTTGGCCCCTGTTGGTTTCATTTTAAATGTTTCTCTTTTATTGTCTAAAACCTGTAATGAAATGTCACCAAAAGGACAAAAGGGCCACCATTTTTATTTAAATGGAGTTAATAAAGAGCCCCCCCCAGCCCTTCACAAAGAAAACAAAGTGCCTCCTAATGAAGGCAGGAAATAGCACTCAGGGAACACTGGGAGAAGTAGCCTACCAGGCAAGGATGATGGAGTCACAGCTCAAATGGAAAGTTCTGAGCATGGGAATGATGTGGAAGCAAATAGGTTTCCACTAACTTATTTGTTTTAAAGGGGAGAGAGGAATATGGAAGGGCATCAGGGAATAACTCTGCCCAGAACTTCCAACCACCACTCACTAGACCTTGTCCTTAGAGGTAGAGTGGGACACAGTAAAAAGAGGGCAAAGGTGAAAAGAAAAAGTGATGGAAAAACAAAACATGATCCCTTACATAATTTCAGAGAAAGCCTAGGGAATTTAAATGGATAGGGCAAGAAACAATGATAACAGTGCCTACAATCCTTAAAGAAAAAAAAAATAGTGCACAATTTTCAAAGTGCTTTGATGCTATTTTTATGGTTTCACTGCTCATTCATGGCCTGCAGCTCTGGTTGGTGACATCCATTGTCAAGGGAACTGGCAACACCTTGGTTCTGCCTTGCCACTTCTAAATTTTTTGTTTCCCAAAAGAAGAAGCCACAGAAGAGCTGTAAGGGTTGAGGGAAGCAGGCAGGGCCTGGGGATTTGTACTTCTACAAATAATAAAAGACATTCTTACCACCCTATGTGCTGGGATACCAACACCGGAGCTACAAAAACATAATTCTGCAAATATTCCTAGGATATCTGGAACACGGTCTGGATTGCCAATAAAGCACTCAGCATCGCTGACAGGATAAACACACAGAGAGTCAACCTACGTGGAGGTGGGGGAGAAAGTCTCTCTCACAATGCGATGCAGTAAATGTAAAAGTCACCATCAGTACATACCCAAGGAACCTGAATCAAAATGAGAACCGGGCTGCTCAAGAACTGTGCACTGTGAAGCAAAGCATGTAAATGTTTAAAGATGGAATGACATTTCCCTTTTCACTGAGATATTCTGATGCTGCCAAGAACATCATAGAATTCCCTAATAATGGCCAAGGGGTTTTTCTTGAAAATAGGTCCTCCCATCTGTAGTAATGCAGATATTACTGGCACACGTCTGATGTTCCTCATGCATACAAAGCTTACAACCCACCGGCTTCTGATAGATAGCTACTTTTTAAAAAATATAATTGTCATAAAATTCCCTGCCTGAAACTGAAATGCTTTCTTCCTATTTTTCTACTTATTCTAAGTGACCCCATTAATGATATTTCTCTACTTGAAATAATTGGATAAGCTAAAACTGAGAAATAAGCACTTTCCTTTTCTCATTGTTTTTCCTTCTTTATCTCTAACAGCCCCAGGAGATCAAAAACACTTGTCCTTAGGGCAATATCAGCAGTTAATGATTCATGTTCAAAGGCTCCAAGTTGTCTAATTAAAAAAAGTCGATGTTTGGCAGAAGCCATTTTTGCTTTCAAGTTAATAGCACACAGTGTATACAAATGCGGGACTGCATGCAGGTCTTCAAAGATTGCAGTGTGCCACTCATTCAAAAGTCTCTAAGTTCATTTTGTCTGACCCAGACTTCATGTCATTAGAAGTGGACCATTTTCATTTATTTCATTCTGATTTATTGGTGCTTTTACAGAATAGGTCACAAATCACATCCTTCTATAATGTGCTCATAAACGTCACGTTTCAGTTTTTATTAAAAAACATACTTGATTAATGAAAATAATATGAACATATTTTCTGTAAAGTGTATCCTTAATAATATCAGTCACTAAAAAAAAAATCATTAAAATAGTCCAATCATCCTCTTAATGTAAATGGTGTCATGGGCTAGATATTTCCTCAACAACAGACACTTGGTAAGACTTCTAGTAATATACATACCACCATGTCATCATGAGATTTTTATAGAGAGGAACTGACATTTAAATCATAAATATTGACATTTCCTAAATCATGGTATGTATGTGTTTCTAATATCAGTGCTTTTGAAATTAGCAGAACCCCAAACACATCAGATAATGCTGCCGATTCACCATGATCTTAGATTTTACAACGAACTTGATTTCAAGAAGCCAAGTGCTAGCTGCTCTCTAAGGCCAGGGCACTCTGCAGGACTGGTTATTTCCCTTGTTTGTGTCTGTTCTAGTAAAGAAGGCATTGCCTCTGCATCTTTATAACTCAACACAGTGGTTAAGAACCTACGCTCTCAACTGAAGGCTGTCTTGCTTTGAATTTTGCTTCTACTTTCTAGTTCATGGAAAAAGCAACTTCAAAGGGCTGCTTCCTCATCTGTAAAATGGACACGATGCTATTTTTTCTTATAAGGCTGAATAAATATAATTTATTCAGAATGGCTTGTGATTAGTTAATACTCACCAAATGTTAGCTATTATTTGTGTTCCTTGCATTCCTCCCCAGGGATGAGAATATATTAACTAACTAATGCTTATGAAAAGAGCAAATGAGTGAGTTAATGAGGGTGCTAGTATTCCCTTTTACAGATGAGTAAAACCAGCTTCAGAAAAGTAAAGAAACTTGTTCCACATTATCACTTATTAAATAGCAGGCTCATTTCTCAAATTTGGGTCTATTTCTAGCTAAATTATAGCAGAAGACTGCTCTCTTGCACATAGGGTGAGCTTCCTACTAGTTGAGATAACACCTAAGCTTCAAAAATGAACCAAGTGATGTTTTGTGTGTGTGTTAGGAATTATTTAAAAAAATTATTAGGCAGAAATGTCACAATCTTTTTTCCCAAGTCACTGCCAATTAATGTGCTAAGGAGCAATAGCTATGAAATTGGGACTTTGTTACCAAATACTCTCCAAAACTCAAAAAAAAATGGGGAATAGCTGATATTCTGACAGCTAACTTTGCCACTTAAGTGTCTGCCACTGTCAATCTTTGTCAAAATGGGTTTCTCCTAATTAAGAATCATGGTTCTCAAAGGAGACAAGTGGCAACTCAATAGCTCAAAAGTAGCTAAAAAAAAATTCCAGTGCTTACTGAAGTGCCCACACACTTGAGCATCCATACCCATCTCCAATCCCAAAGGCTTTGCTCGGTGAAGACAGCAAGAAAGCCATCTATTCAAGGGCACTTTCAGTAGGTATTCTCATTCTTCAAGGATAATTACTTGAGTCACTTACTACCTTACACCACTTCAATGAAGAAAAGGAAAATTTTACGAGAAGGAAATGAGGTTATTTCTCAACTCCAGGTACGTGAAGTCCCTTGTACTTGTTCATCTAGCAGAAGTTATTACTAAGATAGATGTTCTTAATGCACACATGGTTAAGTAAGATCCAACTTTCGCCTTGAAACCCTCGTCATTTTACCATCCAAAGAGATACATGACTTTGTCTCCTAGTGTTTCAAACAGAAAAGGAGGCTCCAACTTACATGTAAGAATTTTTAGTTGTGCCTTATCTATCTACATTTTGAAGAACTTCATTCTCAAAATTCATGCTTATGACATTTATCTTTCTCTTTCATGCTTTGTATTCATAAAAGGGAATTGGATTTCAATTTCCCAGAGCTAAAAAAGATGACCTAATTTGAAATATTAAAGAATTAGCCATTAAAGAGCTATCTTTAAAAAAAAAGTAATGGGTGGGGTTCATGCATACACTCATTCAATAAGTCTGCATTTAGCTGCGGTAACACGTCTGGGCATGTCCTGGAGAAAATGAGACCTTAGCCCTAAATTTCTCTATCACCTACATATTCAAAAACAGCAATTTTGCTAACCATTTGAAGATTAAAAATAAAGGATAATTCTGGCCCAACCTGATGGATTTTGTTGAAGGTAACACACCATAAAAGAAGATTCTTAAACATTCAGATTTGAGAAATACACTTGGAAGGTATGCTGATCTTAGAAGTTACTAGAGAAGTCACAGCAGAACCAATGTTTAAAAAGAATGAAAAAGTCATATATAAAAAGTATGGCAAGACTGGTAGCCTTTTAATATCTGTATGCTCTCTGTGCCTTTCTTCCTCTTAATAATATTCTCACCCCTAACACCACCACGCTTGTCATCTTCTCACAGATATTTTTCTACAATTAATGTGTCTCCTGCACTATTTCCAGAAGTAGAGAAGCATAGCTTATATCAAACACTCTCTCTATATTTCACTCAAACTATTCTTATCAAGGTATCTGCCATATTTCCAACTCAAAAGATCTCTATCTCAGCAGCATCGCAAGGGCATTGGGCTGGAGTGTAACTCAATAGTAGAGCACTTGCTTACCCTGTGTGAGGCTCTAGGTCCAATCCCCGGCACCATGGGAGAGAAAATGGCCTGGCTGTCTGCTCCCACCCCTTGGTTTCTTGAACTATTGAAACATTCTTGAAATATCCCCACCCCTTGGTTTCTCCCAGTTTGAGTTCCTCCCGACTGGCTGTTACTTCTCTGTAACTCTGCGACTTCCTGTCACTGAAATGTGAGTGTACCAAAGTCTGCAGTAGGTCTTCTTTACCAGCCATTCATTCTCCAGGTTAATCTCACCTAGACCTTCTGTTTAAGCACATTCTACATGACAGTGACTCCACCCTAAACTCTCAGGTTAGCTAAAAGCTCACCTATTTAACTATCTACTTGTCATCCCCATTTGGGTTTCTACATGCATTTCACCATGAACTCTGCTAAAATAGGACTACTGTTTTTTTGTTTGTTTGTTTGTTTGTTTTGCTTTTGGTTTTGGTTTTTGGTTATTGTTTTCCTACCTTATCGATCTGGTCCTTCCATAACCTCCTCATCTCAGCAAATGGCATCACTATATACATAGTTGATTCTGCCAAAACCTTGGGTCAGGATGATATAAGTCCAAGCCAAGGAAAAACGAGAATTGCCAACCAACCACCAGAAATGAGGGAGGAGGCATTCAATAAGGTCTTTCTCACTGTACTCACAGTAACCAGCCACCCTGAGACTTTCCTGACAGACTTCCAGCCTCCAGAGCTACTACATAACAAATACCTGTTGTTTAAGATACCAGTTTGTGGTACTTTGTTAGGGCAGCTGTAGTAAGCTACTACAAGTCCCTATCTGGCCAACTTGGCAGGCAAGTCACCCTCAACTTTTATGGACATTGCCCCATGCTCCAGGGATGTCTTCAGGTTCCAATGTGAAAATTGAGTCAAGCCAGGGGACAGACCCCAGAGAAGTAAGCCTAGAAAAAGTGACCCCTTTGATCTTCTTACCTATGGATCCCACTGCCGAGGCACATAAGAATTCTCTTCAAGATCCTGCCATCTGGCATGCTGCCAAGCTTTGGGGTTTTATTGGTCTCTCTTCTACTGGAATCCACCATCCTCTACCCCATTCACAAATTAAGGAATCTCTCACCTGTCTTTCTTTTGCCTCTTTTCCCTCAATGACAATCACAAAAGTGAATTAGAAAGACTGTGCGGTTGGGGGAGCTGGGTCATTGAGGATGTGCCTTCAGGATATATATATTTGTCTGTGGTAAGGGGACCTCTCTGCTTCTGATAAACAAGACTACAATTTTTAAAATATAGCTCCCAGCCATTCTTATCCTTTCATGTCAGTCAAACAAACAAACAAATAAAAAAACCCATGAACTAATGTTGCAATGATTTATCCTGCTAAAACAGAGATGTCCAGACAAGATTTATTTTAAACCAGTTTATGACTTCATGATCTATGGTCACCTTGTGATGAGCTCATAGCTAGAATCTCCATAATTGAAATAGCAACCTAGCTACCATGAAGGAAAACCTTCAACAATTCAGCAAGCTGGGAGGCAGAAATAATTCCTGTTGTCCTGGACACCTAGTCATTTGTCCCGTCTCTTCCTATGCTGTTTCTTCCTCCCTCACAGTCTCATGTTTCAGCTGTTAGCAAATAGTATACAATTATAAGAGGTCAAATAGCATGGCCTGCATCAGCAAGCTCCTGAGCTGTTTTAATTCTCTTCTCACAGGAACGTCCTACTTACTGTACATTTCAAAGCTCGTCTGTTTCAAGTCATAAATTTGGATGCTGCCTGGGAGTGCATCCATTATAATGCTGTTGTTTCTGAGAATAAAGGTGCTCTAAGGTAATTAAATAAGAGCTAGGTAGTTTCTATTGAAACAGAAATAAGCAGCCCACTGCTCCTTCTGTGATAAATGAAATTCTTCTCAATAAAACAATATTGTATGGATGCTGCACCTTGAGTCATTTTTGTGCTCATTGGTGATCTTCTGAATGAGTCTAGATGTTATTATTTCTTTTCTTTATGTAGATACACAACAGTCAGTGTTACAAAAGAAGTGAAATATGTATTATTGTTATCCAGGAAAAAAGGGCTTTTGGATAGGTGTTTAATGCATGTTCTTAGTAGTATCACTGACAGATGTATTATGACTATGTAGCACAACACCAGTTGTATTTTACAGCTCTCCTTCCTACTTCTAATAAGGAACTACATAAAACCTACAAAGTTCATATTATTACTTATGTAAATGAATTATGAAGGGATAAACTGGGAAGATTACTGGAAACCTACATATTCCATCCTGCAGGACTAAACTGCAGGAAATTTGAAGATTATTCCTACTTTGCAAAAGTTTAAAAAAAGAATAAATTCTATTGATTCTATAATAGCCTAAGAAGAAAAGTCACAGTATTTTTATTGTAAATTGTTTACATTGGGGGGTCCTAACTGCTATAGAACTTTTCAGAATTTCAAAATCCATCATCCCTCCAAATACGATGAAATTACAAGTGTTTTTGGTTTGGAGGTGGTCAGTTAAGGTCACATATCACTAGAAAGATTGGTTTTCATGGGTTTAAAGGGGAACCAAAGAGCCTTTTCCCCATTCTAACCCATTTCCTTTATTCATTCACTCAAAAAATGTTCATCGTAACCGACATAGAGTGCTCTGGGTGCAGAAGAAACTTCAGTAGACAAGATGCCACTGCTCCTATGGAGCCTGCATTCTGTCCAGGACATCAAGAAGTACAAAGGGGACTTTATTATCCCTTCATCTTCAAGGTATAAAGAGCACGCCATGGAATGAAGAATTTCCATGGTTAACCAAAGACATAATCTGAGTTGTTTTCTTTCTGTCTGTGGTTGAAGCTTGATGTTAACAAACCAATTAGAAAAAAAGTGCAAGAAAATATTAAGCTTTTTGAATACTATCATGAACCTTAATAATAAGCATGGGTTTTAGTTCAGATAATTTTCTTCAAAATAATGGTTTCAATTATTTCAAACTGTCTGCTATGTAAAAACAGAGTATATTGACTTCTGTTATGGTTTAGTTATGAGCTGCCCCCCAAAAGCTCAGGTGTGAGAAAATGCAAGAAAGTTTAGAGCCGAAAAGATTGGGTCATGAGAGTCTTAATCTAATCAGTGTATTAATTCACTGATGGTAATTGTAGACAGGTGGGGTGTTGCTGGGAGAGATGGGTCATTGGGAATATGCCTTTAGGGTACATATTCTGTCTGTGGTGAGGGGACCTCTCTCTGCTTCCTGATCATCATGTCCTAAGCCACTTCCCTCTACCACACCCTTCTGCCATGATGTCTGCCTCACCTTGGGTCCAGAGCAATGGAATCAGGTGTCTGTGAATTGAGACCTCTGAAACCATGAGCCCCAAATAAAATTGTTCTTTTCAGGTCTTTGGGTCACAGTGGCAAAAAAAAAGTTGACTAAAACAGCTGCACAGCAATTATCCATTAGTATCTATTTTTTGCTTTTCACATACCTAGAAAAGAGTTCATTTTCAAAGTGATTCTGAGAAGATCTACAGCCCTTCACTGCTGCAGGCTCTAAAGATATCAGTGCTGCATGCCACATTGGAACTGATGCGACTGTGAGCAGTAGCAAGGCAGCCTAACTCTCAGGGTAATTGCCAAAGCATCAACCTGCCTGATGAGTCCAAGATTCAGTTCACGCTCTGCAGACAGCAGAGCTCTATGGGCTTCTCCACTAGAGCCATGATGTCATCCAGAAGGCAGAAACTCCCTAGATGCTATTTCCTCCTAGCCATCACTCTCCAGGATAATGGATGGCTCCCCATCATAGAAGGTTTTAGTATCCCCTCTTTACAGATGTGTAAACTGAGTCTTGGAGCTGTTCAGCAACTTCCTGTGGTCACTGATAAGGCAGAGCTGGGATCAGAATTTAGGTAGCCATCAGTGTTAGACTAGTTCAAGTCGTTTCCTGTGCTCCCCCTCATTGGAGGCATGTTGCAGATGGGGTGGTGCTACACATGAGAGGCACAACTGTAAAGAAGCACAGTGCCTCTTCCCTTGTCCTCTGGTCACGTTCAGATTCTCCCAGCCCTACAACGGACCACTCACTCTTTGCCTACTTCTCCCTTCTCCTCAAACCCATTCTAAGAAAGCATACGATATCTACCATGCACATATTTGCATGGATTTGCATCACTGCTTAAAGTGGAAAAGGAAGACAGGAAATGATCTTTCCTGAACTCAGGCATTTCACGGATGCGCAGAGCAAGCCAAAGAAAGGTCACGGAACCTGCCCAAGTTCTCGGAGCTCTTCGTCTCATAGCAGAGGCAAGGGTTCTGTCTGGGGACTCCCAACCAGAGCTCTATTTTACTACACATTCATGAAGGCGTTCTGCATTAGAGTTTTTCTTTACTTTGAAGGAAGGGTTTCTGACTCCAGAGGACTTTCATAGATCAAGACTAGTGGAGAAAGCACACGGAAAGACAGGAGCCCCCTGTATGATTACTAGAAGCAACATTTTGTGTGGGACCAGCCTTGCCAAGGGAACCCACTGGTGAGCACTGGAGACTCTTTTTCTTCTAATAATTGTATGTGAATAGTCCTCTCTGCCATAGTAGCCACAGCCCTCCTGCTCCCTTTACAAACAGAAAGCCCCTCACCCCTCCCTACTTCTCCCCAACAGGAATCAACACAACCATTGTATTAAGGCTCCGTTGGAAGTCACCACTGTTAAAAAAAATAATAAAGTTCCAAATTGATCATTTCTAGTTGCTAAAGAAGAATAGACTTTCCTTTCCTGATTATGTTCATTATCATAGATTTCAATTTGTTTCAAATTACAAGGAAAAATAGATTGAAATCTATAACTGGATCCCCAGGTGTAACGTTTCATTTTTTAAAATCAATAGGACAGGAAAGCCATTTTGCATTAAGTAATCTCTGGCTCCCACTCTCCAGCGCTGAGGCTTT